>NC_134524.1:18070035-18407535 GCF_027942865.1 Odontesthes bonariensis | reverse complement strand
CAGCCTTCACAAACATGTTATTATAAATGTGAAAAAAACATCAAAATTATAAATTTGGCTAATACCAAGAGACCCTTGACTCTTTGAAGATTTGCACATTTGTCTAAATTGTTAATTCAGTGCCTTCATAACAATTTCAACATCAGAATTTCGGTGATATTAAGTGGTGGCCCTTTCCAAGTCACTCGCCGTATGTTCTCGCTGCATGTGGCTGAATATCTTCCTCCTAAATACAAGGGAAACTAGGACCTGTACTGTAACAATGATCATTTCGTCCTTTTAGTTTCTTCAGTATGTAAGTGTTTTTCATTTTTTCATTTTACTTCCAATGTATTAAAGATTATGTGTCATTGGAAGAATTGTGAGTTGCTGTTATAGATATTTGCAAACCATTGGCACAGCAGCAGTTTTTGCATCGCCTTTGTGTCTAAGATGTTTCACAGCCTGGCTCCTCTGAAAGGAAACGCAGAGACTCCACATCTTCATTTCAACACTTCTGTAAATTCCAAGCTGTGTGATTTTTCTTTTTTGCCTGAACCAAACCTCAGGAATCTTGAAGCGACTGAAGAGGAAGACCGAGAAGACCTTTTCTTATTTTTTTAAAAAAAATTTTATCTGATTATTATCAACAGTGGGACTGCAATAGTTGTTACGTGTCATGATTAAGACCACTGTGAAATTTAGTCAAATGTTTATGTCGAGCACAAAAATGGCCGCTGAACCTTTGAAGCTGAGGACAGCTGAGATGACGGTGAGGCCTCTCTAAATATTTGTTTGTTGTTCTGACTGTTAGGGTTGGATCTCCCACCAGAAAACCAGCCTACATCTTGAGAACTGCAAAGGCCTTCGGCAAGAGTCAGTCTTTCCCTTTCGTTTTTTTTTTTTTCTGGAACATTTTCATTTCTCTTAAATTTCCACAACTGTAATTTTAAGTTTAAAGATGATGTAGTTCTATATTTTAGGAGGGAGTCCGGGGAATTGGTAAATAAGGAAGGATTGTGAAGGATCAAATTAATTTATAGTAGACATTTCAATTGACCTTAATAAATACTTTCTAACCGTTTCTTTGGGGTTGTTTGTTCCCGATGTACTTCATTGTTTCCTGAAAAAACCTGAATATGCCAACTGTTTGATGTGTTTATGTGATGCATTTGATTTTTTCCCAGATACCCAGAGTGGGATGGGAAAATACCACCTTTGCAAAGGTACATTTGTTGGTTGTCAAACAATCAAACGACAAAATCATTCGCATTTTAACCGTCTTTGCAAGTTTTCCGTTGCTTTATTTCAACTGGGATTTTTCCTGTTCTCTGTTCTTTTGTAAGAGCTCCGAGTGGAAATGCCAAGACCTCGCCCTCAACTCCTGCGCAGACGTCCCAGCAACGTTTCCACGAAGCGAGGCGTGACAGCCATTCCTCTTCACGCTCCCACAGCCCTCGCCGCCACCACAGTTCTGAAGGTCGAAGAGAGAAGCATGGTTACAGACCACGATCGCCGCACAGCCCCAGACATACTCTCAGGTTTGTGCAAGGAAACATAAGACGTGAGAAACAACCTATACAAATAAGGAGGTTCCACCGACCAATGAAATGATACATCCCAAAGAAAAATGCAATTACTGGCGTTTCATTTTTATTGAGTCAAAAATCAACACTCCCTTCAGGTCCCGGTCTCATTCTTGGTCTCCACGGTGTGACTGCCCTACTTCCTTCCGGCAGCGATCGCGTTCAAGAGGCTGTGAGAGACGATCCTCGCCAAGAAAGAGAGACAGGAAAAGGTCATCGCCAAGGACAAGACATGACAGATCACCATCACCACGAAGGAGCTGCGAGAGGCTGTCATCACCAAGGAGAAGTGACAAGAAACGATTGTCACCAACATGGAGACGCAGGCGATCATCGTCGCCGAGGAGGACTGATGAGAAACGGTTGACAGCAAGAAAGAGCAGTGAGCGACCATCGTCACCCACAAGGAATGACAATATGGGGTCATTACCGAGAAGAGGACATAAAAGACCGTTGTCCCAGGAAAAGTTGGTCTCTCAGCAAAAGAAGTCGTGCAGTGTAGAGATACTGACTAAGAAAGTCCTGGAAACATCAGGTTTGACCATTTTCAAGCATTCAATGGCTTCCATGGTTTAAAAATATTGAAAAATGCTTTTGGTTTCTCAAGAATTTTTCATGGCTAAAATCTTTACAGATTCTAATCACTTTTTTTTCTAATCACGCGACTTTTCCCAAAATTTTGACCAGTCACAAGACTTTTCTAATTTTCCTTTGCATTTGGTTTCACCAAATCTTGTAAAACATCGCCGCTCGTTTTCAAACTATGTCGAGAAGCTGCAGCAAACTCAAGCATTGAAGGCAGCAACATTTCAAATGTTTATATGTTTACAGTGAATCTGTTCAGTGAAACGAACAGCATCGGAACGCAAAATATTTTTTACAGACTTTCCAAGCAATTGAACTGTGACCTTATTCTGCGTCTGTGTCCCTTTTAGCCGTCCAGTCTCTGTCAGAGCAGCCAAACATCGAGGAGATGGTTAAAACCATGGTTCCTTTCGTATTGGCTGAGCTAGTCAAGATGACATCATCCTCCCCATCATCATTGTCATCCTCGCTGTCCAAAGACACACAGGGCTCCCGTGTGCCAAGTGGTGCAGGAGGGAGTAGCTCATCCACTGATACCTCTTCATCCTCCCCCTCTAGAGCAGTGAAGGTGGAGCCCACTTCCGAATCCTATGACGTGAAGTCCAGTCTTCATAGCGAGACAAGTTCTCCACCAAAGCCTAAGGTTGGTTTAGTTGTGTTTGTTTTGCGACATGCAGGTTAATATCGGCCGAACATTTTCTTTCTTCCTCCTGCTCTAATACACTGACGTTATGTTTTGGTCAATTATATGAAATGAAAACAGAGAGGTGGAGATGGATTTAAGCATTTACGACAGTAGCTGCTGTAGTTCCAAGTGGTACGTTTGACTCCTGACCAAGTCCAGATTTCATCAAAGTTTGTGTTTTTCCATCCGTTTTTTTTTTTTTTCTTAGTTTCGTAAAACTTCCGCTCCAACCATCCTGAAGCTCAGGGGAATTTTTGACGCACTCTGTCGCAGCGATGTGGTTTCTGCTATGGAGCTCTTTGGAAAAACCAAGTCGGTTGTGTTTTTAAAGTCCAAACGAGAGGTGCGTCTGATGGAGAGTGAGGAGTTTGGGAAGATTCAGAAATGTATCTGCATGGATGTTAAAAAGGAAATCAATTATTTAAACCTCTCAGGCCTTAAGAGTCATTGGATTGTTTGTTAATAATTTTCCTAACCGGTCGCTGTTGAAATGTCACAAAGGGAGAAATGGCCTTCAGAATTTTCTCGGCCTAAGGTAAAACTGTTATTCAATAGTTATTTACAGCTTAACTTTACGTTGAGTGGAATTACACATTGAATCGATGTTAAATCTGTGCAAAAGACTACCACAGAGTACAATGAGGGACCCAGAAAGACATACGTGCAGAAAAAGACTGTGCAGGAGGTAAAGAATAAACTGAACCCTCCACGTATGTTAAGACAAAAATTAGGATTGGTTTTAAAATGAATCCGGAATTGTGAATCTGTGCTAAGAGTTATCGTTTTAATCGTACACACTGAACATGTTAGGCTTCGTGTTTGTTGTGCGAATGCAGTGACTTCTGGGTGTTTGATTTGCATCTGCATATTTAGGCAGCTGTGTGTTTTGAGAGAGGAGAAGATGCGGAGAAACTGAAGCGTGCAAAGACCCTCAACGTGAAAGGAGTACAGCTCACTGTTGTCGCAGATGAGGTATTACACTTTTATGAAATGTACATCTCAGCGTTTGCCTGCCGCATCGTGGTCACACTGTCGATAATCGCATTAATCCACACACAGGGTGATCTTCAGAGACCTCTTCCAGCGGGGGAGAAGGAGAAGCCTCCTCAGCAGTAAGTTGTGCTTCACACGGACTCCTCTTTTCACGATTTTTTTATTTTCTTTACCTGAATCGTTATCATAAGATGAGTGCCTCACCTTACAATTACAGTAGCTTTTACTTAAATCTCAACTGGTGTTGTACTCCTAAATATCACCTTTGGGTTTTGATTACTTTTGAAGGTCTTATCTTTGAATTGAAGGCAGTTTTACTGTCTCAAGTAGAGAAAACCCTAGATTCTATTTTTAGAACAGCGAAGACCACGAATAAGGAGAGGTCGGTGAATTATGTGTCTGTTTTCCGACTTCCTTATCCCAGCAATGACTTGACGACACAAGCCAGAGCGTAAATTTGAAAGCTGGCTGTCGAAAGAAGCAGAGGCACAACAGATCACCTCAACGTGGGCGGGATCAGCTTTTTATTACAGCATTATCACAAAGAAATCTAATGCCAGCAGCTTTAGATAGTCCTGATGTTGGACTTCCTGGTGATCTTGGTTTTAGTCCAGTGAGCAGAGGTAAACAGTTTGCATGAGTAGAAACCACAAGCCATCATCTCTGCAATTGTTGTGATGACTTTTGACAATTGTCAGAACCGCTCCTTCTACTTGTATGACCTAAAAAGGCAACAAGGGTTGTTTTGTGGAGGTATAAAGCAACAGAATTTCCCTTTTGTTGCAGTTATCTCCAGTTATCTCCTCTGTGTTGTGTCCTGTCCACTTGTGTATGGTAAATGTAATTCATATCGAAGTACAATGTAACTTTTTCATTTTTTGTCACAGAACAACCGCCGAGTCTGATGTCACCACAGCTCAAAGCAACGAGTCGGGTTCTACTGGAGGTCTTGTCCTCCTGCCGTTTAAAACTCTTTTATCTATACAAAACAACGCCGCAACCGGCAAACTTGTGTCAAACGTAAATGTCTCGGTTTCCAAATCAAAGAATGTTTCAAAGAATACAACATTCAAAACTGGAAAAACAGGCAGTGCTCCTGCAAAAGAAGGCGTGAAACCAGTTTTAATAAAAAAGGAAGCTTCGAAGCTCACAGGACTCAAAGCGTTCAAAGCTCCAGAAAAGGAGCCAACACCCAAACGATCTGAAATCAATGCTAAAGAGTCTCGGATGGTTTCTAAAGAGACCTCTGAGGTTGAAAAAACATCAAACGTGACTGTTGCTGAACCAGTAGAAGATGCGGAAATGGCCACTAAGGTAAAAATATCAGCTTCAAAAGCAGAAACTGCCTTAACTGCACAAACGCCTGCAGCTGGAGAGGAGCATGCAGTGTCAGCGGGAGCTGCTACTAATGAAAAGTCGGAGGAAACTGGCCGATGTTCTCCTGCCAGGGAAGGGGAGAAACCATCAACGGTCCGACAAAGCGGTAACGAAAGGGAAGAAATTGCAGCAAAGCCCATAGATACGCCATTAACGTCTACAATATCAGAAAATCAGCCAGATGCCTCTGAGCCTTTCAAGGCCCAAAAATTTAAAACAGAGGTTCAAGAATGTGCTGAGGAGCCTGAAGAAATAGTCATGGTTGTTAGCACAGGAAATTCAACAGCTTTTGAAATGAAGCAACAGGCAAAATTTACCAAAGTTAACGTTAAGACACAAGATGTGACAGATGCTAAACCATCAGAGCTGGAGAAAGGCATGGCAGCGCCCATGGAGGCTGAAAGTTCTGCTGAGGGCAAAGGACACCAACAGAAAGATGCAAAAGGTTCACCGGCTAAACCCAGGGAGAATCCTCCTCCAACCAGCACAGCTGAGACCACACCAGATAAACCTCCAGCTCATCCACGTCAGGGACAACAGGCGACCGCTCCAAAGACCTCGGTCAGAGCTTCACCGCAGGTCCTGTTAACTAAATCACAAGGGATGAAGGCCAAGCCAGAAGCTTTCCAACAGCAGGCGGCGGGGAGACCAGCTGGAGATGCACTGGAAGCGAAGCAGACGGTCAGAAGTGAGGTCACAATGACAGATGAAAAAGGTATGGGGTCGACTGCTCAGTGACTGGAACACGGTAAGCCTGTTCACATGTAGGAATTCATGCATTGTTTTAGGTATGTTTGGGTCACAGTTCTTCTAGTCCTCGGTACGAGCCTCTGTCCTGCTCCTCGGTCGGTGCCAGTGCAAACGGGGGCATGCTTTGCGAACATGAGATCACTTCCGCTTTGAATTTTTCCATTTTGCTCCAACAGTCTTAAGCAGGAGCGCATGCAATTCTTGTTCTTTTTCAAATGGTTCGGTTCCCGAACGATCCCCGTTCTCCTGATCCTAAGTGTTTTTGGTGAAAACTACAAAACTCCCCCTAAAAAGGCACAAATGCCTTCAAAATGCCATGCAGATAGTAGGAAATTAGGGAAGTCGTGCTATCCGTCTCATTTAGATGTTTTCCTCTGAAGGTCCCGTGACTGCCCAGAAGAGTCCAGCATCGAACCGCGTCAGCAGTGTTTCAGCCGCTTCCGCTGCGTCTGCTCAAACGAAGCCAAACCAAAGTACACCTGCGGCAGAGAGCAGCAAACGGCTGTCTTCTGCTGACGTCCTCGCCCCTCTGACTGTCGGGGAGACCGTACAGTGGTACTTGGGTCCACAGAGTTTCAGTAAGAAATCTGTTTGTAGATCAGAAATATTTTTGCATGGGATCAATATCCTGTCGGACTCCCTTTCACCTTTTGTCTTTACTTTAACTCTTCCTCACAGCCTGCATCGTGCCAGAAACCATCCTGCCATCGAGAGTAAGTTTACAGCACTTTAAAGGGTCTCTAGCGTTCTGAGAAAGACATGAATCAAACTGAGGTTCAACGTTAATTTTGGGTTCAGAAAGCAAAGTTTGGTTTGGTTAATTAAAGATTGAGAGCAAGATGCACTTTATTGTCCTTGGGGAAATCTGTCTTTTTTATCATCTTATTGAGCTGATACTATAAATAGAGGTAAAATGCCCTTAAAATTTGGTTGTGGAATTAAAAATGTTTTTTTTTTTTTAAACTTTGAATGGTTCAATTCATTTAAGCCTTAGAGGATATAGTCTTTATTCTGAACCCACTAAAACCATTCCTCTTTCCTTTTCTTTTTTCCTTTTCCCAAGCTTTTCACACTTGACTCGACGCTGCTGTTGATAACCAATCTGCCCATGTACGACAGCTGCGGCTACACGGAGGCTGACCTTGTATATCTGCTCTGCAAGTTCGGTTTTGATTACGCGGACGACAACATCTTTGTGATTCCTCAGATGTGCATGGTAAGCCGCGGGTTGGAAATCCCCATCGGGTTGTTTCTTTGACTGCATGTTTTGAGAAGTTCTTCAGGATTCTGTAATTTTCAATTGAACTCGATAGGTCGTGTCTAAGTCAGAATGTGGACCTATCAGTTGATAAACTGATGATAGTACTAAGTGTGTGTTTTCTGATTTTCCTTTTCAGGCGTTTGCTCTCATGCCCAACGTGAGGACGGTGCAAGAAATCATCAGAGTGTCGTTACACAGTCAGATTATCTTCAAACAGCATAAACTCTATTTGCGGGTCGTAAAAAGTAACATTTTGATGACGCCGGTAAGCATCTGAAAAATACGACGCTTAGTTTTAAAAAGAAAAAAAATGACTCGAAAGATTTCCTGCACTTTTTTTTTATCCAAAAAGTTTGCAATCTGTCTTTTTTAAACATTAGTGATGCTCTTAGTTCTTGATCTCTATTTTCTTTCTAACTTGAGTTGACCTTTTGAAGGAAATATAAATTGGAAAAATAACCCAGAACTCTCTGTGTTTAAAGCAGTGTTAACTAAGAGATGCTGATCCTGACGTCTTATTGACATTAACTGAGCATTGTGATGAATTTTCTTTTCAGCTTGGTTTTTATAAATCACTGATGGACCTGATGCATTTTGTAAGTAACACACACACAGTATTGCTTCTGCACTCTGTAAAAAAAACTACTTTTCATTTTACACATGAAAGGTATCTGAGATTATCTGGGACTTTAAACTATCGCTAACATTACAATATGAATTATAAATGCCCTAAAACATGTGGAGACGGCTTTATTCCTGTCCATTTTCATATGATGTAATGACAAACTGATGTGTGGCATGGAGAGAACGCGGACCTGACGCACGTGTTTCTGGTTGGTTTGAATGCTCACCTCTAAGCAGAAGATAAAAGATGACGGAACAAGTACGGTCTACATCCAGGACATCTCACCAGACGAGGCCGGCAATCTCCGAGAAACTTTAAGAAAAATCGGCTCTGTGAGAAACTACCTGCCTCTGCTCAACAAGGTACGAACACTCATCATCAAGTACGTGTGTTGTACATGCATTTAGAATGGATATCTTCATTGTTTTGTCCGTCTGCACGTTCCAGGTTTTTATTGAATTTGAGAGCGTCAATGACGCCGATCGGCTCGGAGTTTGGTACAGTCTTCTGAAGTGCGGCCATGTCCACAAAGTGAACAGGATGAAAATACCGCGAGGCACCAAGAAGTCAAAACGTAAGCAGAGAAAAAAATGTTCAACACAATATTTTATAGCCACGGAATATGGAAAATTTTAAGCGAGTTGTTTTCTTCTGAGCTGCACCCTGTGGTTCAGCATGTGATAAGAGTGACGAACTTGATAACATAAAGGAGTAGTTCTGTAATCTGACTGCACCCGGGGGGCAGACAAACAAATGTTCTAGGAACTGATGTTGTGTGACCTTATCGCTACCACGCAGACGTCTCACTGAAAGTTTCCATTTCTGCTTTTGTATAAATATTGATACTCTGTGGGGCAGGGCAGCCCTTTACTCCCTATTGTGTTGTTCTCTCTTGCAAGATTAAATAAACTCTTCTTACCTCTTTAGAAACGACTTAGACTCTCGTTCTTAAATGTTTTTCGCCACAGTATCAAATTGAGACTATCAAGACTGGTCCACTGCATATTCATTCATGACTTTATAGACCAATCAGACCTCAACTCAACAGTCAAAGAGTCAGCATCTTACAGTAGTAGCAACAGGCTGCTTCGGGTAGCTTCTATCAAACCCATCTAGCACATCATGTGAACCACCTGTCTTTGGGGGTCGTTGGTCCATAGTTAATCTGCATTGAAGTAATATGGTTGCAGTCAGTCGACTGCCAGAGTTTCCATACAGTTTGGGCATTTTTCTGACGCAAGAAAGGGCCTCGAATAATGACGCCATAAGAATTCAAAACGTAACCGACCATGTTTTGGTTTGTGCAGCACCAAAACTGCCAGTGAACGCTATGCCAGACAGAGAGGACATCATTCCCGGGGCAGAAATACCGACCACAAAATGTGGCATTCCCCAGGGCAGCACTCCACCTTTCTGGGTCACCATGACAACCATTCCCTATCTGTTCCCGACTGCGTCTCCTTGGTTTAACATTCCAGGTAAGACAAACTAACAAGGAATTTTATTCACTCATCAAACCCGTCGTATATACCATTGGTGACTGCGTTCATTTTTGACTCCTTAGATTTTCTGACAATCCAAAAAATGGATTACATTAAGGTAAGAGCCTTTTTGTAGTCGCCCGGTTTTCATTCTATTTCGTGTTGCATTTGTCCCGGAAAGCAGTTCTTGTAAAACATTATTAACATTTAGCAAGATTCCCAGATGTGCCTTTCTGTTCTTCTATCGCCTCGCTCCAAAAAACATGTTGTCTTTTGTTTCTGAACCTTCCGTCTCGTAGCAAGTTCACCATCCAGGCTCCAAGTTCTCCACAATCATGTTGACCGGTTTGCCAGAAGGAAACTACACGCACAAGGACGTCGCAGAGCTGGTGTGGCGTTATTTTCCCCAACAGTCTCTAAACTCTCTGTACTACAACTTGCTGGTTCTCCCACTGCAGAGGAGGGTAAGCAGTTGATACTACAGACTGTCATGTCCCAAAACACACAACTCAAGATGCTTGTCTCTAAAAGTCCAGTTACTGGTATATTTGAAGAGACTCCACTTGTAGAAGGAATGTGTCCTGAACATCTGGAGAAGGATTGTCCTGCAAAGAATGATGTACAGGACTCCAGATGTTGTATAACCCGACCTTCTTAGTAGACTTATCAGTGTGTTGGTCGTGATTTCTGCCAGCGAATCACGTAAAAGTGGGTTAGAAGTGTATTTATGTTGCACCTGTGCAATGTGCTGGGGGAAGAGTTTTTTTGTTTTTTTTTTCATTCCAAATAACGTTTTATGAAACTCTACCACTATCATGACACATTTCCTTTTGTCTCTCCTTACCCCCAGGCCTTTGTGTATTTCTGCGACCGGGATGCCTGCAGCAGTTTTGTCCAAGACCACATCAAGAATCCGGTTTCTGTCAGAGGTTTCAAGCTCAGCATCCACTTTGTCTTAGAGGACATGCATCCTGGATGCAGTGAGGTATGGAAACTGGGGAAAGCATTTTAAAGATGCGCTTTGGGCAATCACGCTGCTCTATGCTATGATACGCTTCACTTCTTGCCTGACTGAAGTGCCCGTGGAGAAAAATCTTTGACAGTCAGCACTCCTTGGCCCTATTTTGCCTTCAGCACAGTTTTTAGCCCCTCGTCCACAAAGATGCAAACCAAAAGGTGGAGTATGCCTCTGAAGTTCTGCTCCTGATTTGATCAAATACAGTGCAGATGTCCAACTCCAGATTAGGAACAACACCCCTGGATTTACTCCTGTGACACTTTCTCCAGCTGATATGTGGTCTTCTTCAGATAGAAATCATATCTGTTCATATTAGATTGTAGACTTTCACTTTAGATTTGATGCCGTAAAACCTGTTTTTAATCAATGTCAAACAAGCTCTCGTCTTGTTTTTGTAGGAGGTCATGTACAGAACTCTGATGAAGTTGAGCAACGCTGTAAGTCATTCATCTTATCTTAAAACTGCCGTCTGGTAAAAGCAGCTACGTCTGGATCCCCCTTTCCTGAGCGCCAGCTGCTGGTTGTTTTTCAGCACGTTCCGGAGCTCGACTGTCTGGAGGAGCGGCTGCTGTGTGTGGAGATCTCTGAGGCGAACGTGGACCTCATCAAGTGGGTTGTGAAGGAGGTGGCGTCCGTTGCTTCTTTTGTCAACTTCCTGCCTCTGGCCAACAGGGTACGACAACGCAAACACCTGCATTACTCACATCTATGTGGGTGAGCAGAGTACAGCCTCGCCACTTTGTTTGCAGATCTAAAATGCATGGCACTGAATTTCGAAATGGCCTATTCTTAGCTATTCTAAGAAAACATATTTCAAACATATACTTTGGCTCTGGACCAATCTGAGCAAACCAGGGATGCTGCACTGACTTAAGCAGAGAGTGCTTCAGGAAACTTGACCTGACGCCCATTCACTCGCTGTGAATTCTCCCCATTCTGATACATTACAGACTTCGTACAAGGTGGCTGGCTGATGAACGCATGTTCAGTGTCCATTCAGTTCAGTCCTGCATTTCTTTTATAAAAAACTAGGCTGTTTTAATCTCTTCCTCCGCTGTTTTCAATCACGGTCCGTTACTGTCTTTTTCACTTCAGATTTGCATTGAGATGGTCGGATCCAGCAGTGTAGCAAAGGTGGTGGAGGAAATTCTCTCGAGGAAGGATTCAACTACTCACAAAACATGGTATGTTCATGGTTCAACTAATGAGGAGACATGGAAATGAATAAATAGTTTCCCAATAAGTCCTTTGCCCCTGGACCCTTAGACCTCCAGCTTTAAAGACTGAAGATGTGGACTTTAGTAAGGTCTCTTTTTAAGCAACTTCCCATGGAGACCGGGCATTGATGGGAGGGTTGCATTGCCAGATCAGTCCTGATAATACACCAAAAGAAATGTGTTTTGGAGAAGCTGCCCAAGAGGAGTTTGTGTTGCACAAGTAGAAATCATTAAATGAGGGATCGGTTAAGGAAAGATGAGGCTGATGAGAGCAGGTCTGCTACTGCGTATGGGCCTGTAGTTTGGTCTTTGGTTAATGTATTTACATTGCTTATCCTAGGTGCTTAAATAAAAGGAAATTGAACTTCATTTGAAGGTTCTCGAAGTGTTATCTCTTAGGATTACACCGGCATGCTTCATTGCTCAATCTCTGGCCTACTGCTTCTTAGTCTTGGAAGACATTGTCAGCATTTTTTTCACTAATATTTCTCTGATGGTCTTTTACAAGTCTGAGACATGATATAAAGGGAAGAAATAAGCACAGGAATAAATGATACTAGCATAGATAACAGCAAATACGAGATGACTTCTCACTCCCGTTCCCCTTTTCTTTTACACAGGAGCAAAGTTGGGCGTGTCGAGACGTGAGTATTTCACTTTGTTCTTGCTCCTTGTTGGGCTAAAAGGACTTAAAATGATGATGTGAACTGTGATGTAAGTCTTTATTTTAAGGCACAGCTGGTTTAAAAAAAATACTGGTTTTCAGGGAGATGAATGTACATGAGTGATTGCTTCCTGTTTGAAGCCAGCAGGTGCAAAGATTTATGTTCCACGCTGTAAACTTTGTTTTATATTTTTGTTATTTTAGCCTGTTTGACAATGACGCCAATGAATATCATTTAATTGTTTTAACATTTACTGAGAAAATGGTTTTTTTGAAAATGAATCGATATTAAAAAAACATGGTTTGGTGCCTTTTTTTTTAAGCATGCAGAGAAAGAAAAGTTTGTTTTCGTATAAAACACTCAACTGTAGTATTAGCTGAGAGGGGAAAATGTATGCTTGTTTATAGTATAGTTCTTCTTTCTCTGTATTGTGAAACGTTGTAAAACCCAGTGTTTTGACTTTGAATTTCAGTCTAAGGAGCCTCAAACAGCGTTTACAAGACTCAAGTGAGATCACAGTAAACCTTGAAGTGGACGCCACAAGCATGAAGGCCAGGCCCTCACCTGTGAAAGTGCCGCCTCCTTCCTCTAAGCCCTCCGATGATGGAGCGCAGTCTGCCTCTGCTAAACCGGCTGCCTCCACAGAGTCAACCATTTCTAAATCTGAGGTCATGTCCCAGAAAGGAGCAGCAGAACTCCTCCACACTGCATTGGCTTCCAAAACACATACAGACTCAACTGCTCGGATACCTCAACCTGGCAAGAAGAATTCAGCCGGGACATATGTCATTGTGAAAGAAACTGCAGCTAAGACCCAAAATGTGCCGTCCAAATCTACGATTTCCGAAAATCGGACAGATGCAGCTGAAACGTTCAACCCTAAAAAGGTCAGTGCACCTTCTGGTGTTCCCAAAGACACCGATGAGGTTGTTGGGACAAGAAATGGAACTGCTCCTCAAGTTCAGCAACAGGCGGAACAGGTCAAAGTTCACGTCGAGACAAAAGACGTGAAAGGTGCCGAGCTTAAAGAAGCAGAAGAGGCAGAGCCCGTGGAAACGGAAGGTTCTGCTGAGAGCACAAATGCAAAGACCTTAGCAACTAAACCGAGTGGGGGTCGTCCACCAACCAGTGCAGTGCCTCCACCTAAACCTGCTACCGATCCACCAGAATCACTACAGACCACAGTTCCAGACGCCTCAGTCACAGCTTCACCGCAGGTCCAGCAGAGGATGATCCCAGATCCAGAGTCCAAGACGGAAGCTTTGCAAAAGCAACAGCGAGCTGCAGGAAGCTCAGCTGGAGCTGCTGTGGGGGTGGAAAAGACAGTCAGAGAGGCGCCAACAAAAACACCGGGAAAAGGTATGCTGGGGATGGAAAACAGCTGAGCATATTCAGGGATTTTCTTAACAAATCCTGAAAGAAAAAAATAAATAAATCAAGGCATCAATTTATTCTGATACAATCAGGGCGTTTGGCACCATTTTTAGTTGTGTTTTAAATAAAGAAACTACAGTTTGTGCGTTTTCCTCAGATTTTTCTTGTTCTTGGCTATAAAACAAAATGGGAATTGTTTTTACACACAAAACTTTGTCAGCTTGGTTAAAAGTTCTCTGCGACTGCTGTGATAACCCAAATGGCTCCAGCATCTAAAGCTGTCCACACTGTTTCAGCTGTGTTGACCGAGGCCTCTGCCAAAAGCGAGCCGACGGCTGCCGCGGCCATCTACAAGCGGCCGGCTGCAACCGCTTCTTCACCAGCCGGTGATTCCTCCGCTACTGTCGGAGAGAGGATCGGAAGTCTCCTGCATGTACATACAATCTGTAAGAAATCCAAGAAAACGGGATCTGTGATTACATTTATGCCTTTTGAACATAATTCTTTGTGTCTTTAACTCTTTTTCTTTGGCCCTTCTTGACAGCTTTTCACAATAAGAAGATGATCATGTCACCCAAAGTAAGTTTATTTTTCTTTTTTATTAATTAATTCTTTTTTTTTTTAAACCACTGAAAACAAACTGATAGAAATGACTGAATGAGATAATGATAATAATAACTACTTCTGCTGAATAGTAGTAGTTTAATAGTTTATCTTTCTGTCAGTAACTGTTTACAGCTAACAGATTATTACAGGGTTATGAGGCTTCACATGGCGCCACACTCAAATTGTGCATGAATGTGTTTGTCTTAAACTGACCTCAAGCATCAGCTTAATTTTTCATTTTCTCTTCTTTTAAGCAGTACTTTTCAGTGAATATAAGACTGATATTAGTAAGCAATCTGCCTAAATATCACGACGACTGCTACACGGAGGCTGACGTTGCCAATCTGCTCCGTCCGTTTGGGTTTCAGTACGAGGACAAAACCATCTTTGTCATTCCTCAGAAGTGCATGGTAAGCATCAGGTTCCGACTCTCATGAGGTCAATTGATTCATCTCAGAACACCGATTGTTCTTGTAGTAAACAATCTGTTCTGTTTGGGTTCTGTTTCAGGCTTTTGCGCTCATGCCAAGTCCGGGGAGTGTGCATCAAGCCATCAAAGCTTTCAAAAAGAATCGCATTACCCTCAATGGATCTCGACTTTTTCTGCAAGTTGTGAGCAGCAGAATATTATTGTCACCAGTAAGCATGTTTGAAACAAATCTCTTTAGTTGAAGCAATGTGGTGAATGAGAATAATAAGAGAAGGCAATTAGAAAATTCCTGCTGTCATGGCAGCAGGATGGAAGGTCCCTCTGATATTCAGAGGAACATCTCTTTATCGGCTTTGTAGAAGTTAGGAGACATTTTTCACTTTAGAGACGTTTAGACAGCATCCTCCCCTCTGCGACTGAACATAGATGTTCCAGCATTCTTATCTACCTTTCCTCCCTAACTACAGCCAAGGCTACACTGACACCGCTCCACCATCTTCCCTACTATCCTCCTTAAAGTGTATCTGTCTGATTCTCTATCTATTCTAACAAGCCCACCATTGTAAAACAGGATTTGAGAGAAAACAGGACAGGGTGGTATCCTTGCAGGAGGTTATTATAGGTTATACACAGTAACGTACAATACAATGCATATAAGAATTCATTTTCCTTTACACACCACCTCAAAAAAATAGTCACTTGTGCTTGCTTACCTTGGAGGAGGTCAAGACACCGGATCAGATATCACTGACCACAGAGCACCATAACAAACAGGAAGCACCTCCACAACTGTTTATTCTTACTCCCATTCCACTGAAATGTCTGCGCAAGCTATCGTTGCACCAGAGCAGGAAGTCTTTTAATCTTCATTCTTGGTTCCTTTATGGAAACGGCTGTTGAATCAAACGTATAATGTACTGGACTAAAAAGCACAGAAGTAGCACACTTTTTTTTCCCCATTTTAAGTGGTGTGGATGAGAAGATACTGAATCTGAAATGTATTTACAAAAACTAAAGAAGTGACTTGTTTGTGCTATTGTTTCAGTTTGGGTTTTATAAATCAATGATGGAACTGATCCATTATGTGAGTAATACACACACACACACACACACACACACACACACACACACACACACACACTCCTAGGACTAAGACTTGTAATCATAGCTTTGACTTAAATAACTTGTGATATAATTTCAGTGTTTACATACTGTTGTTTGAACAAACAGACCCATTCATTTTGAATGATTTGGTGAGCCCACATTATTGATTGTACAGTGTCAGTCAGAAATGTCCTGAAGCCTCATTTTGCTTTTGAGTATTTATACAGAATATTATAACATATTTCAAACATAAACTAGTGAGGGAATACAATATTGTTTAATCAGTGTCTTTGGTTGGTTTGAATGATCATTTTACAGGAAGTAACTGACGATGGAGCGAGTGTAATCTACATCAACAACATCTCACCGAGCGAGTCCAGGGAGCTCAGGGAAGCTCTGAGAAAAATCGACTCTGTAAGAAACTACCTGCCGCTGCTGAACAAGGTATAAACGCACACAAACACCTACAAATTACAAGTGTTGACGTGAATTTAAAAACACTTAGTCTTTCCTGTGCGTATGTGTGTTTTAGGTGTTTATTGAGTTTGAGTCCATTCGGGACGCTGATCGGCTCGGCGTTTGGTACAGTCTATTGAAACGTTGCCCTGCCAATAACGTCTACAGGATGAAAATACCACGCCACGTTACATCAGCACGTAAGCCCCCGTCTTTGGAAATGATTCTTTACACACTAATGGAATATTTTGGTCTCAGATTTTGTAACGCAATACAGCAGCAGCTCTCATATGGGGACCAGAAAAATAGAAATACAGTAGTAAATAATGTCTTAAGTACTGTATCGAAAAAACAACAAAAAAAAGACATGATCCTTCCGCGACCAAAGGTTAAAGGTGGCAGCAGAACTGCCTCGTATATCCTCTTAGCTTGAATAGTGGAAGTTAAAGTATCAGATGAGCCAAGAAAGATAAAAAAGCCAGAGAATCTTTTCAGTGAGCAGAAAATGCTATGAATACAGCAATGTTTTAATGGCTGGTGTCAAATGTCATTTTAAAGGTTAAAGACGAGCTGCTTTTTTCAGATGTTTTATTTTTCTTCTGATGCAGACTAAAATTCCCACTTGTTTTCTCTTCGTCTGAACAGCACCACGACTGGCAGCAAAAGCTCTGCCAGACAGCGGTAACATTGTTACTGGAGCGGTCGCCCCAACCACAAAGAATGGCCTTCCACAAGGCAGCGCTGCACCATTTTCGGTCACACTGACAACTGCTCCCTTTGTGTTTCCAACCGTGTCTCCGTGGTTCATCATCCCAAGTAAGAGAAACGGTTGGAGGTTACGTTTATCTGTCAGATATGACTCGTTGACGGAAATTTAATGGGACTGAGCAATTGTGTTCATTTTCGGCTCCTAGATTTTCTCACAGTCAAGAACAAGGGGGACATTTGGGTAAGCACAATTTCTGTAAAACATCCCACCACAGAGGTCATTAGATGGGTCCAGCAAATGATTCTGTCAATGTAATCTGGTATTAAGAAGTGTTTCTGTTCCACTGTTCTCTTGCTCTTTAAAGTAATGCTGTCTTTGAATCTTGCACCCTGTAGAAAGCTGGCACTCTCGGCTCTAAAGTGTCCACAATCATGTTGACGGGTTTGCCAGAAGGAAACTACACACACGAGGACGTCGCTAAGCTGGTGTGGCGTTATTTCCCCAAACAGAATCTCCACACTCTGTATTACAAAGTGCTGGTCCTGCCACTGCAGAGGAGGGTACGGAATTAAGGCTCGAGGCCCAAACACACGCTTATTTACCAGAATACCGTGTCATTGACATTTCTCGCTTCTTTACTTTCAGGCTTTTGTGTATTTCAACAACTTTGAGACGTGTCGCAGTTTTATCAACGATCAAAGCAGAACTCCGGTTTCCGTCAAAGGCTCGGTGTTGAACGTCCACCTCGTCTTGGAGCAGATGGATCCTGGATCCAGTGAGGTATGCACGGATCCCGGTTTTTGGCCGTGTGAAGATGTGACGCACATCGATCAAAATCTTTCAGTTTTTATGTTTTGGTGGGGAGGGGAAACTCGCTTGCAAGTGGTTGGTTGTGGAATCATGTGCTTGTTGATTAAAGTAACGTAATTTAACAGCAATGTGAACTCGGTTTTATATTGGTTAATGTTCCATTGCTAGCCGGCAGCTAAACAGTCTCAACTGGTAAAAGCCCTGTTGTCACTGGTGAGGAATCCTGAAAGAAAGATTTCAGCATTGTGTGGCTACTTGATCAGAATTTAAACCAACAACACATTTAATTATTACCATGAAAGCAGTAAATCAGGTCTGCAGGGGAGGACCAGCAACAGTTCCCTCTGAATCTGACGCTGACACTGGCCATGAACTGTAACTAGAAGATGAATGTTATGACATACCTCACCGATGTCAAAGCTGCTTTGTACAGAAAGATCAGTCATTTAAACTTGTCCATGTACCAGTAGTCTCTAAACAAATAAGTGTGACTATATTACTGTTAAACTTGTTGTCTTAGGGACTTAAAACCTAGATTTTTGATTCAAGAATTTACAAACGGTGTCAATTAATATAAATCTGATGGACTGAAAATATTTTACTGATGACCGTGACAATCCTTCTTTTATTGTTTTTGTAGGAGATCATGTACAGATCAATGATGAAATGGAGCAACTCCGTAAGTCATTCCTCACTTTTGGACCCGTGCAGCTACTTCTGATCCCCTTTCATCAGCATGAACCCGTCGGTTGTTTTTCAGCACGTTCCGGAGCTCGAGTCTCTGGAAGAGCGGCTGCTGTGTGTGGAGGTGTCCGAGACATCCGTGCACCTCCTCATCGTGCTCATGAAAGCTGTGTTGTCAGTCGCGCCCTTCGTGAGCTTCCTGCCACTCGCCAACAGGGTACTACAGTTAATTATTCAGTTCTTTAGCTTTAGTTTGTTGTGTTGGGAGGACCAGGCACCTCAAAGCACGGAAAATCGTGGTTCCACATTAAAATCAATCAGAAGACTAGGTGTGAACAGTTTAGTTCTACTGTCAACATGAAAAGATTACTTACACCTTTTTAATCCTAAATCACAAAACGCTCTTTAAGAGACTCGACTACTTTCCTTTTGAACTGCTTCATATGTTCACGTATGAGGTTTAAACCCAAAAATATTCACTTTGATATGAAATATAGAGAAGAAGTGCAGTAAAAAAGATGAATAAAACTTAAGAATAGTTGTTAAAGTTAGTTAGCAAATAGACTAAAGTATACTAACTGTCAGGATCACATGGATTCATTTGGTTGATTTGAATATTTTTGGTCGCTGTCTTCATTTCTCCCTGCTGTATTTTTGTTTCTTCTGTGCATGAATGTCTTTCTGTGTCAGATTTCCATCGAGATGGCTGAATCGAGTGGCGTAACTAAGGTGCTGGAGAACATCTGTCGTATATCCACACCTAAAGAATGGTACGTTCCTAAATTAGGAGAAGGCATAGAGTAAATATGACGTATTACTAACACGAGTGTTTGTTATGCATCATTTACCTGACCAACCTTCTCTTTCTGCGGGGTTTTGTTCACACAGGAGTAAAGTTCGGCATGTTGAGTCGTGAGTATCTCATTTTTAACTCCATAAAGAGTCAGAAAACTGTGACAATAATCAGTTTGAGCGCTAAAATTGAAGCAACGAATACAACTCTTTTGCGTGGTTTCCAAAGAAGGAGGAATGTTTTCGTCTAGCTGCATGGACCTTTTTTTGCTGCCAAGGTTGGAAGATAAACTAATCTAACAGGTTCAGGTCATGCTGACACAGAGTCGGCCTCAAATGGAAAAAAAACAAAACATCCCTCTGACTGTGGGTGTAAGAGAGCTTTGCTTTTACTTCTGAAAAATAGAAACGACTAAAAATTTGGAACCTTTTCAAATTCTGGCATCCAGGGAAGTAGAAGTGTTTTATTATAGCCATTGGTGTTTATAAAGGATCCCAGGTAGTAACACGAACACACAAATATTTCTGAAAAACTGTTGCATTCAAACTCTGTTTTTGTCCGGGTAACAGCAAATCTTTGAATAGGCTTTACTCGAACATTAAGCGTTCAGCGTTCTTCCTTTTATTTCAGTTTGAAGAGCCTAAAACGGCGTCTTCAGGACTCGGGTGAGATCACAATAAACCTTGAGGCGGGCACCACAGGCATCAGTGACAAGCCCCCAGCTGTGAAAGATGGAGCACAGCCACTGAGCTCAGAAATGTCTGATAAAGGTGCACAACCTGCTGCTAAACCAGCTGCCTCAGTGGGCTCAAAATTTGCCACAAGTGACATATCAGTGAAGGAGACTGCTGAGAAAGTGGGAACTGAGATCGCCGCAGACTCCACTGCTCCTATGGCAAGTGGGGTAATGAGAGGAAAAGTGCCCTCCGAAGCAGAAGCAGCCTGTACTGCACAGACGTGCAGGGGACCTGGCGAGGGGAATTCAGCTGTGGTGGGAGCTGGGATGGCAAAAAAGGTTGGAGGAACCGCAGCAAAGACCCAAAATGTGCCGTCCAAATCAGCAGTTTCCGAAAATAAGCCGGACGCAGCAGAAAGGTTCAACCCTAAAAAGGTCGGGGAACCTTCTGGTGCGCCCAAAGACACCGATGAGGTTGTTGGGACAAGAAATGGAACTGCTCCTCGAGTCAAGCAACAGGCGGAACACGTCAAAGTTCACGGTGAGGCAAAAGACGTGAAAGGTGCCGAACCACCGGAGGAGCCCATGGAAACGGAAGGTTCTGCTGAGAGCACAGACGCAAAGACCTTAGCAACTAAACCCAGTGGGAGTCGGCCACCAACCAGTGCAGTTAAGACTCCACCGTCTTCAACCGCTCCACCTCAGAGACCACAGACCGCCGTCAAAACTCAAGGACCTTCGGTCAAAGCGTCATCACAGGTCCAACAAAGTACAAAGCCAAAACCAGAATCCACCACACAAGAACCGAACGCCAGGACAAACGCCTCACAAGGTCAACCGCAGGCCGCAGGCCGCTCAGCCGGAGCCGCTTTGACGACAGAAAGGGAGCAAAACGGTAGGAATACATCTGGTAATGATGATCTGTGCAGATTCTTCTTCCTGTCCTTACATTTCTGACTCTGACTTTGAGCCATTTGGCGGTTTATTGAATCTTGAATAAATTGAGACATCATAACAACACCATCAGTTTGGTTGTGGTTTTGTGCCCCAAGAAGTTAAGGATAAAAAAAGTCTTGCTCTTTCATTGTGGTAAATGTCTCGTTGCCTCCTTAATATTTAGGTTTGTTTTGTCTCATTTAAGACAACTGGAACTGTTTTGTAGACCAAACCACTGATCAGATCAGGAGGAGGCCACTTCAGAACACAAGTGAATGTTGAACACCTGAATTATTCTCAATGGGCCTTTTAAAATGTTACATTTGATTAGCATGAAGGTTATATAAACATGTTTTTATGTTGAAAGTATTTCACTGATGTTTGAATTTTGAATCAAGAGACATGAGGGGTCTTGAAAATGCTACTATCCACATAAATCGTTTGTCCTTTGCAGCATCGAAAGGAGTCCTTAAAGTTTCGGCTGTGGCGACTGGATCTGCAGCATCCGGCAAAGCCGAGCAGGGAAACAAAGCTGCTGCACCAGAGAGCAAAACGCACCCGGGTGCAACCGCGTCTACAGCCGCCGACACCTCCCTGACTCCGGGGGAGAGGATAGGAAGCCTCCTGACATACAGAAACTTCAGTAAGAAGTCAGAAGTTTTCTTGCCTTTTTTTTTTTTTTTTCCCCTCACTGTTTTTCAAGCTTCACCTCTTCTTCTTCACAGATTTTGTTTCGAAGAAAATCATCTTGACACCAAAAGTAAGTTTACTTAGTTCAACTCCAGTCAGCTTCTACACCAAAGACATGTTTTAATGTTTTAGCATTTTCGCTCATATAATGGCATCCTCTAAAGTGCCCAATCAGACCCGCTGAATGTTAAACTCCCCCAATTACTGTCATTACTTTCCAGTTATTTTTATTGAATTCGAGGCTGGTGTTGATAAACAACCTGCCGGAGTACTACGAAGGCCGCTACACAGAGGCCGACTTTGTCAACTGCCTCAGCAAATTTAAAGTTCAGTGTGAGGGCGACGCCAACATCATCATTCCTCAGTCGCGTATGGTAAGTAACACTTTGGGTTTCTGTTTCAGAGTCCCCAAAGTTTTTTAACTTTTTTAAATAAGTCGTCTCCTCACACTTGGGCACAGAGTTACATCATGTGGTAACAGAACCGGAGTTTATTTTATAGCATTTTTTATCTCCCGTAAAAGCAAAGAAAATAGCTGCTTTCGGACAGAGCCGTTCTAAGAACGCAGTTATCAGAACTGTCCTACTCGAATTTCGTTCTGATAACTATCCTTCCTCAGCGGAACTGTTTCAGTCTGCATTCGCACATGAGTCGAGACCTGATAGGGACTGATGTGGCGCGCGCAGCCGTCTGCGTCAGTGACGTGCTACGTTAGCCGTTTAGCGCCACATTCAACAACAAAACAAAACAAAACCCGGTAAAAGTAAGGAGAGAAGAAAAACACCACCAAGAAGCTAACATGGAGAGCGGGGAGGCCACCGTGTTCATGGTCTGCATGATGGTGATATTAATCATGGACGATCACATCAGGCGTCTAATATCGAGGCTGGAAAAGCTCACAGAGAGAGTCAGGAGATACTTTTTCATTTCATGAAGGAAGAAAGGAGAGCAGAGCGCTGCAGACAAAGGAGACGACGTGTAAGTTTAATTTATTAAACACCTGCCGGTTCTGTCTGTGTGGTATGATGAAACATTTCAGCCGTGACAGCATGACATGGGGCGTAGCTACCGACCACCACACACCTCCGTCAGATGCGTTCTATAGAACCATGAAAAGACCCGACCTCGGAGAAGGAGCTGAAATGGTTATAGGAACTGAGGGAGAAAGCCCCGAGTTCCTGTATGTCCGAACACGGTAGAAAACGGCCCCGCGGATTAAAAGGTTATTAGAACTGCTAATGGTTCCTACAGTCCGAAAGCGGCTATAGATAAATAAAAGCAATGACAAGCAAAGAAAATAAGGAATTCAACACCTGAGGAAACGCTGTCATATTTAGATCTGATCAATCCGGATCTGCAGTGAGAAAAAAAAAACGTTATTCAGTTCCAGCATCCTAAAATGGATCTATTGGACTATAAAACATAGATTAAAATAGATATATATATGTGTGTCGGAATGAAGATGGGTTCTCATGTTTTCCTTTCAGGCCTTCGTTCACCTGCCGAGCGTGGAGAAGGTGCAGGAATTCTTCCGCCTGTTGAAAAGTACAAACGGCATCATCTTCAAAGGGTCTCAACTATCTGTCCGTCTTGTAGGGAACGCCATCTCGAAGACAATGGTAACACTGGGAACACTGCACTGAACTTCACATTTATAAGTTTGGAGGAGTCTTCGATGCGTTTCTATATTCAAGTACGACTAACTGCTGTGCTTGAAAACATATCACGGTAGAAAATTTTCCCCCAAACCGGCCCTCATTCAGTCTTTTTCGTATTTGGGCGTGAGATATTTGCAGTCACTCATAGCAAGAATACCGTGGCTGGAAACAGCTATGATGTTATTAAACACAGGGAAACAAGCCTGCTCGAATTTGCTAATTAAAACCTTCAACTGTTATTGTGTCTGACATCATTTTTATTTTTTTTTTGTCCCCCAGTTTGAGCTTTATAAACGTCTTATGAAGATGATCAAGTTTGTAAGTGACACTCGCACACACTTATATCTTCATTGCAGTCTAAAAACATAAAAATTTATGCCACAACAAACCAAAAACCCGTGTCTACGTGTGGCTCCGGCTTGATTAAATCTCTCCCCCGGTGTTGTTGCTGAACCAGGGGACAAACGATGATGGAACGAGAACGGTCTACATCCAGAACATCACGCCAAGCGAGACCAGTGAGCTCAGGAAAGCTTTGAGAAAAATGGGCTCTGTAAAAAACTTCCTGCCCCTCCTCAACAAGGTAAAAATATGCACACCTAAAGCACACCGCTTCACTTCTCAGGTTTTAAGAATCAGGGACACGATTCAAGAAAAAAATCTAAATAAAGAAATGTATCTGGTCCTCACCAAGTCTTCAACGATGATTAAACGACCTCGGACGAACAAGATCCCTTGACATGCGAGACCGTGTCATTGGGTGAAAAGTTAAGCTCGCCCTGACTGGTTTAAAAAAAGCAAAGGTTAGCAGTGCTTTGACGTTTAGCTAGTTCAATTAGTGTGTAATAAGTTGTTCATATGTGACCTCCTCACCTTAACGACCACATCGTGTTTTTTCTTTATTATGTCTTGATACGGAGGGTGGGCTTTCTTTCCCGAATGGCCGTGCACGCTAATTCGAGAGGACTTTTTGTGTGTCTCATCTGTCATCTGTTCTGTGTGTGTGCTTCTTCCAGGTTTTTATTGAATTTGAGTGTCACATCGCTGCCGATCGGCTTGGAGTTTGGTACAGCCTCCTGAAACGGCGCCCTGCCCACAACGTCTACAGGATGAGGGTCCCAAAAGGTCCAACCCAACGTAGGTCTCTGACACCTGAAAGTCACACCGAAATAGTAAAACACAAATGTCTCAGACTGTTACGCATGTGCGCATCGCTGTACCGATGCTTAAAGGGATAGTTCGCCTCTTTTGACATGAAGCTGTATGACATCCCACATTAGCAATATCATTTCTGAACATTTTCTTACCCCTGCTGCGTCCTGTGAGCCGAGTTCCAGCCGAGTTTTGGCGTTGACGAAGGTAGTCCGGCTAGTTGGCTGGGGTTGCAAAAATAAAGCGTTTTGCTTCTCAAAACAATATGCGTTCAAAAGAGTAATACATTTGCATCACGAAATCGTAAGCCAGAAAAAGTCAGACCTCACAATCGCTTGGCGCTATTTCTCTCTCCCTTCGTATCACTACGGGCTGTGTAAACTGTACAGACCGAAGTGCAGACCCAGCAGTCCCCTGCTTCCGAGCAGGAAACACCGTAACAGGTGCAGCTATCGCCAGGTGGCTGAACGCAGTGATACAAAGGGAGGCAAAAATAGCATGTTTATAACTGAAGTTACATCCAAGTCACTCGTGTTAAAGTTTCTCGACGAGCGTTGCAGAAAGTAAATCTTCTAAAACAAACAGCAAGTCGTATTCAGTGAAGATGGATCTTTGTAAAGATTTAAAAACAGGAGAACTGATTTATTTGCCGTCTGTGCAGCACCAAGTCAGCCGGAACTGACCATGCCGGACAGCAGCGATATTGTTGCCGGAGCCACCATCCCAACAGCAAAATGTGGCGTTCCAGGGGACTGCACTGCACCATTTTGGATCCCCATGACAACTAGTCCCTATATATTCCCGACTATGTCTCCTTGGTTCAACATCCCAGGTAAGAGGAACGAAATGAATCTGCCAAACACAACATCTGGACTGAAAGTGGCTGTTTGCACCTGGTATTAACATGTGTCCTGGCAGCTCCGTGCACAGTTGGGTCACGCTAAGCGCAGGTGTAAACGCGTTCAAGTTCCATCACCCAGATCACATTCTGAGGTGGGCTGTGAGTGATGTGTCCTGGGGCACACTGAATCTTACGTGCCTCCACAGAAGCAAAATAATTATCCATTTGATTTTTTTTTTTTGTGATGGAAGCAGTGCATTTGATAGTACACAAAGCGAGGAATTGGGATCAGTCCACACGATTCACACGTGGAGACACATTTTATTACCAGGTGTAAACCGTCACTCCTCCGTAGCTGTTGGAGGATGCACGTTAAAACCAAGTGTTCTTTTTTTTTTTTACCTCCCAGTTTATCAGACAGTCAGTGGAAGGACGGGCATGGTGGTAAGCTCGTGTTTTCTGAACTCTTTATTTATACTTTAATATATTAAGAAGTTGAGACTTCGCTCGCTTACCTTATGTCCCGCAGGAGGAGCCTTTCATCAAAGGCGCTGCGTTCTTCACAATCATGCTGACGAGTTTGCCGGATGAAACCTACACACACGAGGACGTGGTGAAGCTGGTGTGGAATTATTTCCCCGAACAGAACCTGCACTCTCTGTACTACAGAGTGATGGTTCTACCTCTGCAGAGGAGGGTGAGGAGCAGACTGGGTTTATTTACAGCTTGGATCATTAAATGATGTTTTTACCATTTGCTGACGTGCTTTTCTCTCCTCACCCAGGCCTTTGTGTACTTTAGTGAATGGGATACGTGCTGCAAATTTGCCCGAAGTCACCTCAAAAATCCAGTTTCTCTCAAAGGCAGCATTCTCAACATCCACGTGGTCTTGGAGAACATGGACCCTGGAACCAGCGAGGTATGAGACATGAGGAAAAGTATCAGACGGCACGCTCAGGGTCGTTGCTCTCCGCTTCCTAACCGGAGTCAGAAAGCAGTCCAGTGTTTCTTCTTAAAGGCCTAACTCCATTTTTTTTTTTCTAAGGAGAAAGCAACAACACACAGGACCATCCTTCATTTAAGTCATACATGTAGATATGTACTTACTGACTGGCTTTCTTTATTGAACCTGCTGTTATTGACCACCACATCAGACAGGGAGCTCTCCAGAAACTCAGCAAACTGTAGACGTGCTGGCACTCCGCCCCCCAATGAGCCTCTTGTTGTGGAAAAATGTGCAAATAAAGAGTTTTGGTTAAACTTGTGTCAGAGTTGTACACGGATAAGGCTTCACATGTAAAACTAATACTGGACTACTTGAGAAAGCACTAAACGCAATGAATCCTGCTGAACTTCCGAGGGGATTTGTCACAAACCATCTCGTTTTTTGCAGGAGATCACGTACAGAAATCTGATGAAGTGGAGCAACGTTGTAAGTCGTTTTTTTTTTTGGCTCATTTAAATCTGAAATTGGTGAAAACGGTCATTTGGTTTCCTCTGGTGTTCAACATTCATTCTTTTATTTGGTCCCACAGCATGTTTCAAACCTGGAGTCTTTGGAGGAGCGGCTGCTGTGTGTGGAGGTCTCGGGGATGGATGTGGTTCTCATCATGGCTGTCATGAAGGAGGTGGCGTGCATCGCCCCCTTTGTCCGTTTCCTGCCACTTGCCAACAGGGTATGACCACCTTAAACATGGCCGTTATTCCCACGTGCATGTGCAGACCACAGAGTCTCTGCGGGTTGTAGAGAATGGAGCCCTGCTGACTGCTACGTCGACTATTATATCAGCCCTCTGTGTGACCCTGGAAGTAAACATGGGTTAAGCAGCAGAAGCAGAGGTTCGACACCTCTGGATGAAGGCGATAGAAGCTCAAGACTCAATGGAGCGGAGTCATTTCCAGCTTTCAAATGTGAAGGAAAATGTAGCAGTTGTTTGTTTCATCACGTTCTTCTCACCCTCTCGGTCTTTCTGTGACAGATCTACATTGAGATGGAGGAATCCGGCGGAGTGACAAAAGTGTTGGAGAACACCTCCGCATGCAAACTGTCTGAACAGTGTGGAACTTGGTATGCTTGGTATGTCCGATTCAGGCTAAAACCCACAACTGTTGTGTTTCTAAGGCCGTCTTTATCAAATGAGGTGACTTAACGCAATGTTGGTCTTTCCCACGTTTTCTTTTTCCATCACACAGGAAGAAAGTTGGACGTATCGAGCCGTGAGTTTTTCACTTTTGTTTTTATTTATTTATTTGTTTGATTTTGACGTACGAAAGGTAATCGAATCCTGAGCAAAACTGCAGCAATAATCCGTGTGACATTAGAGGTGAAAGGAACCCCGATGTCGAGGTGCAGTTTCTGTTAATAACGTGATGCTCTGTATGATTGTGTTTCGTATGAAGATCCTTTCATACCTTTTTGGGAAACAACCCAGTTGTTAATGACAACGTTTCTGCTTTTACTTGAAGTTTAAAGAGCCGAAAACGCCGTCTACAAGAGTGTGAAAAGATTGCGGTGAACCTTGAACTGGGCACGGTAGGCGTCTACACCAAGCCCCCACCAACGGAAAGCGAAACGCAGCCTCCTCCTGCTGATGAAGGGGCAAAACCTGCTGCACAAACCAGCACTCCTGCTCCCACGGAACCGGCGGCCCCCGGGCGGGCCACCACAGCTGGACCGAGTGGCACCGTCTCCAGTGACTCGGCGACGAAAGAGCGACATGGAACCAAGATCAGAGCCGGCCCCGCCGTCGCTCCGGAGAGGAGTGAGGATGTGGAGATGGCGGAGGAGGGGAAAGAGGAGTCACCGACACGCTCTGCTCTCCCCGCCACCAGCCTGCTGACGTCTGAGGAAGACGTCTCAGAGCTTCCCCACATCGACAAGGACAGTTTCAATGCAATCAAAGCAATCGTTCACAAGTACAGACTCACACGAGAAACGCCCGGCAAGGACCTAGAGGTGATCATGCTTACTTTACTGACTGAAAGGCTAATATTCATGTCAAAATGTGTCAAATAACACCAAATACCCAGTTTATTAGCTTCAGTGCAGCCAAGTCAGGGATGGAAAACAACCTCCAAGCATTTTGGGATGCGTGCCTGCGTGGAGAGAAATCATCTTTTAATATGAATTGATGTAACTTCCAACAAAAAAGAAAATAACATCAATAGATACAAGCTAGCATGAGTCCGAGAGGACGCGATTTGCAGGCAGAAAGGTTTAATTCTGTGGTGATTCCAGCAGCGTCCAATTCAATGTCAGGATGTGAACAGGGTGAGGGGTTCAATTTATGCTAAATCAAAGTTCCAAGGTGACAAATGAGTTTCAGAAAACGAGCTTTAACCAAATCTACACAGTATTCAGTAACACGGTAACATTCGCTTTTTAGATTCCCGACCAAAGTGAAGGCAGCTCTGGAGGCTCATGTCACGAAGACACACCACGGAGAAAGGTTTTTTGTTTCCTAATAAACCTTACAGTCATTCTTTAGACCTGTATTTGCCTATTGTAGATTTCTGTCTGTTTTCTGATGGATATTGTCTCTCTCCCCCATCAGGCTCTGGATACTCAACCTGCCGTCGTCTCTTCAGACCCTTTTGATGACGAAAATTTCAGTATTGGAGACTTTGTCACCGTTGATGAAATTAGTGAAGACGTGGAGGACGCGGCTGCTGACGATAGCTCCGCTTCACAGAAGCAAACCTTTTGTGAGAAAAGACAGCAGAAAGGTTCAGACTTGTCATCTTCTGCCAAAAAGACCTCAACAAGTTCCTCCAAAGACTCCAAGAGCTCATCCTCTTCCTCTAGTTTGAGCTCCGTGTCACCAAAAAAGCAAAAAGACTCCTCTGAATCCACCAAATCCCAAACCAAAGCCTCATCCTCTGCCAGTGTCAGCAAGACCTCCTCCTCTTCTTCTTCACAGTCTGCTGAAAGTTCCGTCTCCTCCGGCCTGAAAGCTCAGCCGAGCAAGGCGAGGTCACATGCTCCATCCTCAGGTCGAAGCACCCGTTCATCTGTGGAGATGCGTCAAACTCGTAAATTTGAAGTCAAACCCACAGAGAGGGCGGTGTCAGCAGAGAGCGCTGCTGCGAAAACTGCTGAGTCAGAGATGAAAATAGAATCCGCATCAGAGACAGATCCACCTGCACAGAGACGGGAGTCAGAGTCGACCAACCAAACCCAAAGTCTGAAGGCTGATTTTAAGGAGGAAACAGCCAAAGAAGTGAGCAAAGACAAAGGAAGGAAAAAGGATGATGATGGAAAACAGACTGAGGAGGAGGGAGATGATGGTGACGATTACCGAATCCTTGATTCACTCGATGATGCAGCTGATGAACAGATGGCTGAAGAAGAGAAGCAAGACGGCAGCACTGTTTTCAAAGTAAGAGGCAGTGCAACTGAAGACCAAGCAGCTACAGTTGGAGAGGCAAGACATCTGGTCGAAGATGAAGGTTCCACAGCAGAGACGGATCGCAGGACTGGAACATCTGAGAGTGAAGACAGGTCGTCAAAGAGTGAGGACAGGATGCAAACAAAGGAAGGCCAAAAGGGGGGTAGCAAAGAGATTGATGAGGAGACAGTCTTTAAGGTTGTGGACTCAGAAGAGGAAGCTGTTCAGGAGGCCTCAGCAACAGAAAGGTCTGGTAGAAGAAGAACTGTGAGAGGCATCAAAGGGGATCAGACGGCATCACAAGACAAGGCAGCCACGGATGAACCGACCATCCTGACCAGATCTACCAGAGGAAGGAGGAATCCAACCACCCGGACAGATGGTGAAAATGGGGGAGAAGAAAACGAGACCCCCAAAAGGAGGAGGGGCAAACTTGCCACAGAATCACAGGAACAAAACGGAGCGAAAACTACAGAAAGCACACCAACAAAGAAGAACGACGGAAGAGACGAGGCGGCCTCTCAGGAAAGTTCGGATGTCGTTGAGATGGGAGAGGCTGAACGGGAGAAAGAGGACGTGACGGCGAGCAGGAAAAGAGGCCGACCAAGGAAGAGAACCGGAAAACAGACGCCTGGTACCTCAGTCACATCTGTATCTGCTGCACAGTCACATCTGTATCTGCTGCACAGTCACATCTGTATCTGCTGCACAGTCACATCTGTATCTGCTACAGTCACATCTGTATCTGCTACAGTCACATCTGTAACTGCTACACAGTCACATCTGTATCTGCTACAGAGTCACATCTGTAACTGCTACAGTCACATCTGTATCTGCTACACAGTCACATCTGTATCTGCTACACAGTCACATCTGTATCTTCTACACAGTCACATCTGTATCTGCTACACAGTCACATCTGTATCTACTACACAGTCACATCTGTATCTGCTACACAGTCACATCTGTATCTGCTGCACAGTCACATCTGTATCTGCTACAGTCACATCTGTATCTGCTACACAGTCACATCTGTAACTGCTATACAGTCACATCTGTATCTACTACACAGTCACATCTGTATCTGCTACAGTCACATCTGTATCTGCTGCACAGTCACATCTGTATCTGCTGCACAGTCACATCTGTATCTGCTACAGTCACATCTGTAACTGCTACACAGTCACATCTGTATCTGCTGCACAGTCACATCTGTATCTGCTACACAGTCACATCTGTAACTGCTACAGTCACATCTGTATCTGCTACACAGTCACATCTGTATCTGCTACACAGTCACATCTGTAACTGCTACAGTCACATCTGTAACTGCTACACAGTCACATCTGTATCTGCTACAGTCACATCTGTATCTGCTACAGTCACATCTGTATCTGCTACAGTCACATCTGTATCTGCTGCAGTCACATCTGTATCTGCTACAATCACATCTGTTTCTGCTACACAGTCACATCTGTATCTACTACAATCACATCTGTATCTGCTACAGTCACATCTGTATCTGCTACAGTCACACCTGTATCTGCTACACAGTCACATCTGTAACTGCTACAGTCACATCTGTATCTGCTACACAGTCACATCTGTATCTGCTACACAGTCACATCTGTAACTGCTACAGTCACATCTGTAACTGCTACACAGTCACATCTGTATCCGCTACAGTCACATCTGTATCTGCTACAGTCACATCTGTATCTGCTACACAGTCACATCTGTATCTGCTATCTGCTACACAGTCACATCTGTATCTGCTACACAGTCACATCTGTATCTGCTATCTGCTATACAGTCACATCTGTATCTGCTACACAGTCACATCTGTATCTGCTACAGTCACATCTGTATCTGCTATCTGCTATACAGTCACATCTGTAACTGCTACAGTCACATCTGTATCTGCTACACAGTCACATCTGTAACTGCTACAGTCACATCTGTAACTGCTACACAGTCACATCTGTATCCGCTACAGTCACATCTGTATCTGCTACAGTCACATCTGTATCTGCTACACAGTCACATCTGTATCTGCTATCTGCTACACAGTCACATCTGTATCTGCTACACAGTCACATCTGTATCTGCTATCTGCTATACAGTCACATCTGTATCTGCTACACAGTCACATCTGTATCTGCTACAGTCACATCTGTATCTGCTATCTGCTATACAGTCACATCTGTAACTGCTACAGTCACATCTGTATCTGCTACACAGTCACATCTGTAACTGCTACAGTCACATCTGTAACTGCTACACAGTCACATCTGTATCCGCTACAGTCACATCTGTATCTGCTACAGTCACATCTGTATCTGCTACACAGTCACATCTGTATCTGCTATCTGCTACACAGTCACATCTGTATCTGCTACACAGTCACATCTGTATCTGCTATCTGCTATACAGTCACATCTGTATCTGCTACACAGTCACATCTGTATCTGCTACAGTCACACCTGTATCTGCTACAGTCACACCTGTATCTGCTACAGTCACATCTGTATCTGCTATCTGCTACACAGTCACATCTGTTTCTGCTATCTGCTACACAGTCACATCTGTATCTGCTACACAGTCACATCTGTATCTGCTGCACAGTCACATCTGTATCTGCTACAGTCACATCTGTAACTGCTACAGTCACATCTGTATCTGCTACACAGTCACATCTGTAACTGCTATACAGTCACATCTGTATCTACTACACAGTCACATCTGTATCTGCTACAGTCACATCTGTAACTGCTGCACAGTCACATCTGTATCTGCTGCACAGTCACATCTGTATCTGCTGCACAGTCACATCTGTATCTGCCACAGTCACATCTGTAACTGCTACACAGTCACATCTGTATCTGCTGCACAGTCACATCTGTATCTGCTACACAGTCACATCTGTATCTGCTACACAGTCACATCTGTAACTGCTATACAGTCACATCTGTATCTACTACACAGTCACATCTGTATCTGCTACAGTCACATCTGTAACTGCTGCACAGTCACATCTGTATCTGCTGCACAGTCACATCTGTATCTGCTGCACAGTCACATCTGTATCTGCCACAGTCACATCTGTAACTGCTACACAGTCACATCTGTATCTGCTGCACAGTCACATCTGTATCTGCTACAGTCACATCTGTAACTGCTACAGTCACATCTGTATCTGCTACACAGTCACATCTGTAACTGCTATACAGTCACATCTGTATCTACTACACAGTCACATCTGTATCTGCTACAGTCACATCTGTAACTGCTGCACAGTCACATCTGTATCTGCTGCACAGTCACATCTGTATCTGCCACAGTCACATCTGTAACTGCTACACAGTCACATCTGTATCTGCTGCACAGTCACATCTGTATCTGCTACAGTCACATCTGTAACTGCTACAGTCACATCTGTATCTGCTACACAGTCACATCTGTAACTGCTATACAGTCACATCTGTATCTACTACACAGTCACATCTGTATCTGCTACAGTCACATCTGTAACTGCTGCACAGTCACATCTGTATCTGCTGCACAGTCACATCTGTATCTGCTGCACAGTCACATCTGTATCTGCCACAGTCACATCTGTAACTGCTACACAGTCACATCTGTATCTGCTGCACAGTCACATCTGTATCTGCTACAGTCACATCTGTAACTGCTACAGTCACATCTGTATCTGCTACACAGTCACATCTGTAACTGCTACAGTCACATCTGTATCTGCTACAGTCACATCTGTATATGCTACAGTCACATCTGTATCTGCTGCAGTCACATCTGTATCTGCTACAATCACATCTGTATCTGCTACAGTCACATCTGTTTCTGCTACACAGTCACATCTGTATCTGCTACAATCACATCTGTATCTGCTACAGTCACATCTGTATCTGCTACAGTCACACCTGTATCTGCTACAGTCACATCTGTAACTGCTACAGTCACATCTGTATCTGCTACACAGTCACATCTGTATCTGCTATCTGCTATACAGTCACATCTGTATCTGCTACACAGTCACATCTGTATCTGCTATCTGCTATACAGTCACATCTGTATCTGCTACACAGTCACATCTGTATCTGCTACACAGTCACATCTGTATCTGCTACACAGTCGCATTAATCATTCTCTTCTCTCACAGTTAGAAAATCTCCGAGAGGGAAAAAAGCAGATTGTGCCGAAGATGAGACGCCACAAGAATGTTTGGAGGACGTTGAAGGTGCAGAAAGCTGTTTGAACACAGAATATTTAATGAGCTTTAAAGATTGCTCAGTTATTAAGACTATCGCAGATTACTTCATTATTAATTAACCATCTATTTACGTACAGTGAAAGCTGGTGGTTTATTGGAAATGTATAAATCCAAATCGCACAAGCTAAAACTGTGACATATTTAAGAACCCTCCTTCAGGGAACTTCTTTCATTTTGCTTTGGGATTGTTTATTGGAATAACAGCAGATTCCTTTCCCGTCGGGCTGTAATTAATGACTGATCCCTCTTCTTCTTCAGGCCTTCATAAACGCAGGACGGAGCCGGCTGGACCCAAAACAAAGCGACCTCGTTCTCAGTCGCCTCGTGCCGCTGCCGACTTCAGATTGCCGCCGTTCAACGCAGCAGCGCCGTGCGGTGAGAAACCAGCACGCAGCTAAAGCGGCGACCTCCCATTCAGACGGGGCGTTACATTCTGTCACGTTTGCGCTCCTCTTCAGGTCAGGAGTTTGTGGTGCCCAAGTGGGGTTATTTCTGTAACGTCTGCGCCGTTCCGTACCTGAACGACGGCGCCGCCGAGGACCTGCACTGCAAAAGCCAGACGCACTACGACAACCTGCAGGTACTCGCAAGATGCAACATACAGGAAGTCATCTACAGACCCCCACTTTGCCTCTCATTATGTGCCCGTTTTGCTTTTTCAGAAATATTACCAGAAGTGCCGAGAGAAACCTTCAACACCGCAGACGCAAAGCTCTCAAGGATCGACTTAACTACAAATGATTTCCTTATGAACAGTGCGATGAAGCGTCCTGTTAGGTGTGTGTTTGGGACCGTTCGGCCTGAGCAGCAGGTCCCAGTTTGATTCCCGGGCAGCCGGACCGTTTTCAGTATTTGATACTAATGAACCTTCTTTATGAAAACATTCCTTCACTTTAAAAGTGACGTCACTTCATTCTACGTGACGTAAAACGAATGGGAAGTGTTAGCAGACGGGAAGTTACACGTTTCCTGCTGTTCTTTGTACCCGTCGTGCTTTAAGTGAAACTATTTTTAATTGAAAAATGTGTGATTGAGTTATCATTAAATATGTAGTTGGTTAAAATGATATAAAGTGCCTGACAGCGATGACTGTTTTTCTGAACCAAAGTCACGAAGTCGACTGTAGGGGGAAAAAAGGACGCCGTTTGGTCCTTCGCTTTACGTTCACTTAGGTCAGCGGTGGCCACCGTTTGTTCGTCTTCATTTAAAACATTGAAATCTAAAATGTGTTACATGTTTTCTGATTTATTAAGCGAAATAAATGCATTTTTATCAATAATAAGGGTCATGTTGTGGTGCTTGTGTTTGCAGGTTCAGTCTGTCCGCTCTCTCTGTTTAGAACCAAATAAGTAAAAGCGGCCTGATGCTGGTGCCTTTTAAACTGTTACTGAACCATTTAAAGGCAAAGAAACTGTTCAGGTCTGGACTTCAGCGGCAGAAGCGGCTTCAACCAGACAGAAAGCCGGTAAAACCAGTAATCTGATAAGCAAAGTGTTTGTTGCGCTCGTACAGAAAGCACAGCAGTCTGCAGAGTGAGAGCTGCAGGGAGTCTGTTAGAAACACGAGCCGGACAAGATAACAGTGGTGCCTGCAAGAGTCCAAATGATGCTTTGCTCACACAGTGTTCTTTGTTGAGCCGAGATCATCACCAAGGAAACCAGTTGACCCATGAACAGCACAAGATACGTGCATACATTTCCCCATCTATTGAGCTTTAGTAGAAAGACGAGTTATTCGTTGTTATTGAACTGTTTTCTAAAGACTTTTCTATCTTCATCACAGTTCCCTTGGTGCATGTTTAACTGTAGTGTTGGTGTGTTAGCAGAGTACATTCCTGAGAGGCAGGGAGGTGTCTGGAACCCCTTTGGCGGGAAGATTTGTTTTACAACTCTAAGTTAATACAAGTGGTCAATCTTCCCCCCCGAAACAGACGCATGTTGTAAAGCTGACATTCCTTGACCCTGAAGGGCTAAAGTGCTGACTGACCCTGCTCTCCTGCATCAGACACAGGCAGAAAACACGGCTTTCAGTATCCGTACGATCCCTTTGCAAAGCATATAACAAACATTTGTTGAAAGGCAACTCCGAGCTCCAGTCGCCAATCTTCCTTTGTTTCAGATTTCCACCGCAGAGCTAAGGCAGTGCATGCAGAAATCCATCCCTCGGGTTCTAAAACAAGACGATGTCGAGGTTTACAAATGACTTCCAGAGTGTGATCACCGACATGAGCATCTTTTTTTAAAAGAACGCTCAAACAATTCAGTAACTTTACAATCTCTCTCACATTCGAGTCTTTTTTGCTGTCTTGTGGAATTTTGAGAAATCTACAATATCAACTTTTCAGGATTCAAGAATAAGACCAAAGTTCTCTTTTGCTGTCACCACCATCTTTTTTTTTTTTTCCCCCCAAGAGTTCATTTGAATTAGGCGGGAAGGCTCCAGCATCACAAGTTTCAGTAGTTTCTGCAGATCCTCCTTGACGGTCAGGGGAGAAAAACTCACCTGCACGAACAAAATGTATGAAAATGTTCTGTGTAAGATGCTCCGGCTCAGCCTGGTAGTGACCCTGTACACATTAGTCCTGTTTGTGTGTTATGTGGTGCATTTAGTCAGCCGGGGTAGAGGCGGCAGGAAGAAAGGAAAGAAAAAGGGAAATCTCACAGTCAATGGAGTCCCAATAATCATTATAAACCATATGTATACGTGTGTGTGTATGTTTATCATAAATAAGAAAATAAATAAATAAAAATCAACTCATAATCATTTAGCTTTCTGTATCATATAACGATGTCTTTGAAGTGCACTTGACCTGCTGATATTAAAACTGACCTAATCATGACTTTACTCTGCCTTTAAGCTTAAGAGGCTGTTGATGATAAAAAAAACTAAAAAAACAAAAGCATGCCAGTATCACATTGGCATTGGATTTCACTATGTGGACAGAAACATCTGTCATTCCCAGATGTGCATATCAGGCAAGGCAAGGCAATTTTATTTATAGAGCACAATTCTTACACAAGGTCATTCAAAGTGCTTTACAGCTACATAAAATCACAAAAGGCAATAAAATCATTAAAAAAAATAAAAAACCCATGAAAAATAATCATTCATTAATTAACTAAAAAGTGAAGAGTGCAGATAAAATACTTTCAGGTGTCATATGCACAGCTAAATAGAAATGTTTTCAGCCTGGATTTAAACATTGTCAGAGTTGAGGCCTGTCTCACATCTTCTGGAAGACTGTTCCAGATTTTAGGAGCATAAAACTGAAACGCAGCCTCACCTTGTTTAGTCCTGACTCTGGGCACCAGCAGGAGACCCCTCCCTGAGGTTCTCAGAGCCCGAGTTGGTTCATATGGCTCTAACATGTCAGAGATGTACTTTGGAGCTTGACCATGAAGAGACTTGTACACAAGCAGAGCTGTTTTAAACTCTACTCTCTGAGCGACAGGAAGCAAGAGGAATATTAGGTACCAGGTTAGAAATCTGCATGGTGCTAGTTCATCAGTCACTTGTTTATGGGTTTCATTAAAATAGTTTACACACAAATGCTTGTTTTTGTTATTAACCCTTGTGCATTTTTCCTTTTTGGCTTTCAGGGTCTCGTGCCAAGTGGGATGGAACTACAGAACTCCATCAGAGCAGAAATGAAATGGCATTACTCTTAAAGGGTTAAGACTCTTTTAGACAGTTGTAAACAACATTTCACTGGCACTGGTAAGCTTGTGCAAAATATTTCAGTTCATCACAGTTCATGGGATCATGGTAACCAAGGTGATGTCTCAGGACAGTGTGAAACAGATGGAAATGGAGACGCTTTCTTTTAAGCTTTGGCCTAAATGAATGGTTTCCTGTCTCACTTCCTCTCCTCTGAAGAGTGTGCTCCAATTTCCACGAAACGTGGCAGTGTTGAAACATTTCTCGCACTCTAAATGGCATCGGTAATGGAAAGCTCCTCCTCGTTTGCCTCTTCAGCAGATGAGGCTTCCTTCAGATTCAGGCTGATAATCATTATATGGGCAAACCGTGCATGGTCCCTAAAGGATACGGAGGTGAGTGGATTCTTAGTGTTGCTGTCCAAAGCGTGAGAAACATTTTTCCAAGAACACTTTTTAGATAAATATAAACTTTTAAAAAGAAATAAAATAACCCGACACACACTGATGATGATATGATACATATTATGTAATAAAGTGGTCTGTGTGTGGTGCTTATTCTGATGTTTTCTCCTCAGATTGATAGAAATCTGATGAAACTGTTGCATTTTGTATGTTATACACACATTATTTCTGTATTACTCTGCAAATCGTCAAACTCTTTCTCCATTTTCGAATATCATAATGTAACTTAAGCATTTGGATACAAGTTAGAACTTCCTGAGATATCAGGGAGTCTATTCCCACTCATGTCTCCACATTGGATTTAATGTGATAAACTGGAAACCATCAGCAGTAATCTGAAAGGGTGAGTGGAGCGAGTATTGATGCGTCTCTGTGGTTTGTTTTTGGAGCAGGAAGGGACTGATAAGGGAATGAGTAAAGTCCACATCTGAAACATCTTGCAGAACGAGGTCAGGGACCAGAGAAACTTCCTGCCTCTCCTCATTGAGGCACAAACACACAAGTGTACGAGTGAAGGTGGACCTCTGCGTGTTCCAGATGTTCATCGAACTGGACTCCCCTTACGATGGCTTGGAGTGGCTTGAGTGTTAACTTGAGCCTTCTGCAAAGAGGCCGTTCGGCTAATCTGAAAAATCTACTTGTTTTTAGTTTGTGCTGCACCAACACTGGCGGACAACGCTAGGTCAGACGGCAAGGATAGTGTTGCCAGGGAAACCATCTCAACAACATCTCTGTACTTCAACCTGGTGGTCCTACCGCTGCAGAGGAGTGTAAGGGGTTGGATGGCGGAGGCTACAGGTCCAGGAGAGAAACTCAGACATCTCTCTCCCCAGCTACACTTTGCAGCTCCTCCAGGGGAACCCTGAGGTGTTCCCAGGCATCTGGGATATGTAGTCCTTCCAGCTTCCAGCGTGTTCTGGCTCTGCCCCGAAGTCTCCACCTCAGGCTTTTGCCCCGCCAGCAAAGTGACGTTCCACGTCCCAAAAGCCAGTCTGACACGTTTCTTTCTTTTTTTGTTATACCTCCAGGTCCTGTGTGTATTTCAGCAACTGGGCAATGTGCTGGAAATTTGTCACAGATCACCTCAAACCTCTCAGCGTGCAGTTTGTCTAACAGGACACGCATCCTGGATCCAGTGTGGTATGGAAACTCCTCGCTCGTCTCGAATACTGTAGAATGTGACGTGGAATGAAAACTACTCAAGTCTGATCTGGCAAATGTTTAAAATCCCACGACTCGCCAGCTTTTTACGATCAGAACCGGCAAACTCGAGTGACTGACTGACAGCTTCTTACAGATTTAGACATTTGTTCATTTTATTTAGAAAAGAAAATTGAAAGAAATCTGAAAATATTGAAGAAAAATGAAGAAATTAATGACATGATACAAAACATTCTGAGCTGTATAGGTTAACAGGATATGAACCTGATGATGCAATCTCACTGGAATCCCAGTATATATACTGTATATAAATATAAAACAATAATGCAATTAGATTCATGGTGTTTTCCATCAGACTCTGCTGAGCAACAACTATGCATCAGCCATCATAACGTTACTGGTAGTGTTCCAGTTACCTTCCAGTGTGGAGTACTGGTGGCGTTCCAGTTACCTGCCAGTGTGGAGTACTGGTGGCGTTCCAGTTACCTGCCAGTGTGGAGTACTGGTGGCGTTCCAGTTACCTGCCAGTGTGGAGTACTGGTGGTCTTCCAGTTACCTGCCAGTGTGGAGTACTGGTGTTCCAGTTACCTGCCAGTGTGGAGTACTGGTGGTGTTCCAGTTACCGGCCAGTGTGGAGCACTGGTGGTGTTCCAGTTACCTGCCAGTGTGGAGTACTGGTGTTCTAGTTACCTGCCAGTAGTGTTGCGCGGGTGAGGGTTTTTTTAACACCCGCCCCAACCCGACCCGCGAGAATTTCCAAACCGCCCTGCAAAATATGACCCGGAAAAAAAAAAAAAAAAAAAAAGCCAGGGCCTGTAGAGGGTTAATTTAACACGAACCTAAACGAGAAGGATTTGCGCTAGACTCGCATTATTGTGAAACTTCAACGGTAGTGTACACACTGAGTACATACATTTTGAGAGCAATTGAAGCCTGATGTGATAAGGAAACGTAAACCAAGGTGAACCAAGGCCTATGAGGTAGAACGGAGTTAATGTGCACCTGTCCAAACCGTGCGCCTATATTTACAAGCCCCTGTGCCACCTGTATAAAGCCCTTCCCAGAGATAATGTCAAATGGGCGTAAATCCACGCAGCAGAATTCCATGAAGTCATCCACTAATTTAGACTTTGCATGGAGTGGTACCGTGTCTTTTAGGAAAGATGACATTAAGGGCTGCACTCAGCGGGTGTGGGAAACTTGTTTGCCTGCGCAGCAGACCCACGGCATGAATGTCGTAACAGATTTGATGTAGCCTACCTGTCTTATGTCCATCATACTTGTACAGCGCCTCACAATGCCAGCACATGACGTAGTCTGCAATGGTGTCATCGGACGGGACGACTTGTCCAAATTTATCCCACACCTTGCTCTTTTGGTCGCCTTTTCGCACAACGTTTGCGTCGCCTTTTTTATCTTATCTCTTATCAAGTCAGCCATCTTCATCCGAGTCCTCCTAGAAGTTTGGCGGTGTAAACAAAAACTACGGATAGCTGTTGGGATAAACTGTTCCAAACGAGCTGAAAAGCTCTTAAACTACCGTTTTAAAAGGTAACATTTTACAGAATATAAAGTATAGAATAAAATGTGAGGTGGACACCCAGGTTATGTAATTCAGACAACTGCAGGAGTGAAAGCTTTGAGTGCAATGACTTTGTGACAGCGGGATCTATGCAATTGATAAGTTCTGTAACTCAAAATTGCGATTTCACCTATATTTCCAAACTTCCGGGTTGCGGGTTTTGACTATTTTGACCCGCCCCGCCCGCACCCGCAATACTTAGAAAAAACTGCTACCCAACCCACCCGCGCAACACTACCTGCCAGTGTGGAGTACTGGTGGTGTTCCAGTTACCTGCCAGTGTGGAGTACTGGTGGTGTTCCAGTTACCTGCCAGTGTGGAGTACTGGTGGTGTTCCAGTTACCTGCCAGTGTGGAGTACTGGTGGTGTCTCCAAGGGGAAGTGGCCCCTAACCACAGCAGGGGCTCCTTGTTGTAGCTGATAACTTGTTAGTGTTCAGAACAAAACTGCTCAGAGGACCAGAGACGGTCATAATTCGGCTCCATGTCCAATAAAATCGTTGTCACCCATGTGACAACCGAAGCTAATCACCTGTAACCCCAACACGCCCTTTCAGCTTCCGAATCGGGTGAAACATTTGAGGTTTTATTTTATTTCGCTCAGTCGCTCAGTTTTATTATTTTAAAAAAAGCTGTCAGTTGGTCTAATCAGGCTGTTCTGAATACTATGTATTATAGTGTTGTTGAAGCTATGACCTCTTCAGTTCTTTGCCCACTTTGTGTATGGTGGGAGCTGGTGAAGTGCACCCAGAAGCCTTCTTTATGCATCTACTGAAATCTGATGAAATGGAGAAAACGCTACAGGTAAACAATAAAAATAAATAGCAGGCCTGATGAAAGTGAGCCGTCTCTTTGCAGCTCAGTGGTCTTCTCCACAGGACAAAAGTTCCACATGTTGAGTTGTAAGTGTCTCACCTGGAGCCGTTCCTTCTCCGATTAGGATTCAGAACATGCTGGAGAGATCAGAATTCTCAGTGAGGTGATGACTGTGAAGTTTGAAGTCAATTGAGATCATATGTTATGTCAGAGGTTTTTAGTTTAATCAAAACACTTAAGTGTGTGCGACATGTTGGCTTTGCAGTTCAAATCAAACCCTGAAGAAGCAGTAGGGATCCTTAATATTCCGTTATGCCTGCGCACCAACAGCAGCGGTGGCCAGAGACAAGTTTTCAGATTGTCCCGTTTTGCACCTAAATCCCTGGCTGCACACTTGGCAAATGAGCCAAGCTAACCTCATGATTGATGTTTGACCAATCCAGACCGAAGGTGTAATTTCAAAAGTGATGAAATTTTTATATCCATATGATCAAAAGTCAGCTTCACTATGAAAAAAAACAAAAAAAAAAACACTTTCTTGGTCATTATTCAACCCCTTAGTTCACAATCGGAAAGGGGGAGACGGGAAATGGTTTGCACAGATTTACGGCATCTTTAAACTTTCTTTTAAGCCTTTTTGCTGCAACATTACTTTTAAAACTCAAATAGAAAAACACCTCATCTTAGTTATGAATTAAAATCCCAGTCTACTCTGTAGATACTACAGCCATAGAAACATGAAATAAAGCAGTTTCATCTTAGCGACTGCACTTAGAAACTAGTCAACAGGAGATCAAAGGCTTGTTTAGACTTGCAGCTTCTCCAGTAGAAAAAATAACTTTACATGAAATTTTTTTAACGAACTTTCAACCAGTTTGTAAGAACATTTTGGAGAGCACAATGTTCCCCTGCAACTAAAAGAATTTCTGGTTTTAATTGCCGTTTCAAGCACAATCTAAGTCCGAGAATACTCCAGAGATACAGACGAGTTTTGACCCGTCACATTGCAAACTTCAGTGACCCGAACTCTTTCACCACTGTTTCCCCCCATATTTTTGATAAATTCATTAATGCCAAAGAGCTTAAATGTAACTCAACATTTTTTCTAGTTAATAACTCAGGAAACACTCAGGTTATAGTCTGCATTTTATAGAAAAACAAAAATTTTTCACATCACGTGACAAACACGCGAGAGAATCTTCTTCATAGATTAAAGAAAAAGAACAAATTCGAAAACATATGTACATGAAACTAAATTACAAAACAAAACAAAAGAATAAATCACTTTCTGGCTAGTTTATGTTGACTGAAAAGTGCTGATTTTGGATCCTTTCAAACGGAAGGAAACACAAAACTATAGTCAGAACAAATGATAAGTCTCCTCAAACCTCGAGGCAACAGAAAACATTCTTCACATTATTGCAGGTTCCAAAACCTACGTTCCCCGTTGTGAGCGTGTTAATGAGGCGGTTAAGTTTGGTTCCAAATTAAAGTTCAGACTTCTGATGAGAGCACTGAAGGCATTTCACATTATTCAGCATGGGTAAATACTGAAGTGAGCCTTTCTGTGCAATCTAAACCTCCATGCTTAACTTGGGAACACACACACTTAACCCTAACAGTATTTATGAAAGGCATCTTCTGATAAGTGTAGGCAGAGTGAAGAGCCAATTATTCTGTTAAACACAGTAATCTAACTCACTAAGTAATGTGCCACGGCTGCTTTGTCTTGGATTGTTCTTTAAACAGTATGAATATACTGTAAAAGTACCTTTTGGACCCTCTGTTGGCACTGCAACACTGACCTGTTTTTCACTGTGCAGAAATCAAGCAGCGTTACCTCTGTCACATACTTATGACACACAATCACAGGTTCAAGTCAGTCAGTCCGGTTTTTTTCGTTGTGTTTGAGGGTTTCTGTTGGAGCTTCTGGTAAAATTCCTGAACGAGAAAAAACACCATCAAAGAACTTAAACAATGAGAGGCCGAGCGTGTGTTTTTGTGTTGAATCCTGGATGTGTTTGTGCGCACCTGCAGCTTATCGTAGTGAGCTCTACTGCAGCAGTGCTGGTCCTCCGCAGAGCTCTCGTTCAGGTAGAAAACGGAGCAGAGGTGGCAGAAATAACCCAGTTTATGGACGACAAACTCCTGACCTGAAGAGAAGCACAAAACAGGGCCGTGAGGAAAGGAAACAAAACATTTGCATTGAAAGTCGCTGTTTTAACTGCGTGCTTTGCTTTTCACCGAGGGGGTTCTTGGGGTTAAAGGGCGGCGGCTTTGAGTCGACGGCAACACGAGGAGACTGAGAACAAGAACGCTTCGCTTCAGGTCCAACAAGATCCATCCTGCATTTATTAAGGGCTGAAGGAGAAGAAACGGTGAGCGTTATTGTTCGGGAAATTAATAAGAATACTCAGGAATACTGTCTGAATTTCATAAGCATGGGACATTTAATCATCTTGCAGCAAAGGGAACAGCTTACACACACGCACACACACACACACACACACACACACACACACACACACACACACACACACACACACACACACACAGAGGCTGTGAGGCAAATGTTCAGAGATACCGAGTTCTCAGGGAACTTTTATAGGGTAGAGTGCACGGAGGCTTGCTTTTTTTTGCTAATACGAGTGGTGGGATATTCCTTCTGCCCTTCTGGGAGCAGACAGACGGGCTGATAACGCCAAGGCCGTGGGCATAAAGAATTAAAAACTAAATTAAGAATTAAGAATAAAGAACATTTTCCATTAGGACAAGAAAGGCAGTAACATGGACACATTTTTACACTTCTCTAACATACAGATAACAATCCTTTCCAGAGCAGCTAGTTTTATCTGCTTCAGAGAATGATTAGAATTCTACCTTTTGGTCAAAGGCCTCTGTCCCTTTAACATTGTCTCTGTTGCATTTTTTGCCACCATGAAGAAACTATTTATATTAAAAGAGTGTCGACCTTTAAATCTAACAGTATTGTATTACTTTGTTTTTATGGTAACCCAGAGAAGATAAACCAAACCCTGGCCCCAGTGAAGGCAAGAAGGATGGGTGCTTAAATGTGTCCGAGTACCTTCAGATGTCTACAAAATATGTTGTGGTCAAAATGCAAATAAACCCGCACATGTACGCTGTAGTTCTCAAAGACCGAACAATACAGACCTGAGCCGTCGTCATGTCTACGCTTGACAGATGAGGCTTTCTCCTCTGGCTTCGAGAAGTCCAATGATTGGCTCTCTTGGCAGACCGGGCGAGGCTCGAGGGTTCTTTGCTCATCCTTTCCATCCTGCGTATCTTTCTCCCTCTTCGCTTCTTCTCTCTCCCGGGTCCCCCTCTCCTCCCGCTGTACGGCGGCAGCAGCAGCAGCAGCAGCAGCAGCAGCAGCAGCTTGCCTTCTCCTCAGTTCCTCTTCCTCTGCTATATCATCGGGGTAATCTTCCTCCTCATCACTCACATCTTCCAGAATCAAAACAGTGGTTCTTGGAGCAATTATGTCACTTTTCTTTGGTGATGCAGGTTTCTCTTTTGATGCTGGAGGATCACTTTCGTTAGCATCTTTCCTGTCAACTACTGATTTTTCTTCCTCATCCCCAGCAGCCTTTTCCTCCACAGCATCTAATATTTCATTGGAACGAGAAACCCTCTGCTCGCTTGTGTCTCCTATAACAGTGCCACTCTTCATCGTTGGACTGCTTTCTTTTGTCTTTGACATTTTCTCTCCATTTAGTTGCTTTGAATCTCTGGCAGATGTGTTCATTATTGGCGTCTCATCGTTTTCAGTTGCATCACTCAAGGCATCTTCCTCTGCTGTTGCAGCCTCGTGTCCCGCACCGTCTGAAATCTTCTGCATGGTTTCTTCATCAGCTTTTTTGGGCACCTCTGAGAGGTTTTCATCCTCTTTGGCTCCACGAGCAGTTCTTTGAACTGAACTGTCTTCAACAAAGTCCACCAGTTCATAGACCATCCACTCCATCGGAGTGCCTCTTCTTGCTGTGTTGTCGTTTCTTTGGGTTTCATATTTTTCAACTGTGGAGCCGTCATCATTGATCAGATCACTGTCCTCTTGAACCGTAGCTTCTTGGTCTTTAGTGCTGCTGTTTTGCACTTGGTTAGAAGCATCCGTCTCAATTCTAATGCACTGCTCTAAGCAGGATTTGCCTTCATCCTCAACACTGTCAAAGACCTGATGATCTTTCTCATGTGATCTCTGGTCTGGCTCAGGTCCAGAGGTCTGGGTTTCAGTGCTGCTGTCTTGGTTCTCCTCTTTGATTGTCTGTTCATAAGTCCGATCATCAAGTGAATCAAGGATTTGGTCATTTTTACCATGTTCATCCTGAAAATGTTTTCCTTTCTCCCTTTCTTTGTCTTTACTCGCCTTCACTTCTTTGAGTGTGCCGTCCTTAAAATCAGGCTCAAAACTCTCAGTTTTGTTTGCCAACTCTAACTCCCGTCTCTGTGCAGGTGGATCCATCTTTGACAAGGTCTCTGTTTTTGTCTCCGACTTGGCAGTTTTTGCAGTAATGCCCTCTCTCTCTGGAAGTGCATTCGCTTCATTCTTATATGACTGATAGGTCTCTTTTGGGATCTCTACAGCTGCTGTTAAAGAACAGGTCTGCTGACCTGTGGATGAGGTATCTGATGCTCTAGCTGGACACTCTGTCTTGCTCAGCTGACTTGTAAAGATCTCCTTCATTGTAAAGTCTCTCAATGCTGTAACAGGCTCAGTAATGGGGGATCCACATGAGGCAGCTGATTTAGTGGAAGCAGAGCTGCTGGTTTGCTGAGTGAGTTCTGTCCCGTAATCAGAAGGTTCAGCAGGAAAAAGCCACCTTACACTTTTCACAGCTGCTGACTTGGCATCAGTCCATGTGGTGTCCAGTTCAAGATTGACTGTGATTTCACCACAATCTTCTAGACGCTGTTTCAGGTTACTTAAACTGAAATTAAGAGCAGAAAATGCCAGAGAAAATAGTGTTACTCTGACAGAACGGCCAACTGTGCAATTATTTTCCACTTCTTCAAATGTTTGAAATGCTTGTAAATGCAACAAATGAACCAGTAAGAAATCACACGGTTTAACCTACAATATATGCATATGATCTTATCACTTGTTTGCAAACAAGCCAGTATTAAGAGCAGATTTTCAATACCATTTTAAAATTGGGGCATAGCAGTTACAGTAAAAATGATTTTCACAAACAAATGAACAGAAAAAGATTTATTTTGTTGGGTGTGTTGGGACCCTCATGTCTCTGGAGGCTGAACGTTTGATCTGATTTCAGCCAAAATGAAATTCTTCTTTGAAATTTATTCAAAGACAACCAGGGGAAACATGCAGGGTTTAAGCCTATAGTCTATGTCAGAGAAAACATATTATCCAGAAAGTGTAGTTATTAAGACAAATCTACTAATCATGTTGAATACACACATGTTTGATGATTAATCCCAACATTAACTCTGAGGTATGTCCACGGGGCCACCGGTTAACCTTTGCCATCGTCAACTCAACAGTCGACTCAGAGATTCTCGTGATACCGCTCGTGTATTGACTTTCTTAATGCAATGTGGAACAATAAAGTGAAGTACTCACGACTCAACACGTCGAACTTTCCTCCTGTGTGTGGGGGGGGGAACAAACTGGTCAGATAAACGACACAGAAACACAGAAAAAGGTCAGCCACGGTTTTCCATACTATTTCAGAGGCACATACCAACTTTTGTGTTCAGACAAATCTTCTATTAAGGGAATCCTCTTCAGCACTTCTGTTACACCACCGGATTCAGCCATCTCAATGCAAATCTGAGGCAGAGACGGTCACAAACACATCTTATTGGGCAACAACAAAACATGTCACTAATCACAAGTCAAATAGTTTGTGGTTACATTATTTCTGAGAACATTATTTTGATGTTTATATAAAAACACGTCAACTTAAATTAGAAATTGGACGAATTTCCTTCCAAATACACAACATATTCTTCTAAATGGATGCTTCACACACTTTTCAGTTCAGCTGCACTGAAGATCTATACAGAAGCAACAGTTTCACGATAAAAATCCAAGATTATTATTACTACTGATTTGAGTTTGCGCTGTTTTACCCGGTTTGCGAGCGGCAGGAAGTTGGCAAAAGGAGCAATGGACTCCACCACTTTCATGACCAACATGACGAGGTGCACAGATGTTTCTGAGATCTCCACACACAGCAGCCGCGCATCCAGAGATTCAAGCTTTGGAACAGGCTGAAAAAACAAGAAGTTGAGGAAAAGGTCATCTGGACGCAACAGATTTTACAAGACAGAAAATTCCAATAAAAGAGGACTTACAGAGTTGCTCCATTTCATCAGAGTTTCGTACACGACCTCCTGCAAAATGAAAAAAAATAAATAAATAAGATAATAAATAAAAACAGAACAAGGCTTGTTTCTGTCAGCTCTCATCAAATCCTGGAACCCTTTAGTCACTTTCTCAGGATCCTGCCTCTTCAAACTCCAAATGGAGTCAGAATCCATTGTAACAACATGCAACTGTGTCCATAAGAGAAATGACTTTTAACAACCTGTAAATGAGTGATCTACCGAGAAGCCAGACTTTTGGGTTCTGTTAAGTTTGTTTAAATCCTCTAATCTAAGATTAATCTCAGTAATGCTCTTAAAGATAAGAAAGAGCATAGGATTGTAGATCAAAGTTACAGCTCAAGTGTTTCATAATCATTTAAACAAGAAAATCAAACAAATATATGCAAACTCTCCAGAGGTCTAAATTTTACTTAGAATTTTAAGCTGATATTAAATTTGGAAATAAATACTCGATTAACGGTGGTCTTAGACTTTTCTTTGTTTCAAGTATTCTTAATGAAGTATCGGATGGCTCAGATTTGTTGCAGTGATCGATCACTTTCAATCAAACTTCCAACAAATCTGAAATTCCCCCCATTTGGAAAAAACGATTTTGGAATTTTGACGGATTGATCCAGCACAGAGTGAACCGTGTTCTCATGGGCAACCTCTACGCTCTCTCCAGTTTCCGTACCTCATTGGATCCAGGACCCATGTCCTGCAAGACAAAGTGGACATTGAGCTTGACGCCTCTGACAGACACTGGATTTTTTATGTGATCTCGGACAAAATAACAGCACGCATCCCAACTGCTGAAATACACAAAGGCCTGTAGGTAAAGAGAAAAGGGTCATAACTAAGATATTAAGTCTGTGCTTGTGTGAGTCTCCTCATCGGCTCCTTACCCTCCTCTGCAGCGTTAGGACCATCACCTTGTAGTACAGAAAGTTAAGAGTGTATTCAGGGAAATAAGGCCACACCAGCTTAGTAATGTCCTCCTGGGTGTAGTTTCCTTCTGGCAAACCAGTCAACATGATCGTTGAGAACTCAGAACATTGAAGGTGAGCTTTCTACAGGACACAAAGATCAAAATCAAATGTTTACTCAAAGAGCCCACATGGTCCTCATTTGCATATTCGGTTCCCTTTTTGGGGTCCATTCGGAAGTGTTTACATGTTTTTAAAAAAAAAAAAAAAAACCCAAACAAAACAAAGCCGAGTCTGATCTGACTGGTCTGCGGGCACTGTGAAGACTGTAGACTGTTGAGTGAGTACATGTGTAGCCCTTTAAATTGGATCATTTGGAGAACAAATTGCAGCGTCCTGAAATGCTCGTGCTGGCACGACAAAGTTTTGTAAATAAGCAATTCTTGCACTCAGCATCTCAATCCAAACTTTTAGAAGTACTCATGTGGCAAACCAGTGAACATATAGAAGTAAACACCAAACATAACCAAAACAAAAAAAAAAAAACTTACCTCGATATCATCCATTTGTTTGACTGTTAGGAAATCTATGAGTCAAAAATATAGTCAGTTACTCACAGCCTCCATGGTACAGTTAGTAGATACATTTAGGTGTTTTCTTACCTGGCACGAGGAACCAAGGGGACACAGTTGGGAATATATATGGACAAGTTGTCATTGTGACCCAAAATGGTGATGTACTGCCCTGTGCCCCCACAGCAACATCCATGTTGGCTGGCATAGCCGTTGCTGCCAGTTTTGGTGCTACACAGACAAAAAAACAAGCTGATTGAAGTTAAAAATGACACTTACCGTTGCTGTGCGTCCTTTACTTTGTATGGTACATACGTGCTGTGCAGAGGCCTCGTGGTATCTTCATTCTATAGACTTTGTAGCCAAGGCCCCGTTTCAAGAAGCTGAACCAAACTCCAAGCTGATCCGCATCATGTAAGGACTCAAATTCAACGAACACCTGAAACACACAGAGTACCGATATGACCAACAGGAAGTCTTAAAAACGCTAATACATCTGTGTGATGTGTGTTTTTACCTTGTTGAGGAGAGGCAGGAAGTTTCTTACAGAGCCTATTTTTCTCAAGGCTTTCATGAGGTCTCTGGCCTCACTGGAGGTGATGTTCTTGATGTAGATGGTTCTCAATCCGTCATCTTTGAGTTTCTAGTTCAACAACAGCACGAATTCAAAACACACAGAAAAACAGGAATGCAAGCCTCACACTTTGGGGAATGGGTTGGGTGTTACTCACATAACACATTCGTCTCATCAGAAACTGATAGAAGCCCAACTGAAACAAAAACATCACAGAAGGCAGTGTTAAAAATAATCACAACCATTTAGTATCATTACATTTATACAGTGTTGCATCACATACATGCATAAAAAGAATGAAATGCATTATTATTCATGATTCAAATCAAAAGGGGACGTTACCGGTGTCATTGAAATGCCGCCGTTCACTGCATGAAAACACAATTTCGACCCACTGAGAATAAAGTCCTTCCTTGTTGATGCGTCAATGATGTTCTGCACTTTCCCCACACCCGGCATGAAGGCAAAAGCCTGAATGGAAAAAAAAAATACAACAAAACGTATATTTTTTTGCTACACTGATTAAATCTTTTACGAAATTTAACTCGATGTTGAAAAATTACACAAACACGGAATCAATTATCCAGCCCACTTAAGATTTAGAACTCGATACCTACCATGCGTGTTTGAGGAATGATGTACATGTTGTCATCTACATTCCTAAATCCAAATGGGATGAGCAGATTGGCGACGTCAGCCTCGGTGTAGCAGCTGGCGTGATATTCTGGCAGGTTGGTTATGAACAACACATCCAATGAAAAAGGCTGAAAATAACAGGACAGAATTATTTCGCCAATAGTTACGTGCCTGCAGCCACGAGTCAATAGGCACAAAAATCCACATCTGTCCAGATGTGATACAGAATAAATACAACACCATAATTCTCTGCCACCATAATTTTTTTATGGAACAAAATAGAATCATAATCCATTTTCTACGAGCAGTAGTTCATACAAATGGTTGGAAAACTTACTCGAGATGATAGGATGGTTTCCATCTTGAGACAAGCTGTGAAGAAGAGTTAAAAGCAGCTGTAAAGTACAAATTATGATCACATACAGACATTAATGAGATGCGTGTAGATTTCATACACAAGTAAAAAATCATTTGAAAAAGCCTCAAACGATGTGCTCGGTGGACTCGTCTTTAACTCTTTGAAAATGATCAACACACCTCCAAATGAGAAAACAACTTGATCAAGCTCCCCTAAAGTCTTCAACTGTCTCTCAAAATCCATTATAGTTTTATACTCCATAAAAAAAAATACATTGTTCAGTTATTAAATAAAACTGTTTTGTGTTTTGCAAAATAAAGCTGAAGGAACATCCTCCAACTGTGGAGTTCCCATCATTTCACAGGGGCTTGTTGTCAGATGTTAAAAGTTATGAAGATCACCAATTTCCTCATTTTGTTTTCAATGTGGTGAATCATCTTACAGGTTTGCACACAGTTTTGTGCCAACTTTGGTCATAATTAACATGCAGATATTTGGTGTTTCTTACAGATTCTGTCTTGATGCAGGAACTTTTCTATCTGTTCCCCAACAGTCTGGAAGGTAACAGCAGCTGCAGAAGTTCCAGCTGTCGGCTGCTTCTTGCTCACTACCGCGGCCGTTGAAGCAGCTTCTTCTGTCAGCACATTTGAAACATTTGTAGATGCTGGTGTCTTCTGGATCTTCACAACAGCCCCGGGATCTTCAAAAGATAAAGTTCAATTAGGATGGCTCAGAATATTGTGTGATTAAAAAAAAACTAAACATCCCAATTTCCCACTTAATTCAAATTAAGCTTTTACTCTTGAAAGGCTAAGCTTTTTCAGACCAACTGGGATCAGTGTCAGAACAGAGGCTGCGACACAAATACACTCATGACTGCACCATGTAAAATCCTTGTATAATCAAATGTTTGGCATTTAGCTTGAAAAATTACAAATATTTGAAGATCATAATGACAGCCTATTAAATCTTTTGTTAGCGTTTTCCTTCCGTTTTCCATGAAAGACCATAACCAACAGTTAACTGAGCATAACTAAAATTTCACAAACATTTTGGAGGATCCTCTTGACAGGGATACAATACTTTTAACTATGTTTTCAGGAATAGAACCACAGGAAAATAAGAAACTTAATATAATGGCTACTAAATGAAACCAGTTCTATCTACATATATACTGCAACCTCCTCACATCGACAGCCCAGTGGGAGTACTGTGGTCAGTCAATTTGTTTCAGATCGTCAGAGATCCACAGTAAAACAGAAGGGCGATGACGCTTTTGTTCTAATTGTCCCACAATCTGTGAAACATTTTACATCCACATACATACCACTCAAACTTCAGACATATTGAAATTGCTGTGAAGCCTAACGAACATCTTTTTGCCTCTCATCTTACACAGAGCATGAGAGACGGATCATTTTATTCGATCATTTCGCACTGGCTTGCACTGCTGTTGTCCCTTATTGCTTAGCTTAAAAAGTTGGCTGCAAAGCACTTCGGTTAACTTTGCTGCTTTTAAATGTGCTCTGTAACTACATCCGACTTTGACTTTTTTACACAGGCTGAAGTTTTCCAGTCAGTCCAACACACATCGTCCTGCTCAGAGAAAAACCTGATGAATAAATTAAAACAAACTGCAACAAATATGCACGGGAGAAATAAGCTCTCTGTCGTACCTTTTCCTGTGTTTTTGGTCTCAGTTTCCAGTTCAAGTTGAGCAGACTCTGGACCCGTCATGGTGCCAGTGGTGTCCAGTTCAAGGTTTATTTTGATCTCATTTAAGTCTTGTAGACGCCGTTTCAGACTTTTCAAACTGAAATCAAAAGCAGAAGCTGGGAAGCTAAAAACTGAATTGTTCTTTCTTACAGAGATGATATTTTAACAAATACCCTGGACTATAGCTATTCAATGAAATCATGATTCAATAGCTGAATTATCTAAGGATGTCTAATTAAATCTTACTGTCGGTGGACTTAATGTGGTTTTAACGAGCATATATGGCTTTTTAAAAATACTACAAGAACAGTAGACAAACTCAAACCTATGAAAATATCTTTGCAAATTGATAACTTAGTTTTCATAATGCACCTGCAGTGATTTCACACCAGCTTCAAATGCGTGGATCTAAACATACAATTAAAATCTACACTCGTACAGCAGGTATCTGGAGTTTCTTATCTGAGGAAGTGAAAGAGCATACGTGTGTGTGTGTGTTTGAAAGACTTGTAGAAAGAATTTCATTCTGTAAGGAAATTCCTCAACTATGCATGCAGCCAGACTTCCTTTTAATGATTTAATGAAGACCATTGGTAAAGAAAGCATGTATTCCCAGGAAGTTTGTGGTTATTTAGACTATACCAGACCTCATTCTGCATGATTTACAACAGTGAAGCTTCATTAACACAGAGTGTCTGTGCTTGACTAGCTGTCTGCTTGCTGTCTTCCATTGAAAATCTATGGCGCATCAAGAAGAGGAGAATCGGACAACCACGGACGCCTGAGCAGCTAGTCTTGTATTCAGCAGGAATGAACAGAGTCCTCTGAAAAACTGCAACAAGTCATGTCTTTGGGTCTCAAACAAAAAGTGTAAATCGAAAGGAAGGAAAATGGTAACCTAATGGTAAACATGCCTTTCTGCTAACTTTTTTATGTGTTGCTAGCATCAATTTCTAGATCTATCTACATGCTCTAGATACACAGAAGTTGATCAGAGAAGACACTGAACATCCATTTAATTTGTATTGGTTTCTGTTGAAGGTTAAAACAAATGACAGATCTATATTTTTGTTGCATTCTAGAAAACTTTTCAGGAAATGTGGTTTGCATATGTGTCTCATCCCATCAGTTCTGGGACATGTGCACGGGACCATATGCCAACTGCAGTAATGCGAAAATTCAATCGACCTCGAGAGATGTCGTAATTGTGACACTGATTATTGTCGACCTTTTCCTTACAGATTTTGTCAACCTTACAAAGAAAAGAAAGGTAAGATACTCACGGCTCAATGCGTCTAACTTTGCTCCTGAGGTGGAAAAAAAGATTTTAGATAATAAACAGATGGACAGTAAAAGCAGCTCATTTTCATGAAACCTGTGTTTGGAATTGCTCATGAATAATATTTAGATTTACTAACACATACCAAATTCCATGTGATGATAAGCTGTCCAGTGAGACCTTCTCCAGCACCTCTGTAACACCACTGGATTCTGCCATCTCAATGCAAATCTGACGTTATACGACGGTTACGGACACAGAGCAGAGCGGCAGAGGAGGAAAAGAAACGCAGAGGAAAAAAATCTTAAACCCATCCACTCACTTTTATAAGCTTCGGTCTGTGAAAGCTTCTGGTTGAGATTGGATAAAAATCTGTGGCCTGTTTAATGTTTCAGATCTGATCACAACTAATTCGGCATCAGGCAACATCGCTAGAAATTTAAAAATTTAACTGACTCGTGGCAATACTTTGCTCAAGATGTAGATGTGAGTGATTTATCAGCAGACTGTCCCCAGTTAAATGCATTTTGACTCCAGCGGCAAAGGAATGAGCAGCTTTGAAGCTAGGCTAATTAGATTTTTGGTATCAGTAAGTATCTGACATTTCGTTTGACAACCCTTGTTTTGGATACATCCTAAAACCTTTTTTTAACTAAATGCAATTCCTTTTAAGACCAACACACATCCCGACTATACGCTCTGCAGACCTCGACATGATGTGGGTACCATCATACCCTGTTAGCGAGTGGCAGGAAGCTGACAAAAGGTGCAATGGATGCCACCGTTTTCATGATCGCTGTGATGAGATGCACAGATGTTTCAGAGATCTCCACACACAGCAGCCGCTCCTTCAGAGAATCAAGCTCTGGAACATGCTGGTGGAAAAAAAGAAAAAAAAAAACTGTTGGTGTGACAAGTAGCTGCTGCCACTTTACAGCAGATTTAAATACGTGATGAATGACTTACAGTGTTGCTCCATTTCATCAGAGTTCTGTACATGACCTCCTGCAATCACAATACAAGGCACAATATCTTCAAAACCTGTTTTAACATGCAAGCATTCACGGTCATTTACTGAAGGCAGCTTTTAGTGAATGTAGGATGTACAGAATGTCCCTCTGGTTTGCAGTTAGGTCCAACTCTTACAAGTGAACTCAGGCAAGCAAAACTCCAGATGCTGCCAGTGAATATTTTCTATTGTGCAACAGAAGCACCTTCAACAGCTGGAAACTAAGCAAAGTGGAGCTATTTTAAAATCAAAACAGGCAGTAAGTGGCACTCCAACAACCTTTGTTAAAACTGGATCAGTTGTATCCAAAGCACAACTGAGCAGACTCAAGGTAAGAGACCATTTAAAAATAAACGTATAAAGAGAGAATGCCAGGGAAAAAAAAAAGTCTATCACTCCAGTTTTGGGTTTGTGGCCATAACAAAATGATATTCCAAGAGAGGAAGTTACTGCAGTGCATCAAATCAATAAGGAAGCATCTTGGTGGGAATATTAAAGCCTGGAGTTTTTTCCTCTTTATCTACTTTGTAGCTTGATGTCTTTAAAAAATGACGACACCCTCACCAAGCTGAAGCAGAATTACATATTTCAGAGGCTTCCTCATCCACTTTCTGGTTTGTATCTTAGTGGAGGAGGTTTTATATTGCGGCAGGATAATGTCCACAAACGAGTCTGAATGTTTAACAAGAACTAAAAGGACAAAACAAGAGTAAGAGAAGCTCACGGTCGTGGATTTCTCACCACCAAGTTATCTCAGCTCAGCCCCAATAAACAGAACTGAGTAGAAAAACTGTTATATTCTCAGCTGAGTAGAGTCTGATCTGGCCTTTTGATTGGATCATAATATTTGTTCCGGTATATATGCAAACTTTGTTTCAGGGAGATGTTTGTACATCTAGGTAAAGTCAAATTCACAGCACAGACATGTCTTTAAGGTCCTTAAATGGTCATTTTGTCAGATGACGCAACGGTTATAATATGTGGGAATGTTTTAAGGGACTGTGACAGATTTAATGGCAATTAAACTGTGTTAATAGATACTTACACTTTGAAGTTTTTACAAAAAGATTTAAAAGTTGGAACTCTTAAGCTTGTACAGAGAACCTGGTTCCATTGAGGTCTAACCAAGTTAACACAAGCAGCAATGATTCGAATCTCAAATGCATTTTCAGGGTATGCTAGTCCGGCTTTGACAGCTTCGATTTCGTAAGATTTCAGTGACTCTCAGGTTCTATACCTCTCTGAATCCAGGGTGCATGTCCTCTAAGACAAAGTGAAGGGTGAGTGGGAAGCCTCTGACAGAAACTGGATATCCAATGTGATTTAGGACAAAATCACAGCAGGTGTCCCAGTTGTTGAAATACACAAAGGCCTGGAAGTAAGCAGAGTGCGAGGGTTACATGTCAGTCCCATTCGTGATTAAATAAAAGCCTAAATGTGGTGTTGCCCATCCTTACCCTCCTCTGCAGCGTTAGGACGGTTATGTTGTAGTACAACGAGTGGAGATTTTGTTTGGGGAAATAGCGCCACACCAGCTTAGCAACGTCCTCGTGCGTGTAGTTTCCTTCTGGCAAACCCGTCAACATGATTGTGGGGAGCATGGAGCCTTGAGAGGAAGCTTTCTACAGGACACAAGGTTCAAGGACAAAAAATGCATTTGAAAAGCGAGCGAACAGAGAAATGAAAACTCCTGCATATTGTACTACAGGGGAGAAACCCTGGGTGTCTAAAAAAAAAAAAAAGTAGTTTACCTCAATATCTGTCATTTTCTTGACTGTCAGATAATCTAGGAGTCAAAAAAAAAATAAAAGTCACTTCAATTATAGTCAGTTAAATCGAGTCTCAGATTATTTCTCTTACCTGGGATGATGAACCAATGAGAGAAAGTAGGAAACACAAAAGGATAATTTAAAATGGCGACCCAAAATGTTGATGTGCAGCCTTCTGGAACACCTTCGTCTGTTGCTGGGATGACGGCCCCATCAACAATTTTCTCGCTATCTAGCATGCCGTTTACTGCAGGTGCTACAAAAACAAAAATAAGTAGTGATCTGTAAGAAAAAGTCTCTTTGTTTTGAATCTGTATCACAATCCCTTAAAAGACCAATATCTTATGGTCCTTATTTCATAAGAAAAGACTGGCTGTCAAGCTGCCAACTAGTTAATGCTCATCTTTCACAGAAAATGAAGGTGAAATCAATTTAATTATTGTTATACTAAACTGTTGTTGACTACAACCTGTTATCTCAGTGTATAAACATATGGACTGAGCTGCAGATCAAAACCTACACGATGAGCCTTTCTAGCTTCAACATCCATCATTTTTATATAGCCAGCCTGGATTCTTAAATTGTGTTTATTACTTTTTTTTTTTTGCAGAGGGTGAGCCGAGCCAATAATATTAAATGTAATTAATATCATATCTCCTTCCATAATATCCCAGCTCTGACTTGTTCCTCATCAGTACTCACACCTTGTTTTGGATCAGCCATCTCTTATCCTTCCAACTTGTCCTGTTGTAGAAGAATCTAGTGTTGCTATGCATGCCAGCCCTATTCCTTCCTGTGACAGCCACAATACCAGTCTGCAAGAGTTCTGCATTGTGCACTTTTATTATTGCAGCAACTCCCTGCACAGGTCACCATGATTTCTTCATTCAGGCTACTGATGAGATCTTCACTCTGTTGCTCTGCTCATGTCAGGCCATGCTGCCTATGGTTCCCAGCCACGTCCGTGGGATTTAACCTTTTTCAAAGTTGTGGAGTGTGGATGCTGTCATCTTGGTAGCTCCAGCCTGCACATTGACCAGATAGGACTGACTTTCCCTGCTGTTTTGCAGCTAGCCAGCATGCCGGCTGAAAGCCGGCAACTTGGATAAATGGCGCTCAACTACTATAGATTTTGCACTTGGCAGAATAGGGAAAATGTCAACGAGCCAAGGGAACTCGACTTTGCCAGCATTCTTGAAGTTTAAACAGGATAATGTGATCAGCACCTACAATGATTGCAGGATCCAAGATTAGATTGTCAAAGTTATCTGCTGACCACTGTCTTGGCCTCCTTCCAGCCAGGTTGGATTCTGGTGGTTAATCAAGGACTTAAAGTACCGTAGTTATTTTCTCTCTCACTGGCTTCATCACCAAGACAGTTTTTGAGGTGGCAGTTAATCTCAGCTTTAGAACAGGTAAGATGACTACTGATGTTGTGTAAAATAGCTGAACTCAAATAGGTTAACAATGAATGTGGTTCGCTTCCTTGCGCTCTGTGTTAGTAAAGCCCTATGTGGGGTCATGAGCGTCTTCTAAAGGACTTTCCTCTGGCCTTTCCTCACCAACTTGAACAACTGTCTGAAGCTTTTTAAACCTCTCCTTAATCTGCTCTCTCTTGTTCATGGCGTAGAAGAGAATAAATGCTTTGCTCTCCAACCACAACCAAACACTGTTAGTAAAACATTAACCATGTTGACGTCTCTTCGAGCTGTCCATTACTGGGTGTCAAGTTTATTTTCATATCAATGGTCGTTTCAGACTTGGTTTTCATCATTTCTTCAAACAAAGACTTACATGGTGACGTCGTGGTGGTTTTTGGCATTTTCAGCCTGTGCACGTTATAGTCAGGGCATTGTCTCAGGAGGCTGTGCCAAACCCCGAACACATCAGCATCATAAACGGACATGAAATCAACGAACACCTACAACACACACACAGACACAAAACCAGACTTGACAGATAAGAAAGGAAGCCATTTAAATTCACTTAAATAAACGTGTTTGCTGTGGGGGTAGTGTGTTAACACCTTGTTGAGGAGAGGCAGGAAGTTTCTGACGGAACCAATTTTTGTTACAGCTTCTCTGAGATACCTGGTCTCGCTTGGTGAGATGTTCTGGATGTAGACTATACATGTTCCATCAACTTTGGGCTTCTGCTTAGAGCAGCAGATAAACATTTGAATCAGTAGAGAGACACACACACAGATACACACACACACACACACACACACACACACACACACACACAATACTGCTGCATTCCCGCAGATTTGCATTCCCGCTGATGGTTTATGACATTAATAAATACTAAATTGAATAAATAAAATAAAACAAATAAGGACTAAGCCTGTATACTTAAATAAGAAGGCATTGTGACTCATATTCATCTGTAAACTCCCACGCCTCATTTCGGGGATGAGTTTATTTGTGAGGAAGAAATACTTACAGAACACATCAGTTTCATCAGAGCTGTATAAAACCCAAACTGAAACAGAATAAGCACAGAATGAGAATTTGAAGGGCTTACTTTACCAGAGAGAAACTGAGGTCAGATAGAGCAGCCATATAAAACAGTCAAGGTGTACAACATGATTTATCAACTATCACACATAGGGCTGTCACGATAACCGCAAAATGCAATCACCGCGGTGCTGAGAGGACCTCCGCGGTGCGTTTCCAGACCACCGCCACCACCGCCCACCGCACGCCCGCTTGCACGCGCAGAACAACTCGAGAAACTAAAAGAGTTTTTAAGACTGCACAGTAGATACAAAGCGACTGACAGAACTGATACTTTTTAAAGCCAGCACAGTAATAATGATACATTGTATATTCCCCACAAGGCAGGAGAAACACATTAACACAGCTATGGGCCGCGTTTCTGTCGTCATCTATGCATATAGGCACCGCACACGCACACACGTCTGCATGCTACTCGTTGTGGTCTCATTCTCCCTCAGCAGCTGATATTACAAGAATATGCCTACTCAGTGTTGTAGCAATAGAAGTTAAAATAAAATGCAGTGGCCTACCTTTATCTCGGCTTTACTCCTCTGCCTAGTCCGGACACTTTATGGCTTTGAATCTTCCCTTATTATCCATGTTTAACGTTGTAAATGCGACCGTCTAATATCAACAATAAACTAGCTTCCACAGAACCACAGCTTGGTGTGCACATTTGCTGTTGGGAAATACCTGATCATTTCAACAAAACTGTGTAGGTGAAACGTATTCTCAGAGTAGTTTGTGAATTGTCTGTTCGTGTTGCCACAATGTGTTTATTGTGTATTGCTTTGTCATCAAGAAGGGTACTACGATGCCGTTTATTCTTCCTGTCCGGTCCCACTGTTGTTTAAAAAAACTGTATCCCGGACACGTGAGCTCAACTGCTGCACTGATCTGCTTCGTTTTTCTCCGTCATTACTAAACGAAACGTGCGCAGGTCTCCAACAATGTTGCAGAACTGGGGTATGCGCTGCTTGATCTCCGCTATGTTGGTCTGTGAGCAAGTAAATGACAGGCAAAGCAAAGTGAAATGTCAGAATCGCTGGGGAAAAAAGACGGATTATGCGCTCGATTTACATCTAACATTGCGTGTCGTGGAAAGTAGCCTAATGAACAAAAATGCAATATCACCGCATACCGCGCTGTTGAGCGGCTATGAGTCACCGCGACAGCCCTAATCACACACCACTGGCCTCTTCAGAATCGGATGAACCCCTCGGTGCTTTTCTTTTCCAAATCATGAGATGAAACTATTTCTAATTTTGATTTAGTAAACATTCAGATAAAACGTTCTTTAAGTGTCATCTTAATGTTTTGATAACATTGTGCCAATAAGATGCTCCTTTCAAAATGTTTTATCCTGTTTTTTCTGTGAATTTTCTATCTTATGTGGTTTTCAATATACCGAGCATGGCTACAGTAATTGAGCTTTATTTTAAATATGCTTACCGGTGACATTGAAATTCTGTGATCAGGAACATAAAAGCAGAGTTTAGAGCCTTTGAGAATCATGTCCTTCTTCTCTGAAGATCTGATGATGTTTCGCAGCCGCTCCACAGAGGGCATGAGGACAAAAGCCTGAAAGGAAAACGAAAAGAGAAGAGCATTTTTTTTTTTTTACTATATATAAAAAAAAAAAAAAAAAAAAAGGAAAACAGACACAGATACGACACAAAACTATCGACTGACATCAACTACGGGGTAAGGTGTAAATTCAAGACTTTTAGGAAAGAGAATACTAAAATGCTCTGAGACCCATAAAGATGGATTAATAATCCAAGCCCCTATAGAGGAATAACTTGGTGCCTACCATGCGCTTTTGTTGAATAATATAGATGTTTTTGCTCTTGTAGTTAAATCCAAACGGGTGGAGCAGTTTAGCAACATCATCCTCCGTGTAGCAACCATCATAATACTCTGGCAGACAGGTGATCAACAGCAGTTTTGCATCGAGTGAAATAAGCTGGGGAAAAAAAATTAAATAAAATCAGTGCAAGGATGTCATGATATTGGCGAGTTAAAGATTTTATATCTAGAGAATGGCTTCATGTTTTTTTGTTTCCAGTATCAAACCAACCACAAGGACACAAAAGCTCAGTCGGATTCTTGCAAGACCTCCAACTGATACACTGTACAATATTATCAAATCTATAACAGACATTTTAGCAAAGCAAGATAAAGTCAAATCAAAACTGAAAGTTTTGACCAAGTTTAGCTCTTAAATCAACTCTGTGGCGTCGACTGCAGAGTTTTGTGGCTAAAAGCAGTTTTCTGATTGCTTTCACACCAGCGTGTTTCAAAGGAGACCATCCGCAGTATCAGCTGCCTATTTGCTGACAAATCTCCACAATCGTCCTCTAATATAGGACTTCATTCATTCACGCTTCTAGGAGCAAACAGGAAATATTGTAACTGGCACAAGTATTTAAGAAGAAGAGAAAAATATTTAAAGAGCTATCACTTACACAAGCGGTTACAGTGAACTTACTTTGGGTGACATGATGGCTTTCTTACTTAGACAACCTGCAAATGAGTTGAGGAAAAGTTAAATCTGAAAAAAAAAAAATGGGAGTTTTAACATACATCTAGATTATTTTGACTTCTTACTGATTTGCTCTGGATGCAAGAGATCTTGTATCTTTTCACCGATCGTCAGTGAGCCGACAGCATCTGAAGGAGGCGTGGATGTGGGCTGCTTCTTCTTGGTCTTCCCTGCCGTCAGCAGATAACGGCATTTTAAAACATCCATTATTTCCTAAATACTAAAAACCCTTAACTAACCTTAACTCTAAGTAACAAACAAAAAGTACATTGTGTCAATATTACCGTCTTATTTTCAGGACTGCACTTGAGAGAAAAAGTATGGTAACAGTTGTCACATATCTTGTGTCACTTCATAAATGGTCCAAATAACTCAGATTTGTCAGTACTTAAGACCATAAGACCAGCACCGAAATGTATAGCCTGTGCATTCCACACCATTGTTGTTTTGTGGGGTTTCCATCTTTGGATGTTTTACTGAACTGCTGACAGGCTCAAAGTTGGTTTTTCATATTTCAGGTCAGAAAGTTTCACTTGCTTCAAACCTTTGCCCCAAAAACTACTGAAACTTATCAGTGGGCCACACGGTGGAAAATTCCCTCTTTAACATTCACACGTAATAAAAGTACTTTGATTTAATCTCATATAAATCATTTTGCTGACAGAAATACTTCATAAATAAAAATGGTACCAAACACATGATATATCGTGGCATCATTTCAGATGAGTTGGCTCTTTAGGTCTTTTCATGGGATTTTGCCAGACATTTTGAACCATTCTCAACATACCTCTTCGCTTTGCTTCTGTCACCCTGACCGGCTGCTCCGTCTTCAATGCGGATTCAGCTGAACTTTCTGTGGCCTTCCGTTGCTTTTTCAAACAATCCGTCTTGGTCCCCAGTCTATGCATAGAGGACATTTGTTCCAATATTGTGAGCTGTGGGACCTGCGTTGAAGCTTTGATGGTACTCCGTGGTCTCTGAGGTGGAGCTTTAGGTGGATGACGGTTACTGGGTTCAGATGATAAAGACTTTATACAGGTCGATATTTCTTCTTTGGCCTCAGAAGAACCTTCAACTTCCATGTGCCATTCCTCTGCCGTTTTGGTTTCCCAAAGCTCCAACTGATCAGCATCTTCGATCTCTTTTATCTCAACATCAACTTTGTCAAGTTCTGCCTGTTGCTTCATTTGACAGGCTGCTGCATTGCTTGTTTTGACATAACTTACTGAGTCTTTAGGCTCTAGTGCAGCTTCCTGAACCTCTGTTTGCAATCTTTCAAGCTCGGCTCTCTCTTGAGGTGCCATTGCAGATTGTTCCCCATATCTTTTAGCTGTTGGTTTTACCTCAACCGATTTCACAGACCTTTCTGCAGTCACCTCGCCCGTCTTTACAGTCTTGAGTTTCTGCTTGGATGAGACAAGTTGTCCTTTAGTGGTTCTTTTCACTTGTTTTTGTAAAGATAGAAGTCTTTTGGTGGGAGAAACAGCAGCCTTTGCAGTGGAAGTGGACTCAGCGGTTTGAGCTGTGGGGACGCTGGTCTGTGGCGAATTTCTGTGAAAGAGTTTTACACATTTTCAATAAGTAGAAAACATATTTCTTATTGTAATATAATATCCTTTTATTCCAACTGGTAACAATTGTTTATTATGTAAATAATAACTGAATTATTTTGTCGGACGATATAAAGTCTGATTCAATTATAAATTAATTGTACTAATGTGTCATCACAAACAAGGTAAAACTTCCAAAAACAGCGTTCCATGTGAAGCGCTGACTTACTTCTTTGGAGGCTTCTTCCTCTTCTTTGTATCAGTAGATTTAGGCCTCTTACAAGCAATTTCCTGTCAATCAAGGTTTATTTGTAATTATTCCTGCAGTGTAACCACATCTTTTTATTTCCCAGACAGAAACAAACAAAGCACAGTACTACCTTTTCTCCGACCACAGCAACTGACAGTCCTTTCACATCAATGCTTCTCATGTTTTTTAGTTTCTCAGCATCTTCCTCTTTCCCAAAGCACACGACACAGAACAAACAGAACTTTTGTCCAAACTTCACCACATTCACACACATGAACAGCTAACTACTACATTTCAGTCGCTTTATAAATCAGCTCCCTTTTTTTATGAGACGATTCTTTAGTTTTTAAGACTGTAGCTCCAGGAGGCTTCTTTTGTTTCTTTTTTTTTTTGGGGGGGGGGGGGGGGGGGGGTGATCAGTGAGGCTAACAATTTCATTCATGTAGCTTTAATATAGCTTAAGAGCCACTTAACTGAAAATGTCTGGCAAACATTGAGCCATTCTGAGATCCATTTACTTCTAAAGTGTTTGGTAGTAAGTAACATGAGTTTTAAACTATGTTCAGACCATCAAAAAATGCAGTGAAGCATCATTGGTGCCAGGTTCAGAGAATCAGGTTAAACTACCAATATTGTGCATCCAGATCATTTCCTGGTGAAACATCCAACTGCATCAGGAAGACATTTACTTTACACTGGTGAAAAAAAGATGTCATTCTGATTAAATCTGTAGAGAAATTGTTCAAATTCACTGCCTGTTATTTTTCACTATGGTTGGAGGTGAGGATTTACCAAGCAGAGAAGTTGGGAAAAAACAAAACAAAAAAAAACAAATTGCTTGTTTTCTGATTTGATCATAACTAACACACACAACTGACATACTTTTATAAATTGTTGGAAGGTAAAGATCTGTTTTGATTCTGTTTATGTCACTGATCAAAACATCAGTGTTTCAGTACCGCAGGAAGGGAGGAAAAGAACCATAATGCAGACGTTAACTGTATACTTTTTGATTGATCTACAAACCAACCTTCGGCTTCGTGGAAAAATTTGACTCGTTCTTCTGAAGGAAAGGATTTACTTGAGAGATCTTAGCTGTCGACTCCTTTTCTGCATAAGAGGAGGATGAAGGGGCAGCAGGGGATGATGACGATGATGCACTTATTTTGGAAAGCTCAGTCAGTAAAACAGGAACCAGAGTTTTAACAACGGCCTCCAGGTCTGGCTCTTCCAGCAGAGATTTCACACCTAACAAGACAATGAAAAGGAAAAATAACTGGAAACAATTATCGGAATCAATTTTTAGAAGAAAGTGGCTAAACGTTCTGTTCACAACTGGCTTACTTTATCCTCTATAATATCAAATTATGTTTAACTGGTGAAAATATCACTGGTTTAATTCTCAAACCTGATGTTTCCAGCAATCTTTTAGCCAGTCTCTCTGCACTGCTTGCCCTCCTTCGTTTCTGGAATGACCTCTCAGTAGAGGATCGTCTCTTGCGGCTCCTCCTCGATGAAGGTTGCTTCCTTTTACTCCTTCTGAATGATGATCTTTTCTCACGGCTTCTTGAACGTGATCGACAATAGGAGGAGTCTGGATGGTCATGCCATGGGGAGAGGGAGCGAGACTCCGACCTAAAGGAAACGCAGATCAAATTATTAATGTAACTGTAAAACACATTTTGGCATTTCACAAAGCACTGATGTCAGGAGTGATGTTTCACAGACCTGCAAGTGGGTCTGGATCTGTGTGACGATCGTGCTCGACCCCTATGCTTCTTTCTTCTACCCTCTGAGCTTTGGTAGTGATAAGGACTAAGTGAACAGGAACTGCTACTGGATTTGTCCATTTCCTCCTCCACTCTGCGGTGATGGTGCGGGCTGTCATAGTAACAGGAACTGCTCTCATGCCTGGTTTTCAGATCAAGGTGCTGGGAAGTCTGCGCAGACCTTGAAGCTGAGTGGCTAAAACAAAACAAAAAAAATGGATTAAACAAAAAAGAAGAGGTGACTGATGGAAGACTGATGGAAAGTTCATGGAATGGTTCACAGCTATAGTGGTTATCATCTGTAACAAGATAAGTTTACCTTTGGAAGAGTGGTACTTTACCATTCCACACTGGGTATCTGTGGGAACATTGAAGCATGGCTATTAAAAAGAGCCACGGGTCACATTTTCACAACAAAAGGGTTTCTGAATTAGGATGGAAAAAGTTATTTGATTTCTGCAAACTAATTACACAAACAACACAGGAAGGACTTAAAAAAAAATCTGGTTTTGAAGAAAATCTTAAATCTGACTGAAATGCCAAATCCAAAAATGGTGTGGGTCTAAAGAAGATGACTCAAGGTACCTGCGTCACTTCTGCACTTAAGCTGCTGCAGGCGCAGTTAATAATAAGATGCACAGGCCGCATCGACTTGCAGAAAATGTAATAGGCCTCCCAATTATTTAACATAAAGATTTACGGCTATAAAAGTTGAAAAAGGAAAAGACTGACTGTTCTCGGAGGAGTTTGCAGTTCTTAAGGTGAAGGTCGGTGTTCTGGTGGGAAATCCAATCCTAGTCGTCGGAACGAAAAAAAAAAAAAAAAAACCTTGAAAGAAGTCTCACTGTCAGCTTCAGTGGTGCAAATGCCATTTTTGTGACTGACAGCACATATTTTAACAAATTTCCCAGCATTATTGGAACACTCCCCAGCAGCTTCAAATATTAGAAATATCATACAAAAGCCTTTTAAGATATTAGGTCGGGATATTAGCTAGCTCGGGATCGTTTTATTAAAAGTTATAACATATTACTGTTAATCCAACAATAACCGTAACTGTCCAACGAATTCTCATCTGTCTGATTAACTTTGATCTCTTAACAACAATTTTGAGTTGGTTAAATAATACGAACAAATCAAATATTGCAGCCATAATATTATAAATAAAACAGAAAAAATAATAAGATCATCAAAAAAAAAAAAAAAAGGTACAGAATACTTAGTTAGATATGCACAATTTCTGAAGTGGCGAAAGATGGGAATATAGTATTCAACACACCTTTATATGGACACATTCTCTGTTGCACAGAGAGCAGGAGTGTGGATATATTCTGGGTGTGGCTGCAGCATAGTCCTCCATCATGGCGGGTGATGGCAGACCGTTGGAGACCGCTTCCTTAGCTTGAGCCTGCCTGCTCAAAGGTGGCTGCAGAAGAGGAATTGAGCCGACTTGGTTTGGGACTGGCTGAGGTGGAGCTGGGTGAACAGTGACAATCCTGGGGTTGATGGCAGGCATAGAAACTGGTTTCACAGCAGAGAAATCTTGCCCTATATTTGATATTGGCTGCGTTAACTGTTGCTGCTGCCTCTGAATCTTCTTCGGTTGTTGCTCCATTTGCTGCAGCTGTCTCTGCTGCTTTTTTGCCTGCTGAACAACCTGTGAGCCTTGTCCTTGACTTTTATTTTGATCGTTTAAGCTGCCATCGAGTTTCCTACCAACAAGTACAAGGCCAGCAGGACTAGGATTCACATTATCCACAAGAATTCCAGATGGTTGGATTTTTAACGTCGACTGGCAATTTGATTTAGGTTCTTTGAAAGGAAGGAATCTGGAGACTTCAGGCTTGAGAAATGTCTCGTCTGCGTCCTTCTTTGACTGTGGAGTCTGGTTTGGGAGGGTCTGCAGTTGTTCAGTTGGACAACTGCTTGGAAGAGCCACTGAATTCCTTGTTGAGCTAAGGCTGAAGACGGAACTCATTTGATAAAGTGGAACAACTAAGGAACTACTTTTCATCTCTGTTGTACTTCTTTGCAGGGATTCATCACTGTGGCTGGCACTACTGAAAGTGTTCATCAGCAACAAACCTCCACTCCCACCACTGAGAGCTCTACTGCCAATGGTTCTGTCCATCTTATCCCCAACCCCTGCAGTGTTTTTACCATTAAGCCAAAAGTCAGTCACTTCACTTGGTTTAGGAATAGCTGAAGAGCTTTCAACCTGGTTCATTCCTTCCCCTTCAGAACAACTCAACCCACTCATTCCACCCACTTTTGTGGGTTCAAGTTCAGAATGGGGTTCTGACTGAGCTGCTGATGTTGCTCTCTTGGCCTTCTGAATGCGGATTTGGTCCAAGATGACAGGCAGGTTCTCAACAGTGGTCTGGTCTGCTGGGTAAGAGAGAAGATGTTCCAAGTCGTCGTTTTCGAGTCCAAAACGTAGAAGGATCTTAGAGGCCAGCTCTGGAGTATACCTGGGGCAACTGGACTCAGGAGACAAAGGCTGGTCTGTGACTGCATTGTCATAACCCTTCAAGCCTCCAATAGGCTGCCTTTCACATTCTCGTTCACTGAATATTTTAATTTTGCTGTCACCACTGTCTAGAGATCCAGATGCTGCAGATGATGAATATGATGTCAAAGAATGATCCTCAGAAGCCTTTTTGTAGACTGGCAACCAGTCTAAGGAGCTACTGCCACTTTCAACATGAGAGTGTCTATGAACTTGTGTGGCTGAAGATGTCAGATGGGAGGTCAGCCCTAAGCTTGAAGAGGGCAACTCGTCTCTTTGGGAAGTGGTAAAAGAAGTGCCTTGGTCCACAGGGAGACACCTTACCCCCTCTTTGGCTTTACTAATGTGCACATCCATAGATCTCTCTGTGTTTTCTCCTATTGTTGCCCTACTCTGTTCATATTTGTAGCTAAAAAGCAGAGCTCGCAGTGACGGGATTCTTGACCCAAACTGGCCAGGCATTATGGAAGACGTTCCATTAGGGCTAAAGCTGGACCCGGGTCCAAGGTGGGGAGATGCCCTCTGAGTAACCCTCTCTGCCTGTGTGCTCAACAATCCATACTGCCCTTGGGGTGAACTCTGGTTTCCAGAGACAAACAGGTTATACAGAGGATGAGGCATACTGTTAAAGATATACAAATGGTTAAGGAGATTGTTGGTCACAGCAGTTGGGAGGGGGTGTTGTGGGTATGTGCTGTCAAATGTGTGGCTTGGTCATCAACAACAAGAGAGCATTTTTTTTTTTTTTTTTTGCATCTATGCTGCCTGAGGATGCAACCTGTCTTTCAATCAATAATACGTTCCCTCAAAGCCCTACGACAAAAGTCCCAGGAACAGGAAAGGAAGGGCAAAATTCCAAAGGCAAAAGAGCTGAAGGGTAAAAAAAAGAGAAAAATCAACATTCAAAATAAGGTTTAATGTTAAAGCAGAGCTTGTCAACAAAAGTGACAATTAAGCATTGTGTTTTTCTATGAGCAACCCCATCACTTGATTCGGCACATCATCCTAAACCTCAAGCTCAGATCAGACAAAAGAGACACGTGACCCTGAGCCTTCTGAAATGAACACCCTCATTGGTCACTCCAATAAAAACCTTTTTAGAAACGTTTTTAACAGAATCTTTAACAATCAGGAGCAGGTCTGACTTATTACTGGCAATGCAAACCAACCTCTGGAAAACTGCCGAAGTTAAGTCGGACCCAGTTAATTGTGCATGAAGAAAAAAGGAGTAAACTCGACCTCCAAAAGTTAAAATGACAAACGCTTTCACGATGGTGGTTGTGTTGCTCAATACACTCCTGTGGTAAATACAGCGGTGAGAAAAACAACCACAGCAGCTCTGGGGGTGGAATTAAAACACGTTAATGTTTTGTAATTTCGGCATCTTAAATTATTTTTTCGAGAAGTTCCCAAAACTATAAGGACCTAGCTTGACATTTTTAATTCTGACAATTCAACAGGATTATGACGTAGTGAATATTAAAAAATAAATCCTTGGCTGTTAAAACTAAATTAATTCAAAATGGCACAATGAACAGAATTTCATTTCCGGCATTAAACTGCAATGATAAAAAAATAATAATAATAACAAAACCGGACAGAGAAACTCAAAAGTATATATTTTTAAGTGGCTTTAGGCCGACCACCCGCTTAAATGAACAATTTTAGCCATTTTTTTGTCGGTTAAGCTAACGGGAAAAACGGTGACAGTCTGACAAACTTTAACAACTGAGTCTAAATCCAATTGCGACTTTCTCTGTGTTTTTATATGACATGGTGTTACATACCGTTGTTGTTTATCTTGAAGCTAATGTGCTCAAAATTAGCTGGTTGGGTCAATCAAATCAACCGTTGGCACGTGCGACGTTGGTTACGTAACTTCCAGATTAAGAGTAAAAGCAGGAACATTGAAAAGCAATCGAGATTAACTGTGCCTCCCGTGAAGACGGGAAAAAAAATTAGGTAACCAAGACTGTTAAAAGAAAAAAAAAAAGAAAAAAGAAAAGAAAAGAAATAAGCTTATTATACAAAGCATTGACCAGGTAGGCTTCTCCAACCATACTATAACCTCTCCCTCATATGTCATTGTACATGTACCCGCACTGTCCCTTTACTTAGAACATTTGAGTCGGTTAACAACTGTTACAAATCAGATAACCTTTAAAAGACAGAAAGACAGCTGTTTCCCTGTGATTAGCTGAAAGATAATACAGTATAAGAGAGGAAATGCAAAGCCAAAGGAAAAGTGAATATAATGAGCATGATGGAAATGAAATTATTAAGTTTAGAAGAAAAATAGTGTTGTATGCATGTGTAAATGTGCCTGTCTCACACATGAGTGTCGGAATAAAAACAATATCTGTGGAGGCTAAAAATTCAACTGAATCAGAAGCAGCAGACATTTCTGAACCAGTCCTCTTCTCCCTCAGGATAAAAGTCAAGTTAGTCACCAAATAATTGGAGAATTAACTTCATATCAAAAGGAAAATAAAAAGACAAACACCACTGCAAGTATACTAACTGAATTTATGGGAATCGAACTTGTTTACTTTAACTCAAAAGCATTCTGAAACTACTTGTTGATAACTGGCACTATGAAAATAAACTAAATGCTGCTTTATACTCTCAAGTTTAAACATAAGAATATTTATCTCATCTGCTGTTTAACTTTCCCACTGTCTTTGTGAAAAAATGGACAATGTGGCTAACCCAAACACACACAAAAAAATTCTTAGCTTTCAAATAAATTACTGCCATTTACTGTTACTAAAGACAATGGGCCTCATGCAAGAACCGTTCGTACGCACAGATTTGTTCTTAAATCGTCCGTACGAGTGATTTAAGAGAATTTGTGCATTCACCAATCTTTTCGTATTTTACGTTTTCTTTCAGGTACGAACAGAATTTACGAGTGATCCAGACCTGTCGTAGAAGTTTCGTAAAATAGTCCGCTGTTATTCAAATCAAGGTTGCTTGACTAATGGATTGTATATTTAATTACTTTGAAGAAAACATAAATAAATATATACATTATACCCCATAATTATGCTGACATTATTCTGTTTGACTTAAATTATGCACTAATTGAAGGTTCATTTGAATCTATATATAACAAGGATAATGGGAAGCGTAACCAGTGACTGTCTTGCTACTTTCGGATGCCTTAGCGCGTCAGGCTCTTGGAAGACACCGTATGGAGACAGACGAATGGCTGACATCGCGATTAAGATTGCCAAGGATTGTGCTGCTGCAAATATGCAGCTTGCTAGAGCCACAACTCCAGAGAGAAACACGCCGATCAAACCCAATTCCACCACACGTCCAGGTCCTCAGCACCCTTGGATTTTTGGCCACTGGAACCTTTCAGAGGGAGATTGGAGACAGATCGGGGGTGTCCCAGTCCTCTGTGACTCGCGCTCCCCTTGGTCATCAAAGCTCTCATCAGTTTATCGCCCATGGTACATCAGATTCCCATACACCGCTGTCCAACAAGTACAAATTAAGAGGGACTTTCATGCCGTGGCTGGACTGCCAATCATAATTGGAGCACGAGACACATATACGCATCAAAACACCCGTGCCCCTGTCGTGGAGCGCACTGAGCTGAAGGCCAGGTGGGTGCCAGATTTGTGCAATATTGCCATGATGAACGAGGGTCTCCATCTGAACCAGACCAGACAGACTAGAAGGTGTGGTGGCAGAAGACCCCCCTCATGGACCACCCCATCAAAGTGCCATCATGATGAGGCAACAACTGATTGCACGGCTTTAGTTGCAGTCATCGAGCGCCTGCCCAGGGAGAGACGTCTTTTTTTTTAAGCCATTTTCATATCAAACCATTTATTTTTTATTTCGGTGACATTACGAACTACAGGTGACACGGAATAAACAGCACTCTAATTGCTTCCCATTTCTTTGCTTTAGCAGGTCCCGTAATTCCACTGCTGACACTGCTAAAAATGACAGATTTTCCTTTTTGGATCTCTCAAAGCAGAACTTCAGTCTCAGAGCCCGTAAAGTTGTTCTTTTTGCGCCTTGATGCCATTCTCATGACTCAACACTCAACACTTCCTGGTACAGGAGAGAGGAAGCACAGCTCCTAATATGGTATCATTTTGGGCGTGGAGTATGCAAATTTACTATCCTCGTGCACGTTCACTTAGATACGCATGAGTGGGATTCATCATTTACGCAGGTCGTTTACACACTTTTTCCGAAGTTAAAGTGATAGTTCGGAGTAGATTCACCCTAGGGTCATTTGAACCGTGACATCCAGCCAAGTAGCCCACACGAAGTTTTTCCGACATTGGCTGAACATCAGCCGAGTTATTCCGAATAGCTTAGTACAAGCGCTAATGGAACCTGGCAGTATCTCCAAAATTACCACACTAAAATCACATGCCATGACACCAAACTTCTACAGTAGTACAAATATGGTCTGTACTCACAAAACGATGCATTTGGAAGTTTGTACATAGTCCAGGAGTTTATTATTATCAACACAATTCTAATAGCTTCTCTGCTGCTAAAGCTGCGTCGACGTCACTTCCTTGATCTGGGATCTTCAAAGTAAGATGAGCGTTGATCTATTACTGTAGACAACAAAGTATATGCTATATTCTACATGAATTTTTATGTTGTAGAGTTGTGAATTTATTTTATCAATGGAGAAATTGAGCAGCCTTGCTTTGTTGTCTACAGTAGTAGATCAACCCTCATCTTACTTTGAAGCTCCCAGATCAAGGAAGTGACGCCGGCGCAGCTTTAGCAGCAGAGAAGCCATTAGGCTTGTGTTGATGATAATAAACTCCTGGACTATGTAAAAAACTTCCAAATGCATCGTTTTGTGAGTACAGACCATATTTGTACTACTGTAGAAGTTTGGTGTCATGGCATGTGATTTTAGTGTGGTAATTTTGGAGATACTGCCAGGTTCCGTTAGCGCTTGTACTAAGCTATTCGGGATAACTCAGTAACTCAGCTGATGTTCAGCCAATATCGAAAAAACTTCGAGTGGGCTACTTGGCTGGATGTCACGGTTCAAATGACCCTAGGGTGAATCTACTCCGAACTATCACTTTAAGAGCGTTTGTTGAATCTGACGTGGCGTGTTCGTACGAGACCTTACGAAAAAAGTAAGAGAAATTTAGAATAAAAATACGAAAATGTTCTTGCATGAGGCCCAATGTTATTACTCCAATTATTTTAGCAATATGACTTCCCACATTAGCTTTTTTATTTATTTTATCAGTCCATGTTTCCATAAATCTGGTCACCAAACAGATAGCAAAGATTCTTTGGCCAAAACAAGGCCACGCATTTGGGCCTAACCTGGACACTGGAAGGTGTTATTTAAGACATTTGCCTGGTCGTAGCAAATGCTGTGAGGGCCGCACATGGCCCTTATAAAATGTCAATTTAACTTAACCCACTCCAGTTTGCGTACAAACCGAGGATTGGTGTGGAAGATAGAGTCATGCATCTGCTTCACTGCTCCCTCTCCCTGCTAGAGACTGCTGGAAGCACTGCCAGAGTCATTTTTTAAAAACTTTTCTAATATTTTTAACACAATTCAGCCTCTCCTCCTCGAGGTCAAAAGCCAACTCTACTTACTGAGAGGGGTTGAGATCTTTTGGTGTGTTCATTACTATGACTTAAAATGTGATATATGTTCAGTTTATTCCCGACCTTACTTTGTTTTATAATATAACCTATATTGCCATTTGTTCCATTCAGATATATTATTATCAATTGATGTGTGATCTTTCTTTGGGTCACCCGCCATCTTGTATCCTGCTGCTGTGGCAAAGAAATGTCCCCGCTGCGGGCTGAATAAAGTTCTATCTTACCATAAATGCATGTTTGGTATAATCGCCCAAAGAAAATGTAGATTTGGGCTGTGTCTGGTGGGTATGTGGCATCAAGTCAATGGTGTCAGTCCAGGCCAAATGTGTACTATAATACCCCAAACACACTTTGCTATCTGGGTGTTGATTTAGAGCCAGCCTGACTGCCTTAAACTCCGCCAGATGGAAATCTACATTTTCCTTGGGCCTTGTTCCAAACATGCTGCTAAGACCAGCTCATGACCTTGGGGCTGCATGTGGCCCACATAAAACCATCCCTTTGGAATATCGATGCATCTCTTTAAACCAAACTGGCCACATGTCCTGTAATAAGAGAAGGCGGAGGTGATGGCTTAGTTTATACCAGCTAGACTTCAGATGAATGATGTGGAAAAGGTGATGAAAACAAGACTTTATTTCATAGATGAAATTCAAGGGCTGTTTATCTAACACTAACTCAGTGGTTCACAAAACAGACAGTTCGCTCATCTGTCTTTAACATTTTAATGAACAATCAGCAGTTTACGTTGAACAATCAGAGACGGAGCCTCGAGGATGTTGTGCCGACGCTCTTGAGGATTTCTGTTGGCGTTTCTGGTAATGTTTCTGAAAAAAGAAAGAGACAAACAATGAGGGGCCCAACGTGTGTTAATGCTGTTGAACCCGGTGTGTGTGCGTGTGTGTTCGCATTTACCTGCAGATTGTCGTAGTGTGTCTCGCTGCAGCAGTGCAGGTCTTTGTCGGAGCTTTCGTGATCGTAGAAAACAGAGCAAATATTACAGAAGGACGCCCATTTACGAACCGTAAACTCCTGACCTGAAGGGAGGAAGAAAGAAGAACGTGAAAAAGTAGCAAGGAAGCATCTGAATCTGGGGTGGGCAAAGAAAAACAAATCTGCTGTGACGAGATTGAGCTATGACTTGAACTTGTTTACACATAATTCAGTCCTAAATCATCAGTTTAACAAAGAAGCGTCAGGTCTGATTCGGACTGATACTGAGCACAGTGAGATTTCCTTCTTTTTCAGCTAAACACAAATAAAGGTTACTTGAGGATACATGTGTGGCCTTCACAACAGTTTTCAACCAGCTCTTGAGAGGTACTTATCAGAGGTCAGGATGTTCCTCTTTTCTCCCTTAAAGCTGTCTGCAACCTGCTGTCCTTGCAAATAAAACACAACACCCTTGCAGACACTCTGGTAAACCGAATGCCTCTCTGAATGTTGAGATATTGTAATGCGTGTCAACTTTCACACGTATATGAATCTGTTATATTTGTGGGATGCTTTCTATCTGATTTGAGTTGACTTTTTTCTTCAGATAAATACGGCACCAAAAAGGGCAGGACAGTGGGATTTTTATGAGAAAGCGAGAAAAGTCAGAGTTTACTGAGGAATTAAAGGGAAGTTTTCATTTTTGTCTTTTTGGGAGCGTGTTTGTTCATCACACATATTGTAGTATATAAAGATATGCTGCCTGCAACTTGTGGAGGCGTTTTGTTTTGGTGTTACGTCCCGCATCTGCAGGTCAAATTCTCTTTAAAGCTTTAAATCTATGGTGTGTGTGTGTGCGTGTTTCTCACCGAGGGGGCGATCAGGGTCAAACGGCGGCAGTTCGAAGGAGTCGGCAACACCAGGAGAATGAGAACGAGACCGTTTTGCCTCAGGTCCAACAAGCTCCCTCCTCTGTTTACTACTGGCTGAAGTGGGAGAAAGAAAAATCAATTCTTAAAGATGAACACCTTCAATGTAACGACTGTATTTCTTTGTTACCCGACAGCTTTGAGACACTCACGGAACAATCATTTAAGGACACCGAATCCTCAACAAAATAATGTGTAATAAATCTGATCAAGCTCAATCTCTCTTTCAAGAGAAAAAGCAGAATAAGTTCACAAGATCTAAGTCACATTTGTAAATAATGTAAATAAATTGAAGAATACAAACAATCCAAATTAAATATTAAATCAAATAAAAATATATAATCGTTGTTTGCAGACCCACCGCATCGAATGTTCATCTTTGTCAGAGAGAATGATGTGTTTAGTCGGTCTAAAAACAGCTTGGAGTGAATTGTGTGTTGGACAGCTTCTTGTACCTTTATGGTCAGCTCTGTTGTGTCCTCCCTTCTCTTCCTCCTCCACACTCCCCTCTGGTGGCGTCTGGTTATCAGCACACTCAGACTCTGGCTGCTGTCCTGTGGAAGCAGCATTTATCTCAGACCGGCTTGCTGCTTCCACCTCTGTCTTCTGAATCTCCGGCTGAACGTCCCTTGACAGAGCAGATGTGTCTTTGTCCAGTTCAGAGCAGGAGTTGACTGAAACAGGAGGCAGTGACTCATTTTCTTCTTCTTCTTTATCATCCTCTGCGCTCAAAGTTTTCCCTCTGGCAGATTTTCTTACTGCAAGTGGAGACACAATAAGTGGATGTCATGTTTGTCTTGTGTGCTGAGATGACAGTGTACCAGTACATAGGCGCGTTTGTGTTACCAGGAGTCTTTCTGGTTCTCTTCCTGGGTCGGCCCCTTTTCGTGGTTGTCGTCGCTTCATTTTCCTCCTCTTCAGCCGTTCCTATCTCGTCTACCATCACAACGTTCACGCTCTCCTCTAAAACAACAAATCAAAGACAGTTTCAAACTCTCATGAAGTCTAAAACCTTCAGCTTTGTGAAATGCGTAGGAGCTAACAAACAAAACAAGCATGTAGCTCCAACTTCAGAGTAGAACCTTCTTAAAACAAGTGGAAGCGTCTGGGAATCATTGGCAGGGAAACTGGACGGAACAACGTAACCAGATGGTTGAACCAGATGTTGCAAGTCCTCTGTGACTGTGTGTGATGTTACATCATACATTTATAATCAAAAGATAGGTAAAAAAATGGAACGGAGCAACAGAGGAGTCTGATTTCAATATGACCGTTTATACTACAATACCCATGAGCCTTTGCCAACTCACACCTTAAGATTTAAAATGTGAAAACAACCGAATTTAAATAGCAGATGATGTTATTAGTTTTAATCTTTGACAAAGTTTCTTGCATAAATGTACCTTTTAAGATGGTAGTTTACAAGATTTTTAGATATTTATTTACCAGCTTGTAACTATGTACCCAGATACTATGTCATCAGTATTTTTTTTAAGGATTTCAACAGAGCAAAATCTGCAAAGAAGATAATCAGCATTGAAGTACCTTTCATGTCGGACCTGCACATGTCAGGCAGAAAGTTTGAGAACACAAAACATCAAGATTCAGAATACTTCACTTCCACATAATGGTCAAAATGACACAGGAAAGAGACGTCCGACAGACTGGACTTTATTCAATCAACACAGACCTGTGCTGTCATCGTGTTTGCGCTTGGCAGAAAAGGAGCTTTTCTCAGCTTCCTCTTCTTCCGCACTGCTCGCTTCACTTCCTTCAACTGTAACCTAAATACAGACACGCGAGAAATGTATCACCAGATTCTGATATTTAAGCAGAAAGTTCACAGATAAATTAAAAACTTAAATGTGCTCAACTCTTAACCTCACCTCAGGCTTCAAAGTGTCGGATTTATTCGCTTGTGTCTTATCGTCACATCTGGATACAGTTGCTGGACCGTCCTCTTTCGTAACATCTGTTTTTGGTGTCCTGTCCTGCTCCCCTGTACCAGAGCCTTCTGCAGCAGATGGGCCATCACCAACCTTCTCTACATCATCAGCTAACTGAAGTAGACTCTTCTCCTCCGAGACTTCTTTCTTGGACACTTCCACAGCTGTGGAGTCGCTTGTTATCGAGTCTTCTTCCTTTGCAGCAGCCTCGTCTTTTGTTGTATTTTCAAGTGCTGCTTCACTCCTTTCTCCCCTCTCCGTGCTGGAGACTTGTGTGGTCATCAACTCCTCCTGAACCTGATCATCTTCCAGAGAATCTACAATGTGATACACAGGCTCCTCCTCCTCCTCCTCATTTATGAGTGAACTTGCTTCCTTTGTTTCATCATCATCTTTAGAGATGGCTAACTGGCTCACATTCTTACTTTGGTCTGTCGGAGCCCTATCGTCAACTGGCTCATCTTCAACAGAGTCCAGAATGTGATAAACTGCTTCTTCTTCATCGGCCCTTCTACTGGACGAGTCTCCCTTCTTCACAGCAGCAGGTTGTTTCCTCGTCGCTTTAACGTCTTTCTTTGGTCTTCCCCGCCGTGGTTTTTCTGGTGTTGGGGGACGATCCTCCCCAGCAGCCTCTTCCTCCACAGCATCTAATATTTCATAAGTGGCCTCCTCCTCCTCCTCGGCTGCGTCTCCTGCAGCAGATTCACTTTTCTTTGTTTGCGTGTTTTCTTCAGGAGGAGTTTTGGCTTCCGTCTCTGTAGCTTTCTCTTTGTTTCGATCCACTGAATCTCTGGCAGATTTGCTCCTCCTTCCTGTCGGGGTCTTATCTTTATTCGATTTCTCATTCTCAGCATCTTTCTTAGCTTTTTCTCTTCTGGCTCTGGTGGATCTTCTCGTCACTGTCGGTTCGTCAGAGGCAGCCTCGTCCTCCACAGAGTCTAAAATCTTAAACTCGGTCTCCTCTTCTCCGGCAGGTCTTTCAGGCACCTCCTTGGGAATCGTTGTTGGCGTTTTATGGTCTTTGTTTCCTCTAGTAGTTCTTCTTCTACCGGACTTTTCTGTGGTTGAGGTCTCCTGAACAGATTCATCTTCAACAGAGTCCACTACCTCATAGACCATCTCCTCATTGTCCTCGACAACCTGTTGGTCTTTTCCTGTTGTGCTGTCCTTTGTTGGAGTCTTGTTTTTTTCAGCTGTCCTGTCTGGTTTCTTTGGAGATTTCTCCTTCTCTTCACTTTTAGATGTTCTGGTCCTCAGGCCGCTTCTCCTGTTTGGTCTATCGTCTCTTTCAGCTGTCACATTGTCTTTCTTTGTTTTGTCTTCCTTGCCGTCAACCTCCGACTCCGTCTCTGTAGTTGTTGGCTGATCCACCACAGAATCTATTACCTGGTATGCATCTTCTTCGTCTGTGGGTTCAATGTTTCCTTCAGAGATCTGTTCACCGGGAGTTTCGGGTTTCTGACTGTCACCTTCTGTCTCAGTCTGATCATCAATCGAATCCACCGTCTCTAAGGCTTCTTGTTCAGTAAAATCTTTCAAAGTGTCTTCAGGAGGCTGGTTTTGGTGAGCATCTTTGGAGGTTTTGCAGAATTCCTCTGAAAGCATTTCTTCTTCATTTTGTTCTACCCTCCCTCCACCTCCCCCGGTACGTTGCGTTTGAGTGCTATTTGCATCTAACACTTGATTTTTATCAGTTGCATCTTCAACAACAGATTTTTCTGAATTGTTCACATTTTGAGTCAAGCCTCCCTCCGGCTTTAATGTAAAACCTTCATCTTCTACACAATGACTGTCTTCCTGAACTGTAGCTGCTTGGTGATCAGAAACACGGTCAAGCACTTGGAGAGATGCATCCACCTCCATTTCGCTGTGCTCCTCTGTGGTGGCTTTGCCTTCGTCCTCAACATTCTGTTCCGACACTCCGATTTGGTCAGCATCTTCGGAAAGCATTTCATCCTCTTTTTGTTTTCCCTTCCCTTCACTTTGCTTGCTATCCCGATCTGTGTCTGCTGTACCTTCAATGGCTGATTTATTTGAATTGTCGCTCACTTGAGTCCCGTCTTCTTCAGACATCTGCACTGCTTTGGAGCTTTCGTCCATAACCTGATGACCGTCCTCCTTGCCGACAGATGCTTTTTCTTCAGTAACACTGGCATCCATTCCACTGCACTTCTCTGGGCAGGCTTTGTTTTCACGGCTCCCACCTTCATCCATCTGTTCATCAGTTTGGTCATTGAAAGCATCTTGAATTTGGTCATTTTTACCATCATCTCCTTTCTCTTCGGTCTGTTTGCCATCATCATCCTTTTCCTTTTCTTTGTCCTTGTTCTTCTTCTCCTCTTGTGAGGCATCCTTGAAATCTGTTTCCAGACTCTGGCCTTGGTTTTTAAACTCTAGCTCCTGTCCTGGTGCTTGTGACTCAACACTTTCTGCAGGAATACTCTCTGCTGATTCTTTATGCTCAGATGCTGAACTCTCTGCGGGTTTCGCTTCCTCTCCTTCAGGCGGATGAGTCTCTAGCATCCGAGCAGCTGCTGTTAAAGAACGGGTCACGCGACGAAATAAGGTGGAGTCGTCCTCAGTCGTCTCAGGTACGCGTTTCTCACGATTCTTCTTCCATACATTCAAACCTTTACTGGTGACACTGGCCCCTCCCTTTCGGTTTTTGCACATCCCTTTTTGAGGATTGGCCTGAACGACTACAGGGTCAGGTCTAATGTCAACCAGCCTATGACCAGAGCTTTCTAGGCGATTCTGTAGGCTGTTCAAACTGAAATGAGAAGCAGAAACCTGATTAGATGCCAGTTTAAACTGGACTGTTTTAAAAGTAACATTTTACAAAACCAGTGTTCCTGAGCCAGCAGGTCAATCAAAGTCCAAATAGCTCTTTTATTTCTCTGCAACCTACTGGGATCTTTAAGGACTGGGATTGCTTCCTGTCCCTGCCATCAGTCCCATCAGATTGCTATCAGGGGAGTTTTGAGGCCCGTGAACACCTAAGACTCCTTTGCCATGTTTTTGAGTCCTTTTGAGCAGTTTTTGGTGGGCCCACTGCTGTATTACTGCTGTTGAATATGATGGGATGTGACTAGCACAAATATATTTAGGTAAGTGGCAAATGTCTAAGTAACATCAACATTTTCTATGATTCCGCCCCCTCCCAACCTGACAAGAAACAATTACAAAGTGAAATACTCACTGTTCAAAGCGTACAACTTTATTCCTGTGAGGAAGATAAAAGGAGTTGGTCAGATGAACATCTCACCAAGTTTCTTAAATAATATAAATCACATGAAATAACAATCATCTCCTCAGTTTTCCTATGCCTTTCACCTAATTTACTGGCAAACGTACCAGTGTAGAGAGGGGAAGTCCATTGAGTAAATGTTCTCCAACACCTGCGTTACACCACTGGATGAGGACATCTCAATGTAGATCTGGCAAAGAAAAACGGGTCGACGGAGGTCAATGGAGCGATCTTTCTCAAGCTCTAGAACACGTCAAACCTGAACCCGGCAACAGTGATTGTGCAAAGTTTTCATCGTACCCTGTTGGCGAGCGGCAAGTAGTTGGCAAACGAAGCAATGGACGCCACGACGTCCATGACCATCATGATGAGGTACCTAGACGTCTCAGAGATCTCGACAGACAACAACCGATTCTCCAGAGACTTCGTGTTTGGAATATCCTGAGAAACAACCAACAGCTGGTGTGAAGGACCAGACAATCCAAAAGTCACTGCTTTCTCTTGAAAGCCGATTTAAACAAGTGATAACTTACAGAATCGCTCCATTTCATCAGGTTTCTGTACATGTTCTCCTGGAAAAGGTCACAAAACATGGATCGTCACAGGTGATGCCAAAGCACATTTTGAAATAAATTTACTTGTTTACTTGCCCAGTTCAACATTTAAGATTGCACTTTGAAATAGTTTATCATTTCAGTCAGTGCCGTACGCATAATGGTACAGCTCTGAGTATGCCCTCGACTGGTTTTCCCAGTTTTCATACCTCGCCGGCTCCGAGATCCATGTTCTCTAAGACGAGGTGGACGTGGAGAGCGCAGCCTTTGAGACAAACCGGATTTCTGATGTGACTGGTGACAAAATTGTGGCACGAAAGCCAGTTGTTGAAATACACAAAAGCCTGAAGGTAAAGAGAAGATAGGAAAATTGTCTTAAAAGGAAGGGAAAAAAAAAAGCACTCAAAGAGAAAAACAGACTCGTACGATAACACCTTCAATCGCTATTAAAATGCCAGAAGTCTGCAGTATATATAATTCCATTTTGATAACATCCTTGCTTTCATTAAATATTAAGGATCCTTGGTTCTTAATGTAGTGACTGAAGAAGAAAAAAAATCGGTCCAAGTGTGAAGATAAACAGCCAGTATCCAGTGACAGCGCTCTGGAACATGGAACTTTCACTCAGAGGAGCAGGGTCCTCTGAGTGAAATTCAACTTGCTCTTATCGTTTCTAGACGTTACTACGCCTCTCAGTCATAGTTTGGTTAAGTTCGAATGACAAAGCTTTACTGAATAACTAAAACGTTAAACGTAGCCGTGTTCCGCTTCTTACCCTCCTCTGCAGCGGTAAGACGATCACGTTGTAGTACAGACTGCGGAGATTCTTCTCAGGCAAAAAACGCCACACCAGCTTAGCCACGTCCATGTGTGTGTAGTCGCCTTCTGGCAAACCGGTCAACATGATGGTGTCCGCCTTACCATCTTTAGGACTAAATTTCTATAGGAAACGAGGTTCAAAGACAAACGTTAAGGTAAAGAGCAAAAGAGCAGAGGAACAGAAGCTTCTGCATGTGATTTCTCCGCGTTCCATTGTTTCACTTTACAGTGAAATTTGACAACAGACGATAAAATAAGACAAAATCTAGCCGCTTCGAAACCAAGCTTAATATTTGCATGCATTTTACATTTCTCTTGGCTTCTCTTTGCTGAGTCGTTCTACTAGTTTAGACCATTCAAACAGCTATTAAAACATTAACATTAAAACTAAATGACAACGGGGTGGATTGAACAATGCTTACCGAAATGTCCTCCATTTTATTGACTGTGTTATAAACTGGGAGTCAAAAAATGAGAAGGTTATTTGGTCAGTCACTTACAGTCAACGTGTGATAATTGGCAGTTAAACTGAGCTTCCATTTGTTTCTCTTACGTGGGTTGAGGTACAAAGGAGAGACGGTGGGGAACACAAAAGGACTGGCCGTTATTGGGATCCAAAATGGTGGAGTGCAGCCCTGTGGAGCTTTTACTAACCGGCAGGCTGCTGTGGAGAAGAATAATGGCTTCTCAGTTTGGTTTGATGGTTGTGCACGCTGCAACCGTTTACCAGCCATTAAAGTAAAATATACATGATATCTTGATTTTTAAAGACTTTAAATACAAGACTGTGCAGTGATATGCAGATATAAAGCATCTTTGACATCATTAGCTTTCTGTAACTCTGTTTCAGCGTTTCAAATACAGATGTGAAAACTTCTCCTCTCCACTGCAGGCAGCCCTGTTTAACCTGCATGCTGTTCTGTCTCTTTCTATAAACTGGAGGATACAGAAAGCCTTCTACTCCATGTAATTTTGCCAACAAGAACAACGAAAATTCGGCATCTTCCATACATTTATTTTTCATTTTCCCAAGAGCAAATACTTACAAGGTCTGTTATGGGGTTCTGGTATTTTCATCCTGTACACTTTGTGTGTATTTTCTTTTTTATATCTGTATGCAAGTCCAAGCAGATCAGCATCACGGACAGATCGAAACTCGATATACACCTGGAACAAACGGACACAGGATGGATGAGGCTAACAACAACCCACATCAGCACATGTACTTGCTGGTGTGTGTGTGTTTGTACCTTGTTGAGCAGAGGCAGGAAGTTTCTTACAGAAGCAGTTTTTCTCAAAGCTTCCCTGAGCTCTCGAGTCTCTTCTGGCGAGATATCGTGGATGTAGACCGTTCTCGAGCCATCATCACTGACTTCCTGTTTCGAGACAAGCAGGTACAGATCAAAAGCGACCGGAGACACACAAATAACAGCATGGCATTTCCTCGCTGGTTATGGGGATTTTCGATTTGTTATCAGATTATACAGAAACATCTGAATGTTTCCGTATGAACCCATCAGTTCAGTGTTTTAAAGTCAGTAAGAACATTCAGAAGGCTACGTGAAAACACGTAGAAAATGTGACAGAAAACCATTTCCTAAAATGTGTTAAAAGTCTGAAAACTAAATTAAACTTTGAGTCAAGTTTGAGGCAAGTTAGCACAAAACAACGTGGTGAAAATGAGTTGATGTGTGGCCTGGTGTACAAGTATTTATGGGTTCATTTAAGCAGCGGGCTGTAGGTTATAAGGGAAAGTGGTACTTAAATCAAAAGGTTGCTGGTTTGCTGCCCGGCTTTCCCAGCTCCTGTATGGAAGTGTCCCTGGGAAAAGTACCAAATCCCTTATTTAGCCAAAAAATGTTTTTCCTCACTTACAAGTTGCTGGATGAAAGCATCTGCTAAATAAATGGAATGTAAATAGAGTCTCCCGTCAGGTGGATGGGAGGAGTGTGTCCAAATAAATCATGCAGAATGCATGCTGACTCAATGCTGAGTGTGGCACCGTTTACGGCTGAAGAATAGCATGTCTCATATTCTGAGCTACGTGTGGCTCTAAAAGCTGCTGCGGAGAGGAGGCACATCACTGGCAGAAAGAGAGTGTCAAGAGGGAAATTTTCCATTTGTGTGAATTTATTGGGAATGTCAGAGAGTTTTTCCGATGTAATTTAAAATCTTATTTTGCATGTGATGTATTCCATTCATCCAGCTTTTGTTGGGTGGTTTGTATTTTTTTCTTCTGTAACATGAAAAACTTCTAATCTTTGTTCATTGCTGGGACTTTAAAAAGTAACAAAGAAGTAAAGTTTGAGGGTTTCGCGTGGGCGTGATACTTACAAACTGCATCAGTTTCATCAGAGATTTATAGAACCCGAACTGAAACAGACACAGCAGGCATTGTTTAAGTCACCGTGCACCACAGAGTCAACACAGAGACACAATGGAAGGGAGTTGGAAAAGACAGTAGCAACGGCACAGAGACTGAGATCAAATGAAACCAAAGCAAACACAGAATGATAATATATAATGACAATGATAAAATATTTCAGAACAATGAAGAGTAGTGTGCTTCTCATGCTTACCGTAGACATTGATAAGTTATTGTTCACAGGTTGCATGCAAAGTGAAGATCCCTTGAAATCAATGCCCTCCCATGTCTCCGACACAAGGTGTTGCAGGTCCTCTACAGTTGGCATGATGGCAAGGGCCTGATGGGAAAATAGAAAAAAAACGTTAATGAACATGGTATTAATAAACAAACGGGGAAAAAGACTTAGAATCTTGTGCCTACCAGACATTTCTGAGGGATAACATAGAGGGTGTCGGTTGCATATAGGAATCCGTATGGGCGGAGCAAATCTGCAACCTCAACTTCCTTGTAGGTACCATCCTTAAACTCCGGAAGGTTGCTTATTAAAAACAACTGCAAGTAAAACTGGAAAAGAAAAAGTACTAATTCAAGTAAGTTGGGAATCTTAAATAAAGAAAACTCCACCTGATGTAATTTGGCGTTTGTGAATGAGCCAAAACGTTAAAGCTGCAGTCTGCAGGATTTGTTGTTGTCATACATAAAGTCCTAATTTTTGGCATTTTAAGAGTTTACATGATCTATCAGAACGCTTGAAGTTGAAAACGGTGACCTCCGTAGTCGCAAAATGCAAGAAATGCTTATTTTTTAACCAAAAAATAAAAAGTTATTCAACTTCCTGTCCCGCCCCATCAAAACACATGAGAACTCAGATGCGCGTACACGACTCCTCATTCATCAACTCACCTGTCATTTGCGATCATGGAAGACACAGTAAGTAGACTAGCCCGTAATGAAGTTCAATAGTCCAGATAAATAAGCGTGGGGACGAGCCTACCTTGTATCGCACGTGCACAATCGGTGATTAAAGGCAGCAGAGCCCAGCTCGTAACCTGATTGGTTACCTTTTACCGGTCCGGTCTGCAATTTTGTAAACAAACCTGCTGGCTTTGGAGGGACCTAGCGGGACATATAGGGGACCTAGAGAACTCATTTTTTTTGTATTGGGGTATTTAATGTACTACTTTCAGAATCCCCGGACAGTTCCAGGCATTATGCTTGAAAAAGAGTTGCAGACTGCAGCTTTAACTGGCTGTGTCGTAAAAGGAGACCAGCCCGCTGCGCTTTAATGTGACCCCCCAGTTGCTCCACTTGACAGTCCTTTCAAATACTCATCAGGAAACAGCTCAGAAATGTATTTGTACACTTTCCACCAAAAATATTACAATAATTTAGTAAATATAATATAACAATAGTAATATAGTATAAAAGCAACTGTGGTTCTCTTTCAATCAGTATCCAATTATGGGAAGCGCCCACTACCGTGACAAAAGTCTACTGCCGTTAACTCTGGCAGGAAACAGGCCAATCACACGGCCGGCGCCGGGTTACTGTTCCCCCTTTACAACAGGAGTCTGCGCCCGGTTTGGCGTTCTCGCTTTGTTCCCCGTGAAGATCCCTCGAGATAAAAAATAAATGCGGCCTGGCAGCGCTGAACGTTTCCGTTTGTTTCAGAACATATTGAACTTTTAATAAAAAAGGGAAATGTGCAGCAGTTCAAAAGTGCTTGGAAAGAACTTACTTCTGGTGTTAAGCATTTCTTCTTCGTCTTAAAGCACCCTGCGAAGGAGCATCCAAGAAAAGTGAAATAAGTGAAAGAGGGATAAATGAGATAGATGATAACCGGCAGCTTTTCTTGGTTTTCTTACTTATACTTTCTACTTGTAGGTGTGTTTCAACCTTCTCCCCAACAGTCAGGGAAGTGACAGGATCTTCAAAATACTTGGATGTGGACGACCGAATGAAACCTGCAGCGTCTGTTGAGGAAAAAAGAACAAAAAAAAATTTTTTTTAACATCAAGTCATTCAAACATCCACCTGTCTGACACAGAGTTAGGCCTCTTCAGTATCAGGAAAAACAGACATTCTGCTGCTTTAGCTGCTGTAAGCAGTAATGAGGTTCAAATGAAATAAAGCTTGCATTATAACAAGTGTGGCATTCACCTTCTTCACTGTCTTCTGCAGCCTGCTGTTGCTTTTGCTGGACCTGTACTGGACCAGTGGGACATTTAGATGCCGACTTATCCGTTGTGGTCTCACGTGTGCCGGTTGGTGAGGCCTTTGGAGCTGCCGGTTTTCCCGCTTTACCCTCTGCGGAACTTTCAACTGCAACCACAGCTGGGGATGCTTCCGGTGCCTCAGTGACAGTTTCCCTGCCCTCAGTTGGTTTACCGGTGGTCATGCCTGCTGTGGTTGAAGATGAAGGCGTTTCCCCCTTTCCAGAGGTGGCCTGAAAACAAATTTGAATCCGTTTTGAGTTCAGGAAATACAGGGCAGTTTAAAAATCAGTGCTCAATGACGCAGAAGAGTGAGTGTTTAGGTAAAGTCAAAGCCCTCCCTGTAGTCCAAGAGCATCAGCTCAAAATTAGGTCAAACCCGGAACAAATTAATAACAAGCTGGATTTCTCAGAATATGTTCAAATACCTTTAGGAACAACATACTAAAAGTTCCCGGGAATCCACCTTGGGCTTTCTGAGAAATTCAAGATGGCGTCCAAATTATATTATATTATTGTGTTAATGCAATAACTTCTGAACGGTTGAATGGATTTTCACCAAATTGTGTGTACTGACATTTTATAAATAATAAGTGAACTGATTTAATTTTGGAGGCCATCGCTTTCAAGATGGCCGACTTTCAAGATAGCCGACATTTTGTTTCTGCCATAATTTCCGAACGGTTGAATGAATTTCCACCAAATGTTGTGTGCTAACACTCTATAGTAGGTACATGATCTGCTAAAAATTTGGAGGCCAACGCCTTCAAGATGGCCGACTTACAAGATGGCCAGCATTTTGTTTCAGCCATGATTTCCAAATGATTGAGCAGATTTGCACAAAATCTTGCGTGTTAACACTTAAATAGGTACATGAACCGCTAACAAATTTGGAGGCCAACACTGTCAGGATGGCCAACTTTCATGACGTCACATTGTCACACTGATGTCTGGAAAATGTTTCTACATTCATAATGCAAAAGGGCCGTGCTAGTGAGTTTTTAGAGATCTGAGCCAATCTGCAGTGCTGGCAGTGTTGAAAAAAACCCAAAGAAAGTCGCTATTGGCTTTCTGAAAAGTTGCTAGAAGCTGTTAGATGACGTCATGATGTTCCGCATGACGTCATATCATGCACAGCACGCTGATCTTCAGAAAATGTGTCTACATGGCTAATTTCATAATGCAAAAGGGCAGTTCTAGCTACTTTTTAGAGATCATAGCTAATCTGCAGCACTGCTTAACCACGAGACAAACTTCTGGTGGTGGTGCAGTATATTGAATATAAAATAGAGTTCACATGTAAATTCCACACAGAAAGGCCCCAGCTGGGAGTTGAACCTGGAACCTTCTTGCTGTGAGCCAATGGTGCTAACCACCACACCACCGTGCAGCCCCAGTGCCACTGCCATCTTTGCTAAATAATGAGGGAGAAACTGAAGAACCAGATTCTGTAGAATCTGATGACAATGAGGATGATGACTGCACTGATGGATAGATAGATTGATTCATTGATTGGTTGATTGTCTATTTGTTTGATGAATTGAGTTATGGTACATTTATTGATGAAAGGGCCTAGTTGATTTATTTGATTTAATTTTATGTTGAAGTTGCAACGTGTTGAAAAATTACCGATTTTATTCTTGTAAATACATTCATTATTTGAGGAAACAGCTCAGTCACTGTGGTGGAGTAGGATTGGTTTCTTTTATCATTTCAAAGATATATTGTTAGTTTTTAGTGGTTTTAAGAACAGTTTTTGGAGTTCATGATGTTTTTGGTTCAAGGTAAAGTCCAAGTGACAAAAAAATTACAAAACGTTTTACACATAATACATGTAGATATTGTTATAATAAGTTGTTACCTTTTAATATAAGCATTTAATCAAAACCTAATGTTGACATTGACTCTAAATCTACCATCACAACATACATTTTCACCTTTAAAGTGCATCTGAATTACATTTCAAGCCTTAGATATGGACAAATCTCCAAAAGGCAGCCATTTTGGACGCCATCTTGAATTTCTCAGAGAGCCCAAGGGGGATTCCTGGGGACTTTTAGTATGTGATTCCTAAAGGTATTCTAAACATATCCTGAAATTTCCAGCTTGTTATGAATTTGTTCTGGGTGAAACCCTAATGCTACTGGACTACTGCTCCCATCACTGTAGCGTTAGGCGCACCACAGCGCATTATCATCAACCAACCAACCATGCTAACCATTTAGCTGTGTATCTCACAGCTATTTCTGCTTCAACTATTTTCCTGATAACAAATTAAGAAAAATTCAGTTAAAAAAAAAAGCAGGCATATGTGGACCCAAAAAAAAAGGAAAAAAGAAAGAAAGAAAATGTACGATACCCTTCTTGTGATCACTGTAACTGTGACTCCTTCCACGCTGAGGCTCATTGAGTTCCTCAGTTTCTCAGCGTCTTCCTCGTTCTCGAAACACACGTTTGCCTGCATGTGCGGGAAAAATGCGGAACAAACATCACTTTGGGTGACCACAAACACAAGCACCGTGTCCTCGTTACAGTCATAAACTAAGCAGGAAACAGTGAAAAAGTTCACCCTTCCACACATTTTAGTAACTTGCAATAAAAAATCCAAAACAGACCACAATACATTTTGAAATAACTGTACTGCTAACAAGTACGTGCTGTACTTGTTCTGTTGCTGCAGATGTGCCAGGAAATGACATATCTTTAAACACTAATTGAATTTAGAATAGTTAGGTAATTGAAGGATGTGTCTTTGGAAGACCGTTTTTAATGGTCACCATTTTAACGGGGGCCAAATAAAAAAAATAAAAAATAAAAAAAAGAGTAATTTGAAAGCTTCAGCTATTTGCTGATCTTGGAAAAATCTCTAAATAATTCAGATCCACTAAACTCTCAAGATTGTCTACTTTTTTAAATAAAATGATTACACAAACTACTGCCTTCTATATATCATGGCGAGAGGAAGACATAGCCTGTACAGTATGCTTTATAGGAAAAAAACATTTTGTCTTCACACTCTTTGATTACACGCACCTCCTCTCGAGACCTATACAATGTGACTGTTTTTGTTTTTCCAAAAATCTCCACTGCGGCGAGCACGTCATTGTGAGTGAGAGTCCTACAAACCCCTTTGAGCTTCACCAAGGTGGGAGGTGGGGATTCATCCTGCCAAACAAAAAGAGAGATAAAACATTAACCTGACCATCAGCGACTGAGTTTATTTAATCTTGTACGTGGTTATAAGGGAAGACAATTCATCTGAGGCTAAGTCCAATTCACCCTTTTGACAACCCTACAATGTGACCAGACGCAGACACTAAAAAGGGTTGTAACCTCACGCAAGTCAACAAGGGCACTTGGACATGGAAATTAGATTATTGGTTTCGCATGAGATGATCTCTTCTGTCACTGTTTACCCCCCATTCCAGCCAAGCACCCGGCGTCTCGTTTGGTTTGGGTGAGCGTGTTTATGTGTCAGTGCGCTGAACAACTTGCCGCGCTCTCCGAAAGATCAGGCTTCGCTTTAGATGACTTTAGATCCTTCATCTTGGCTAGCTCGGCCATTAAGACGGGAGTCAGATTTTTAACTGCGGCCTCCAAGTCAGACTGCTCTGACAGAGAATGGATTTCTAAAAGGAAAAAGACAGATATTCAATGCTAACAATAAGCACATACAAAGCCAAACTTCTCTGTTTGGCTTTAAGGAATTAAATCATGATCTGACACAATTTGTTGCAGTGCTATAGTTACAAAACCGATTTGTGAAGGTTTATCAAACCTGATTTTTCCAGCAGTTTCTTTGCCAGTCTTTCAGCACTGCTCAACTTCGTTCTCTGAGGGGTTGATCTCTCCGAGGACGACTGTCTCTCTTGAGTTTTTCTGGATGGCGATCGTCTCTCGTGACTCCTCGAACGGGATCGACTGGTGGGGGAAGAAGACCGGTTGCGCCGCAAGGATGAAGAACGAGACCGTGACCTAAGACAAGCAAGGATCAAGGAATCTGTGATTCGAATGACGTTAAAAACGAAGTCGAATATTTCACTGTGAAATGTCTGACTCAACTCAGACAAGAAAAAAGCCCAAAGATGAAATATATGCAAACAACCTAACATTTTTAGAACTTACTTTGCCACTTGTAGTGTGTCAAAGTTTTTCTCCCCATATACCTGCGAGAGCGTTTGGAGCTGTATTTCGACCGTGATCGGCTGCAGCGTTTGTCTCTCCTGCTCTTGGAGCCATGGCGGCGCCGTGGGCTGTTGGAGCGGGAGCTGGAACTGCTACTGGATTCTTCCCATCTGCGCTTCGATCTAGGGTGGTAGTAACCATACTCCCAAGGCTCGGCAGAGGCTGAGAGGAATGGCCCGACATTGTAGTCTGGAACACTAAAAGAACTAAAAGAACAGGGAACGAGAAAATCCTGCGTGAATCGACAGAGAAAGGTCAGGGAGGTACTTGCTCACAGCTGCTGCGGTGGGTGTTTGTCTGAAAACAAAGAAATTTACCTCAGGACAGGTAGTGCCTCACCCCCCCAATCCGGATATCTGTGGAGAAAAAAAAAAAAAAAAAGAGCATTTCCCATTTAGGCAGCTGCATTTTGGGTAACCTGGTAGTGATGTAACTGCTTTGGGAAGTGAGATTCAGTGAATGCATGTCAAAGGGCGGGGGGGTAATTGCTCAGGAGTCAAAACACTGTATATTTGGTTGAGTGTCTTAAAAGTGGAAGTAAAGGCCTGATCAAGACTAAATTAGGTCAGTGTCCCTCTTCACTGCAGAGTTGGGCCAGACAGTAAAAGAAAGTTAGCAGTTAGCTTTCTAAGAGGCCAGAATTTCAGGAAAGATGACAGTAATTAACCTTATCATGTTAGAATTAGTTATAATCCATTAGAAGTAGCTGTCCAAACCAGAAATAAAGCTTGGCGAGGAAATCAAATGTGGTGGACATTCACAATAGGAAAACAATCACTAATTCAGAGAGGGCTCCTCTCTCCATTAAATCATATCCGGGAAGATGCCATTCAGTCACATGATTAGTTGTCGGCTCAGACGGAGGGACGGATGGCGAGTCGTTTTGTCGTTCGTCATTTTAATCTTTGCCAGGTCAGAGGTCGTTCCCACTCTGTCTCCTCTACATCAAGTCTTCTTCAAAACAGGCAAAAACCACCGCAAGCTGGTGTATTGTTTTTTTTTCTCTCCGTCTGCTCACTAGTTCATTTCAATTTTTAACATTCTCATTCACCTTTTCTTATTCACATCTTCAAAATGCAAATCAAACACAGCAACAGAAACCCAGCTGAAGCTCCACAGAGGGGAGTGAATCTTCCTCACTTATTAAAAATGCAACAAAAACGAAGTGGTGCATCTCTACCGTCGACTGAAACAGGCTGTGGATCAAGAATCTAACAATACACTCCTTTCATTTTTATTTTTTTTAAAGTTACACCACTGAAGAGAAACAGCATAACCAAGTTAACAAATGGCTCAAGTTTGACGGCACTAAAAAGATCACATTCACATGGCAGTAATACCAAAAAAAAAATAGAAATAGAAAATCTTTGACAGAAAAAAGACTGACCGTTTCCGGAGGAGTTTGCAGTTTTCAAGGTGACGGTTGGTGTTCTGGTGGGCGAGCCAAATCTGGTAGCAAGAGCAAGACAAAGGTTTAGTCCCAAATTTTGTATCCGTCGCTGGCTTTAACAGCTTCGCTGCCATTTTTTTTTTGCGACTGCTTGACAACAGATACGTTCAACTAAACTTTACAGTAAACTTAACAATCTTAAAGACAGTCCGAGTTTGTCCTTCACTATCAAATGAAAAGCCCAGAGACATCAGCCCTACGCATCAGCATATGAGGGTTTATGCTCGCCACACCAGAAGGGGCAACATGCCTCGATGTGTATGAAATTTCGAGTGAATTGAATTATTCAGGACCTTAATGAATCAATCTAACAAGTCTTGATGATTTAATGATAAAACAATTAAATACAGGAGTCACACAAAAAAAAAAAAAAAAAAAAAAAAATCTTCTTGGGATCTAGATTTTGTCACGTCTCGTTCCTTAGCTCCGTGTCGTCTCAACATTTCCCGAAGGGTCATCTAGGCAAGTTGGTGTCAGGACCAAAAAAACAACACAACCCGAGGGAAGCGGAGAAAAGGAACCTGGCGCTTTCAGTTTTTGAGAAGCCAAACCGAACAATTTGATGTTCCAAAAGGAGGAAAATCAGCAAAGACAGACGGCAAAAACTGAGATTCCTCTTTGGGACAAAAAAACAACAACTTGGAACACGCTTAAAACAAAAAAAAAAAACAAAGTCAAACTGTTGGTCGTAAAAAGGACCTAATACAGAAAGTAAACGAGAATGGAACCAGGTGCTTTAACAGCTGTTTCAAAAGTAAAACAAAGCATACACTGTGTACGACTTTGAATAGTTCTCTTTGTCACAGCTGTTAAAGCACCTGGTTCCATTTTCTACAACTGTCATAGAAGTTGGCTTCAGAATTAGTTAGCAGGGTTAAACAATCACAAACAACACAATACAGTTGCTCACTTACCCTCATGGTAGCACAAACTGTGTTACACAGAGTGCAGACGTGTGGAAACATCACCGGTGTGGTGGCAGCATAGTCATTGAGCATGGCCTGTGTTGGTAGACTGCGGTTGAATGCCCCCTTTGCTGGAAACTGCCCGCCAAAAGGAGGCTGGGTCATATGAGTGTAGTTCATCATGCCTGGGATAGGCAGAGGTGGGGGTGGAGGAAAAGCGAGAGACCTGGGGAAGAAGGCGGGTGGAGGAACTGATCTCAAAGCTGAAAAAAGTTGAGGCTGCAGAAGTTGGTGTGTTTGCAGCGTCGGCTGCTGTTGCTTCGGCTCCTCCTGCACTTTCCGCTTCTCCTTCCGTTGACTCTGCTGCTTTTTCTTGTTCTCAGAAACCTCTGGGCTGTGTTTTTTAGTTTGTATCTGATCATTTGAGTGACTGTCATGATTACTGCCGGTATTGGATGGTTGGGTTTTTGGGTCTGGCTCGCAATCTGATTCTGATTTTGGCTCTGGCTCTTCCAATGCAAAGTATTTGCAGGGTTCTGACTTGAGGCGTCCCGTGTCTGCATCTTTCTTTGCAATAGAGAAAGGAGTGAAGGTTCTTTTGAAAGTGGGAGCTGGTTGGGTCTGCTTTTGTTTAATTGGGTCACTGCCTGGAGAAGCCACAGTGCTCCTCGTTGAGCCGAGACTTGTAACGGAGCTCATCTTATCACACGAAGAAACCAATGAGGTGCTTTTTACCTCTGGTACACCTTTCTGTAATGGTTCTCTACTGAAACTATTGGTACTTTGGGTGCCCAACATACTTCCACTCCCATCACTGTCAACTCTACTAGAACCTCCAATCTCATTACCAATGAAAGGATACTTGCCAGTATGTCCATAGTCAATCACTTTACTTGGTTTATCATTAGTTGTTGACATTTTGTCCTGGTACATCCCTACCCCTGTGGAACTACTCGACCTGCCCATTCCACTAAAGCTTGGGGTGGGTTGGGATTCAAGGACGGATTTTGACTGACTTGTAGTTGCAGATCTTTTCTCCTTCTCCTTGCGAATCTGCCTCAAAATGAAAGGCAGGTTCTCAGAGTTGATCTGATCGTCAGGGTAAGCCAGGAGATAGTTCAAGTCTTCCTTTCCAAGTCCAAAGCTCTGAAGGATGCGGACAGCTAATTCTGGACTAAACTTGGAGCAACGGGACTCATTTGGGGGCAATTGTTTGTCTGGCATAGGATCGTCATATTCACCTAAACCTGAAACAGACTGCTTAGCAAGTTGTCCTTCACTGGAGGCAAGCCTACGGTCCCTGTTGCTCGGATAGCTAGATGAGGCCGATGATGGACGGAATTTGGAGGTATCATCTTTGGTGGGGTTTTTGCAGCTTGGCAACCAGTTCAAGGAGCTACCGTCAACGTCAAGATCAGAGTGTCTTTTTCGTTGAAAAGCTGAAGACATTGGATTGGGTGTTGTGCTTGAAGAAGCAAACTCATCTCTTTGAGTGCTGCTCAAGTAAGCATCCTGACCTACAGGCTGATGACTTACCATTTCTCTGGCTCTGCTAATGTGCAAGTCAACTGACCTCTGTATGTCCCCATCTAATAAAGCCCTAGTCTGTTCAGGCCTGAAGCTCACTGGCATAGCCGACATTGGTGGGACTGTTCGTCCCGAGTTGGAAAGAGCTGCAGGGGGACGTCCAGAAGAGCTGAACCTGGATGCAGGATCAAGGTGATGTGATGTCCTCGAATAGTCCCTTTCTGACTGTCCACTTGAGAGCCCATACTGGCGCTGGGTGGGATATTGATTCTTGGACTCAAAGGGGTTATAAACATGACGTGACATGGTTTAATCTTCTGAAGGTTAGGGAGCTTGATGGTCCTGCAGTAGGGGAAGTTTGTGCTCCAGCTAAGTACAAAGTTAGTGTACTGGAGTTTGTTGTTGGGTTTGAACCCAACAACAACAACAATACATTGAGTAACTGCGTCAGTGCGAGTTGGGCCTTCAGTTGAGCCAATCGCAAATTAGCAGCACATCCTCAGATAAGTGATAAGCTCCTTAAGAGAAGAAGCCCTCCATGAGAAAAAAGTAGAAAATTATCCAACAGCAATCAGTAGCTGAAAAGTTAAACAAACCAGGGGGATCTAGAGTGGGATGGGGCTTCAGCCTCTCCAGAGGGGAAAATCCATGATCTGGAAGATTTTGATGCCTCCTGTCAGCAACACAATATTTCGACCCTTATCACGTCCAGGTCTTCACTAGCAAGAGAGAACAGAGGTAAAACATCAAAGGAGTGAAAAACAAGGCCACAACTGTAAACACGGAACATTTCGATATAGAAATAACTTAATTTCACTTCCTGGAAACAGTTGAGACCAGGAAATGGACAAGCACAGAGTTGAACATCTCACAATGATGCATGTTTCATTGCAAAACCTTCAATCAAATTGGCCAGATAAGCACGAAACCCCCTGGGCGTAATGCTGGTACTGGAAGTCGCAATATGAATGAACTTCAGACAACTCTAAACACAGTTTATTAAGAACTTAAAGTGACAAGAAGGCATCATTACAAAAGAATAGCATCCCAAAACACACATCAGCCTGGAAAGGGATTAAGATCCTGTTCGGAGTCAATTTAATTCAATTTGCGAATCAACCGGGATGTAGAGGCTGCCGGATTGGGGCATGTCACAAGAGGATACTGAACCGCAGTCTGGAAAAGGGTGATGAAAAAAATCTAGATTTTTTTTTGTTAGTTTTTAATTAATCACACATTTTAGTTTAAAACATGCCTGTTGGGATGGACAAGGCTTTACTGCAATGGAAGACGAAATGGGATGTAACAAAAAGCAAAAATCTCCTGCCCGCTGAAACACGCCACAATATTATCAATTGTAAACAGTGACTGAAAATTACAACGATCTAGTCAGTGGAAGAAAAAAAAAAGAGAAAGGACTTTTAAAGAACTTTAAGCAAGTATAACTACATATAACTAACACACTCAACTCGGTGTTAGTTGAGTTTGTGTTTGTTAGTATGTATGTATATGTCAAGTAAAAAAATCAGTTACAAAAAAAAAATATTATCAATTGTGAATAGATTTTTCACCGTGTGAAAAAGTTGCTGCGGCAGTGTTTCAGAAGAACTGTGTTGATAGGGAGTCTTGATGTGTATCATCGCCACCTGTGCTAGAGAGAAGCTTTTCTAATTGATCTAATTTGGGCCTCCTCGTCTCCTCTCCCCCTTCCTTCTCCTGCCTGTTGGCACATTAATTGTTTCAAGCCAAATACACTGCAGGATGTTTCCATCCCTAAAATACACCTGCAGGAGAGAGGAGACTGGTCGGAGGAGCTATAATTGACGAAACACCAGCGTATCCTTTGTCTTTTCAGCATCCATGAAGCCTATAGGAGGTGTGGTCAGTTAATCCCACGTTGAACACTGAATTAAAAGTAAAGATATACATTGTCATGAATGCAGTCAATGCTGACAGACACAAATACATCAGTTAAATGCAACAAAAGAATGGTTAGATGATGCAGTACGTCATATGTAAGTGATGGCTCTTGAGATATCAGCTAAATAAAATGTTATCTCGACTCCTCTCTCCTCACCTCCTATGCTCACTAATGCGAGGAGAGGAGTCAAGTGTGTGCAGGCAGGTAAATCTGTCTGATGTCACATTTTCTGTGGGAGGAGGGGGTTTGAGAAGCTCTCTGACATATGCAGTTTGGACAGGCCACAAATCCACCAGCATTACAGTTTTAAGAGAAACTCCACAAATGAACCACACATTTATTGTGTAATAGGAGGAGTCCCTTTCACATCTGTGCCTAGCTTCGTTTATTTAAAGGGACACTCTTATTTTCAACTGCGCCACATCAACACATTTGGGCAAGTTTTACCGAAGAGTCACATAAATACTCCACGCCCCTGACAACGACTTCAAGGGTCTTCGTGACAAGCTAAACCAATATTTCACCACAAAACAAAACTGTTAGTTTTTAAAACCCAACTGTTCCAACTCGTCGGAGCTTGCTAATAAGCGAAAACGTTAGCCTCCTGCGGGCCGTTTATACGCTAACGGCAGAACACTGTGACAGGCTGACACAACACAATGTGACTGTGTGTCAAAACGTCGCTGCTTGTTTTTGTAAGAAAGTTTTTATCACATACCGTTTTGTGTTTACTATCTTGCAGCTTTCGTTAGCTCACACTGCCACCGCCATCTTCTTCGTACTCAAACAAACATTAACAAGCATTACCGCCACCTTCCGGTGGGATATGTGGTCAAAGGGGATTTAAAAACTCACCTCAACTAAATTAGTCTGGACTACTGATATGCGTTTTAACAAAGGTGATTTCTGTATTTTTTTCTTGAATATTGATTTATTATACAGACCTATTTTTCCCATATGGCTTGTAAACGGGAATATTTTCTCACTCTTAACATTTTTTGACAGTGTACCCTGATATTAGGCCCGTAAAATGGAGCAGGATTAGGGGCATCTCCAGTTTTACCGTTTCAATTTTCAAAGCGTTTTCCATCAAATTTAGCCTTATTTGTCCTTTTTAGGTTTTTGCTTTTGTTCTTTTGAAGAAAAAAAAAAGAAAGTGGACAGTCTTAGTTCTAAAGTTTGATCTAATAGGATATTATGACGTCACCTCGTCCTCACGGGTATTAAAATTTGGCCAATTATTTACTCAACAAAAACCACGTCACAATGCAGTGTACACTTTCACTGCTTTCATTGGACTGCAGTCACAATGCTGTTAAAATCCATCCATCCATCCATTATCTTCCGCTATTTCCGGGGACCGGGTTGTTGGGGCAGCAGCTTGAGCAGAGAGACCCAGACGTCCCTGTCCCCGGCCACTTCCTCCAGCTCTTCTGGGGGGACCCCGAGGCGTTCCCAGGCCAGCCGAGAAACATGTTAAAATACAAAATGTGCATATTTTTCTCGATATGTTGGCTTTATATTTTACGAACAAAAATCTGGTTTAAATTGACTGCAAGTAATTGCAAAAATGTTTTTATTTTTTTGACAATGATTGTAATGAAAAAATGACAGATTTAAAATGTAATACTCAACATCCGCTTGCACATACAGTAGAACCCAACACAACCAATACAAAGTATTTCTTTAGATTTTCTTTGGAGCAGCAGTGTAAATAATTTTTTTTTTTTTTAAAAAAAGGAACAGGTGACTGAAATATTCTGTTTCACACAAGAATTCGAGGAATGTTGCAGTTTTGTCACGTCACTGTCAAAAGCTTAAAAACAAAGTCTGTTCGGGACTTTTCTTGCCGAGTTTGCACAAATCAGCCGACAGATCAACGTCGGGCTTTTAAAGATCTCTGGCACTTCAACTCAGAAAGTAGAATCGGATCTTACTTTTTCCACATATTTAAAAACGCAATCAGTGGTTAAAACCCCCATAAAAACAGATTTGACGTTTAATGATCTTCATACGATCTGTATTTCACTTCCCTTGTGCTACAGTAACTGGCCTAACAAAGACAGTTTTAGAAGTATTGACTTTGCGATTTCCTGGAAAATTATCTTTAAAAAGCAATGACTCATCTTCCACTAGACCAATTTTGCATCCACCGGCTTTTACGAATTTCAAGTTTCACAAGAGCAAGGCGCATAATAGTGGGCGGTGCCTGCTATGGAGCTGACCAATCAGAGCACTCTGGGGCATTCTGGGGCACGAGGACACAAAGTGAGTTTAGCCTTTTGGCTCTTTCACAGGAAATCTAAAGTGGAAATTGGTCCAAAACTCCGCGTTGAGAACTCCGCGTTGACATTCTTGAAGGTTTCTGTTCCTCTGCCGTTTTCTTGTAATGTTTCTGAAAAAACAGAAGATGAAGGGGCAATGAGCGTGTGGTTTTTTTTTTTGTGTGCGTTGAATCCTTGCGTGTGTTTGCGCGTACCAGCAGGTTATGGCGGTGCGTTTCGCTGCAGCAGTGCAGGTCCTCCGCACTGTTCTCAATCAGGTAGAAAACGGAGCAGAGCTTACAGAAATACCCCAACGTACGGACTGTAAACTCCTCCCCGAAGGAGCGGTTCGGGTCGAACGGTGGCAGTTTGAAGTCGACAGATGCATGAGAAGACTGAGAATGAGATCGCTTCGCCCTGGGTCCGGCAAGCTCCGCCCTTTGTTTCGTATCAACTGAAGGGTAAGAGAACAAAGAGTAATCCATAAATCTTTAAAGCCTAGATCAGTTTTTACTCCACATCTAATGTAATAGACAACTGATCATTTTCCAGGCAAAAATTCAAAGAGGTTCCTCTGTTAAAGATTCTCAATTGTCTCATTTAGCTGCTTTTCAAATTCCATTGATTGTTATATGTTACTGGAAACTGAATATCTTCATAAAAAGAAGCCCCTTTCATTGTTCCCAGACAGCTGATAGAGAAATACTTTATATCAATCAGTTTGTGAGTGCAAATTGTGCGTTCGATCAAGTTACCATTAAGATCAGCTCTGACGTGTTCCTCCTGTTCCGCAAATCGGTTTGGTATCTGGTTATCAGGACACTCGGACTGTGGCTGGTGTTTGGCAGCAGCAGCCTCAACATCTTGACTCGCCGCCTCTCCCTCTGTGCTCTGCATCTCAGGTTGGACATCCCCCGGTGGTGCGGATGTGTCTCTATCCGGCTGGATTCGATTCGAGGTGGAATCCGGTGCAGGGGAAGGCAGGGACTCTTTCCCCTCTTCTTGTTTTGCGCTCACCATTTTCCCTCGAGCAGATCTTCTCACTGAAAGTAGAGACACTAAATTAGCTGGGGTTTCACGCTTTAGAGCTCCCACAGATACAGATGCGTTTGTCTTACCGGGAGTCAGTCTGGTTCTCTTCTTGGGTCGGCCTCTCCCCCTGGTTGTTGCCGCTTCCTTTTCGTCCTCCTCAATCCTTCCCACCTCATCTTCAATCATGTCCTCCGCTGAAACAACAAATCGGAGCAAGGTCTCAGACTCTTATCAACACTAAAACCTTCCACTTCATTTAGAAATGTCCTGGAGCTGACTGACATGTTAGCTCATCGGAGACACGAACCGTGAGTTCACTGAATGTCCAATTCTCTTCTCATGCAGACTCGAAACATCCTGAGTTGCCTCACATGGACTTTAAATGGAAACCGAGCCGGCAGTTAACATTTAAACAGCAAACTGCTCAACAGTCTAATCTTAAACTCTTGCCCTTTGTTTTTCAGATTTTTTTAGCTTTTAAGTGATCATTTCTACACCTTAAAGGGATAGTTCGCCTCTTTTGACATGAAGCTGTACGACATCCCATACTAGTAATATTATTTATGAACATTTTCCTACCCCCCGCTGCGTCCTGTGAGCTGAGTTAGAGCCTCGTTTTGGCGGTGAAGTAAGTAGTCCGGTGAGTTGGCTGGGGCTTCACAAATAAAGCGTTTTGCTTCTGAAAAGAATATGCATTCAAAAGAGTGATACATTTGCATCACAAAATCGTATCTTCCGAAAAAGTTACACCTCACAATCGCTTGGCACTAGGTTGCAGTATCAATGCGCGCTGCCGCCTGCCGACAGCCGCGCCTGTTTCTCGGTGTTTACTGCTCGGAAAGTTAACGTAATCATGTCTGACTACGACACCGATGATGAAGACTTCACTTTCACCACAGAGCTAAAGGGATATCTTTATGAACCAGAATATACAGATGCCGAACTTCAGAGCTACTGCTGCCACGAATGGGAACTCATCATGCCACAGACGCAAGACCTTTCAATTGATGAAGAGGCCAGTGTACCAGCTTCTGTCTGCATCACAAATCATAAAGACTTCACCGCTATCCTGAATGCTGGACCTTTTTCCACGTTCCCAAAATTAACTGGAAGAAGCGACCCAGGCCAGCTCTCCACCTCCGTTGGCATTACTGGGCGCTTCGAACAAGTGCACTCACCATTTGTCGGTCACCCTGTCTCTCACAGCTGCAGCTGTGGCTTCAACTTCAGCTGGGACCACTTCTCTGTCCCTCCTCTCTCTCTCTGCCCGTTCTAACTCCATCTGGTGAAGTTCGGCATCTGTATATTCTGGTTCATAAAGATATCCCTTTAGCTCTGTGGTAAAGGGGATGTCTTCATCATCGGTGTCGTAGTCAGACATGATTACGTTAACTTTCCGAGCAGTAAACACCGAGAAACAGGCGCAGCTGTCGGCAGGCTGCAGCGCGCATTGATACCGCAACCTAGTGCCAAGCAATTGTGAGGTGTAACTTTTTCGGAAGATACGATTTTGTGATGCAAATGTATTACTCTTTTGAATGCATATTCTTTTCAGAAGCAAAACGCTTTATTTGTGAAGGAGGGGAGTTTGTGAGTAGGAGAGAAGGTGGAAAAAAGTATTTATTTCACAAAGAGACACGTGAAAACGGGGCATATCTCAGCATGGTGTGCAGTGAGTCCCTTCAGACAGTGTTGAAGAAAAAAGGTGCAAGGTCATACTTTTGGAACTGCAGTGAGTCCAGCATGCCAGAAGCGCTGGCATTGGTCAGCGCTTGGACCAAAGCAGGGAGAATAATCACAACTCAATGTGTGCCCTGATAACCTCTCAGCAAAAAAACTAACAACATTTTTGGAAACAGCGACAGCCCTCCCCTTTGATCATTTGTAGTAATCTAATCTTTTGCCTTACCTCTTCCTGCAGTCCCTCTGTCAGACACATCTGTGGGAGTCATCAGCTTTGGAACTTGATCATCTTCCAAAGAACCTACAGTCTGACACATAGACTCCTCAACCTCATTTAAGGGCGATCCAACTCTTTTTCTCATCTTCCCGTCATCGTTAGAAACTGTTGACTTTCTCGCACTCTTGGACTCGTCTGCGCGAGGCTGATCATCAGCCAAGCAGAGTACCCGGCATTCTGCTGCTTCTGTATCATCAGCTTCTGCAGAAGTTTGTTTTCTAGTCATTTTAACGCCTCGTTTTGGTCTTTCTCTCCTCGACTTTTCTTGTCTCGTCAGTCGACCATCCTCAACTACCTCCTCTTCTGCAGCATCTAATAGTTCTAATAGTTCCTCTCCAGTTGTGTCTCTTACAACGTCACTCTTCTTTGTTGGTGGACTTTCTTTAGTGGGATCGCTATCTTCTTTCTTCGTAGTTTTCTCCCCGTTTTGTTCCTTTGAATCACTGGCAGGTGATGTCGGGTTCCCATCTTTTGTTTTCTCCTTCAAAACATCTCTCTTAGCCGCTCTTTTGTCGGTTCCTCTGGTTGATACCGTTATGATTGTCGTTTCTTTTGGGGCTCCCCCGTCTAAAATCTCGTATGCAGTCCCGTCCTCTACGCTTCCTCCACCCGACCTTTCTGACGTTGAGGTCAGCTGAACTGATTCATCAGAATCTGTTGACTCAGGGACCATTTCAACAGTACCCTCATCTATCATTTTGTATTTTCCTGGTGTGAGGTTATTTGCTTGCGTCTCGTACTTTTGAATTGTCCTGTTGCGTTTCTTTGGAGATTCCTCCTTCGCTTCACCATCGGATGTTTTGGTAATTGGGCCCCTTGTCCCGGTTGGACTGTCATCTCTTTCAGCTGTCACGCCACTGAGTCTTCCTTCCTCGTTGTTAGCCCCCGACTCTGTAGCCGCCGGCTCATCTTTTACAGAATCTTCAGTGGCTTCACTGCCAACACTGGATGTCTTGTCATCATCGGGAGTTTCAAGTTTCTGGTCATCGCCTTCTTTTTCAGTCCGATCAACAACGAAATCCAATATTTCAAAGCCATCACGCAGAGGAAATGAAGCATCCATTTCAGGTTCAGGTGAACAGGTTTCAGTGTTACCGCTTTGGTTCCCATCTTCAGATTCATCCGTTTTTGATGTTTGTACTTTCGCCTCCAACTCAACAGTTTTTGCAGCAGCCTTTGCCACTGGGTTCTTTGTGGTTTTTGCCTCCTCTCGGTTAAAGTCAGCTGACGTCTGTACAGCTGCTGCAGATGAATGGATCCCATGACCTGAGAAAGACGGATCAGAGTCCACAGGGACATCGGTTCCTGCTTTCTCCTTGTTCTTCCATGGTGCCATATCACTTGCAGTGGTGAAACTCGGTCTGGTTGTGACAGACTCAGAAATGGCAGCTGATTTAGAAGAAAAAGATTGTTCCACAATCTTTATGTCCAGTTTAGGGTTTATTTGGATAAGATTTGAGCCTTGTGAACTTTGTTTGAGGGTCTGCACACTGAAATACAATCACAAAATAGCATAACATTTTACCATATAGAAAAAAATCGAATATTTCCAATACATCCCCTATTGTCCCTGAACTTATGATTCAATTTAGGTTCAAATCCCTCAACTTTCTTTCTCTACTTCCTGTCGAGCGGCAACCAGTTAAGACCATTATCAACTAATCTTCATACATTCCTAAATAACTTAATGAAAATGGCAGAATAAAAATCAAATTACAAAAAGTTTATAGTCATTTAAGTGAAGTGAAATTTATTTATATAGCACTTTTCAGCAACAAGGCGATCCAAAGTGCTTTAAAACTGACAGACAGGAAATCCTAACACTGTAGAAGCTGCAAAAACAGAAGTTTACTTTCTGTTTCTTGTCACTTGGCTAGTTTTTAGCCTGGGAGTTGAGGCCATTGCTAAACAACAAAGATATTGACTTATCTCGCCATCTCCTGGGCGACTAGTTAACCCCTGAATTTCCCCCGACCACCTTGCCAACAGCCAACTGAAACCTTGAATGAGATGGTTTCTGATGCCTGCGGACCAGCTGGAGGGATGCTGTGCACACAAACTAATGTGAGCTGTACACCATTAGCACCAGTCATAAATGGGGGTAAACGTAGGCCCAGAGTATGGACCCGGTTTGATAAGATAACGAACCAAGAATTCCAGTTGGACTGTGTAAAAAGAGCACCATCAGAGTAGTCGTCGATCGTTTTCCAGAGAGGATCCCCAGCATATTTTTACGCTGCCTTTGCTGACTAGCAAATACTTTGTAGATATTTTGCCCTTTTGACTCTTTGACTTTGCATTTTTCCTTTAAAGAAACTCGTTGACTCCTACATCAGCACTTTATCAGAGTCATACTGGGATTGATTGACTGTTCTTAAGCTTTACTGAGCCGGGGCGTAGTTTTGTCTTTTTACAGTTGAATGTTAAATGAAAACAATTTACATCTGTTGAACTAGTGAGGGATTTGAACATGGGGGAAACTGCAATCAGTGTATTTCTGCAATGAGCAATAATAGAGTGAAATACTCACGGCCTCATATATCGAATGTTCATCCTGTAGAGAGGAAAGCAAAGGAGCTGGTCAGATAAAAACATGGAGATGTCACACTTTCAGGAACACCATGCTCAACGTCTTCCTCCGGATTTAGGTACACACATACCAAGCCGTATCTGTGAACCTCGAACGCATCGCCTGATGTGTCACCACCTGCGTTACACCACTGCATTCCGCCATCTCAATGTAGATCTAAGGCACAAAGATAGTTTGAAAGAGGTGGACGGAATTAAGACATTAGACACAGACAACATAAAAAAATACAATTAATGTTCAAGTTCAAAACAGAAACTGTGGCATGTTTGGGAAAATGTCACACGTGCAATTTCCTGTTCATCCACAAATGCTTCAGCAGTTCTGAGCTTCATAAATGAGCGGATTTACCTCCCTTCTTGTCGAATGTTATACACTGAAAGGGGGTTCTGGTTAAATAAAGCAAGGAAAAACCCAAAAGAAACTAAAGGGATGAGGAAAAATGTGGATCTGTTTTCTATGCATTTGTTTAATTTTAGTCCGGGTATCATTTATGGTCAAATTAGTATCCGTTTAAAGGTGTGCAAATGCTCTTCCAGCAATGGAAAGTAGGGCCCAAACCTGGGTAAGGTGCCCCCAAAATGTCTGCGAGAATCTTATATTAGTCCTGCAGCGGCAATAGTGTCAGTAAAATGTTAAAACCGCGGTTGCGTTTGTCGTACATAGTTGGCGAGTGGCAGGAAGCTGACAAAGGAGGCGATGGACGCCACTACTTCCAAGACCCTTTTGACAAGCTCCACAGATGTCTTCGTAATGTTCACGCACAAAAGCCGCTCCTCCAAAGACTCCAGCTCTCGGACATGCTGAAAACAAAAAAAAAAAAAAAGGTCGAACTTCAGCGTTTAATGCGTTCACTTTACAGCTGACCTTCATAAAAGACGAGAGACTTACAGCATTGCTCCATTTCATTAGATGTCTGTAGAGGTTGACCTGCAGAGACAACAACAAGACTTTGAATGTCACATCAATGTCATGAATATTTTCAACGTCGTTCTATTTGAATTTACCGATAACCAGTTTTTAATTTTGTTCTTATATAATTCTTGTGTTCGCGTTGTTTTGCAGTGTTTCGTGGACAGAATTAAGGAGAGCTTTGGATAAAACCTACATATTAAAAAGTAGCACTTGGGCCTTTTGAGCTTCCAGAGTTAAATTCGCTTGCACGTAAATACAGAAAACCTGTCATGTCAAAAGGCAACCCTTCAGTATTAGAAACATTCAAACAAGCAAAAAAACTTTGACATGTTCGAGAAACTTTCAAGATGCCGCATCACCACTGTAACTGGAGAAAGCTGTTTTTTTTCTAGTTTATCCGCAATGTAATAAAAAAGTAAACCTAAAAACAGATTTATTCTGACTACATTAGAACTAAACTGCAGTGTGTGTTTTCCCCTAAAGAACGGTCCTTTGTGGAGAAAGAAAAATGTTTGGATTAGGCTTTCAGATGCGGGACCCAAATATCTCATCTGAGTAAAGGAGGCAAGCATACCAGCCCCAAGTGCTCTCTCCATTGCTCTCCCAACGCTTTTCATACCTCATTCGATCCAGGATGTGTGTCCTGTAAGACGAAGTGGACGGTGACAACGCTGTCTCTGACCAAAACTGGATTTCTGATGCTATCTCGGGCAAATGTGCAGCACATGTTCCAGTTGTCAAAATACACAAAGGCCTGAAGGTAAGGAGAGAAGAGGGAAACAAGTAATGACAGGAGATGCATTTTTTCTTCTTCTTTTTTTTTTTTAGGAATTGCATGATATCCTTCAATGATTATTATTGACCAGGGAAAAGCAATGATTTAAACTGTTAAAATCCAACTTTTTCCGTGTCTTGGTTTTAGGCTATTTTATGCACAACATACAATCTTGTGCTAAAGTCTTGAACCATCCCCTCATTTATATTTAGCTTCCAAGCAGCCAGACTTTTTGTAACTTTTTAAAGTGGTCTTGAGCAACAGTTCCCCAGGCTTTCAGAAGGTGTTTCTACGGACACTGGCTGCTTTTCACTCATTTATTTTAGTATAGTCCTGAGATCACCATTTTTCAGAGGAATGTGGGTCTTTTTTTGTTTGTTAAAAACTTTAAAATGTAATCTTTAGGCACTTTGTTATTATGAGCCTGTTAGGAAGACACAATTTGTTCCCATTTATTTACTTGCATCTACAAAAAAGGAAGCGGCAGGCCTGAAAAAGATCTCTAGCAGCAGATGAACAGCATCTGAAAGTGATGTCCTTAAAATTTAAGGAAGTTCCTGCCAAAACCTGAGTTGCAAGAAATGAGACAAGAAGTGGACTTAAAATCTGTGGCAACAGCTCTTATGGAGTTCTTCCCAGAGCCCGGAGCTCAACATTATTGAAGCAGTGTGGGATCATCTCGACAGAGAACGGAACAAAAGGCAGCCGACATCCAAAGAAGAGCTGTGGGATGCCCTTCAAGAAGCCTGCAGAACTATTCCTGAAGACGACTTAAAGAAATGACAAGAAAGCTTGTTTCAGGGGGTTCAGGCTGTGTTGAAGAATAAAAATGCCAAATATTGACTCTTAAAGCTAGTTTGAGTTCTGTATTTTTCCTTTTTTTTTCTTTTTTACTGTATTTAAATTTTTGCTTGCACACATTTCAATACATTGCTGCAACCATCTCCTGTTTTACTGGAAATGTATAAAAATGAGAGGTGGCACAAGACTGTTACCATCTACTGAATTACAATCATAAATGCCAGAATTTGACTATATTCTTGGACAGTTTTTGTAGATTCCAGTTTGGATTAAGGTAAACCATTTAACAACATGAACCACAAGATGGAAGATGGACCACTTCATTTCAAAGGAAACCACTGTAGGGTCAATGGATTCTACACACTGCTCCTTTAAGGACTTAAGCCTGGTTTATAGTCAGTAACGCAAGACGCAACGCAAGACGCAACGCAAGACGCAACGCAAGCCCTTGCGCGGTTGCAAGCCCCCCCTTGCGTGCTTGCGTGTGTCACCTCAATTTTCTAAACTTTACGCAAGACGCAAGCACAAGCCACTGGCTGTGTTCGAAACCGCCTACTACTTGAAAACGGCATACTCATCAATCTGACAGTATGCAGAGCGTTTACACACAGTGCACTTCACTCCTGTCCGAGCCCAAATCAGCCAGCCTGAAAAGCTGATTTCCCTTAAGCTATAAACTCTGTAAATATATAACTTTAGCAACATTTGAAACATTTAAAGGCGAGAAAGTAGTCGTTTAGACCCCCAAGGTGTTGAAAATCTGACAAAATACCGGCTATTTACAAGAAGAAGAAGCATGAATCCACTCGAAGAGGTCCTGGCGGTGAATTTGCTTTCATCATAGTAGGCTTGTCATTGAAAAAACCCGCTACTCCACCTACTGTCCTGGCGGTGAATCGCCACGCAGCACACGCAAGCGCCGACAAAGCAAAATGAAGTATAAACGTCTCGAGCCATTAACATACGCGCAAGACGCAAGCGCAAGGGCAGTTAAAAGAAGTATAACTCAGCCTTTAATAATGGAAATGTTCTTGTGTGGCAGCACGCCCCCTGAAATTCCTCCCAAAGCTTTATTTAATGAACAAAAACTGCAAACACAGCGTAACTTACCCTCCTCTGCATTGTGAAGACGATGACGTTATGGAATGAAGGACAATAGTTCTGTTTGGGGAAATATGGCCCCACCAGCTTAACAATGCTGCTGAAGGTGTAGTCTCCTTCAGGCAAACCAGTCAACATGATGGTGGAGAACATAGAAGCTCGAGGGGCCGCTTTCTGCAGGATGCAGGGTTTAAAGATAAAAGGCTCACTTTTAAGACAACGGGAGCGGAGAAAAAAAAAAAAAAAAAAAAAAAAAAAAATCACAAAATCCTACACAATGAGCTTCCTTGTGTAACTCAAAAAAAACCCCATTACTGATGATTTTTTGCAGTAATTCAACTTAACGGAACGTTTTGAAATCAGTTTGCAGAAAAAATTCACTTAAAAATTTCAAAAAGTATTAATTATTGGATAGATTCTGATAAATATGCAACTGAAAATTGGGTGCATAGAAAAATTTGCTCACCTCAATGTCATCCATCCCCTTGACTGTTAGATAATCTAGGAGTCAACAATGAACAGTGTAACTTGATCTCGGTCACTTGTTTTATTTACTTTTTTTACTTATTACTTTTATCTTTACCTGGGACGTAGAACGAAGGAATCGCAGTTGGTAATAAGTAGGGAGCAGCTGTCATGGAGAGCCAAAATGGCGGAGCGCTGCCCTCTGGGATGTCATATTTTGCTTTCTGGACGACTGCTCCGGAAGCAGTATCATTTCTGTCGGGCATGGCCTTGTCTGGTTGTTTTGATGCTGCACAAAACAATCAATACATTTTTTTAAAAAGTGGTGGGATTTGGGATCAATACACACACAACCTGCTGCAAAATACATCCTAACTGAATCCCTATTCCAAACCCATTTACTGGCTCTCAATCTTTTCATGGGATTTCTTTTTTTTTTTTTTTAAATAAGAAGTCTCCAACTTACATTTTTGTTTGGTTTTTGCCCCCGTTTGGTGCTTCGACTTCAAGGCTTTTGTCTTTCTCGTGCAAGCAGCTTTGGTTGTGCTCTTGGAAGGCACAGTGGTTTTTCTGTGAAGAAGGAGAGTAAAAAGCGGTCGGTGGGGTGAATACTGGAGAAACGGAAGATCTGACAGTTTTGATGCATCATGATACGGCTGCACCTGGTAGCAATGTTGTTGTTTTTCTCATTTAAACTATATGAACGACAAAAAGGAAATAAACCTGAATATCCGCAGCAAATACATTGATAAAAACAAGGTAAAACTTCAACAAGTGTTAAAAAGCTCTCTACTGAAGCATACTTACTTTTTAGAAGTTTTTTTCTGTTCTTTTGAAGAAGTCGGAGGGGGCTTCTTAGATACAACAGACTGTAATTAAAAATGAATTTTAAATAATGAATCTGACATGTCATTGTTAAAGTTTGTCAATGTCTCTGCTTCCTCCTGCTGCTTCCTGCTTTATTCGCTTTTAAATCATTCTACTTCTTCTTCCACAAGTCTTGGATATGATTTTATTCTTTAAGTGAACCGGGACTTTTTGAATAATTTTCATGCTTTTTACAACTTATCCGACCAGCCAGCGACTACAGTCCTCTCAACTTGCCCGAAGGAGTAATCCAAACAATCATGAAACGCTCCCAATGGAATCCACTGGTAAGAAGTCCACATTTCCTTCCAAAGGAAAGGGTGAAAAAACTGCTACTTACAACTTCAAGCTAAATGATACCGTGTCTTTTCCAAGACTCTGCAAGCTGTTGGTATCCATGGAGGATACGTAACTCACCCGGAATAAAGTTAAAAAACAGATTTTTACCACTGTCAGAGCCAACTGTGACTGAGTGTAACAGACAGAGACGGTACAAAGCAGCAGATGGACAGAATAACTGTGCCGTGTGTCGAGGTCAAAGATACTCTTGTGCTTGGAGACGGAGCCGTATCTAATATACAGATAAACAGAATAGCTACTTGCAGCTATCCATGCGCCACTGTCTCTGACATCACAAAACTACTACCTGAGGTACTGGAAAAACACCAAGGGAGGACAAACTAATTCAGCCGGCTGCTTCAGTTGAACACATGGCTGTCCAAAGTCTGTGAGTCCAGAGGACTGCATTTCATTGAGAAAGCACTGTAGAAATGTGCCTGCATGGAAAGCTTTTGTTGCAGCTATTAAGCATATCTGTTGATTCTTGAACTTTTGTCACTGTCAGATAAGACGTATCGAGAATTTGGCTAAATAGAAATATATCAACCTTAAGCCTTGCAGTAGACTTTGCCTTGCTCTTCTTCGCTTTCAGCAACTTCGTGGTTGACTCCAGCTTGGCTGCCTTGGAAGAGGATGGCAAGGATGTTGACGTCATTTTGGCCAGCTCGGCCAGTAAAAGAGACTGGACAGCTGGAAGAACAAAGACACAGGGAGTCAAACTATTGTGGTTTTCAAGCCTGAAAAAGGTTTTACTTGGTCACTGAAGGAATTTTATGTGATCAATAAATAAAGACTCATGCAGGGAAACTGATTGGGGAAAATCGTCATAATCAATAAATAATTGAATTACTTTGGATATAAACGTTGGCTTTATTCTGTGTAAATATAAGAGATGCATAAAGCTCCTCAGCCAGTCCTTTAAGAAAATCCCAATCTGGTTCTCCTCAACTCAACCTATACACACACATTGTTTAGAGGTAACCTGTGGTCTCAGGAAGCTGCAGAAGCTCTGAAGGGGTGCTTTAACTAAAAAGCTGTCTTCTTCCCGTAAGCAAATAATCTATCTTCCTCAATGAACCTACTCTCATTCTGACAAAGCAAAGAGCTCTGCTAGGAACACGGTCTTTGATTTCTTCAGTGATATTAAGCAAAATTCATCACGCCTGTTGGGGTTGTGTGTCCGAGAAAGGCATCAGCAGCACTGGAGCACCACAGGGGACCGAATTCTCACAATTTCTCTCCACTCCGTACACTTCAGACTTCAAGTACAACTCGGTCCTGGTATCTCCAGAAGTACTCAGATGAGTCTGCAGTTAGCGGGTGTATCAGTGATGGACAAAAGAGTGAGTTCAGGGAACCAGTCAATAACTTTGTGGTATGGTGTGGAAGCAATAGCCACATCATGTAAGCAAACAAAATGTAGGAAATGATTGTATTTTTTATTTTTTTGAAGACCAGAAGAAGTAGCACTTTAGCCTACATGGAGATTATAAAATGTTTGCGATTTGTCATACCTGGTGTTTGCACCACTCTCTTTACCAGTCTCTTCACCCTGTTCAACCTCTTTCGTTGAGAGAGTGATTCCCCTATGGATGATAGTTTCTCACTGCCTCTCCTTAATGGAGATTTTTCCTTGTCACTTCTACTCGGTGATGACCGTCGCTCGCAGCTCCCCCTTGGAGATGACCGTCTTTCATCTCTTCTCCCAGATGAGAGTTGTCTCTCACGGCTCGTGGAACGCGCTCGACTGCGAGAGGAGGAAGGCCGACCGTACCACGGGGACAGAGAGCGAGACTGCGTCCTAAGAGAAGAGGGTAAGGGAACGGATCGCGTGAGTTGAAAACAGCAACAACGTTTCACTGCAGAAATTCAGGAAAATAGGCAGAGAGGACAATTATCTAAATGTTAAATGACAGTCTACATTCAGACTACTTCACAATCCACTGTTGAGCTAAATTTCCCTCCTTTGTCTGCGTCATTTCACATCAAAATCCCCAAACACACACAGACCTGTGAGCGCGTCCGGAGCTGTGTGGTGATCGGCTGCTGCGTTTCTCTCTTCTATCGCTGGAGCCACGACGGCAGCGGGGGCTGTGCGAACGGGGACGGGAACTGCTGGGGGATTCGTCCCAACTGCAGTGGCGAAGTGGGCTGCGAGAGCAGGAACGACTGTGGGCCTTGTGCCTTCTACCCTCTAAGGAGCGACGGCGTGGGCTTCGGGAGCCGGAGCGGCTCTCGTGCTTGGTTTTTTGGTGACCACGTCGGGAGGTCCGGGCACGAGTTGAGGACGAGGTCTTTGCATTTTTACCCAAAGCACTTGAAAGAACAGTGAACGAGAAAAGCACAGTTGAGTAACAGAAAAGGAAACTTTCAAAGATCAGGAGGGTACTTGTTGGGCTCTGAATACAAAGAAATTCACCTCAGGAATTGCCGTACCTCACCATCCCACTCTGGGTGTCTATGAGGGAAAAACAAAAGAAATCAAATCTATCACAGCTACTTAAAGTGCAGAAAGGTCACACCAGTCCTGTGATTTCTATAGAACAAAAACAGGTATCATTAACTCTAAATGAACTAAGTTCCAGCAGATTCTGTACAGTGTGCGTTTGAAGACGATAGTTCAAAGTTGATCCTTTACTTCAGCAGATTGTAAAGTTGCTTTCACTTATCAATAAGGTGGGAACACTTGAACAGAAGCAGTTCAGAACACAGAATTCTAAAGAAAAAGGTTAAAGCATGTCATAATCCCTGAATCGTAGACCTTGTTTATTCGTTAACACTCACGAGATTAGGATGTTTGAAAGAAAAGTTTAAAAGAAGAAAGGACTGACTTTTTCCGGAGGAGTCTGCAGTTGTCCAGGTGAAGGTTTGTATTCTGGTGCGAGAGCCAAACCTAATGATCAAAACAACAAACAGAGTCCTCAAAGTCACCACAACTGTCATCCGTTTCAATGACGCCAAGGCCATTCTTTAAAAATGAAAATGCAAACATATTCCACTGAACTTCATTGCAGGCATAAAAGTTAAGATTACAACGATTATTTCATTCAAGTTCACCTGCGACTTCCAAGCTAAAGACTGGGAAATCAGCTCATAGCTCCGGTTAAACAGTGCTCATGAAAATGATGCATTAATGTGGACATCACTTAATTTCTTTCTTTATTTATTCATTCATTTTTTATTGCAGCTGATTGGCTCATTTAAAGGCTGCCATGTCTTTATCATGAATCATTACAAATACAGAAGTACACACTGTCGGTAAAACACCAACATTAGAAATGGTTTTCTAGACCCAAGGTATATTTTGTGTCTGGATCTTCGGTTTTGGCAGTCTCAAACTTTCCTGAGGTTTGACAAAGGTCACCTCAGGAGTCAGGTTTGGATCAGGACAAAACACACAATCTGATACATTACAGAAAGAAGAGAGCCACATTGTGAGATGTGGTTCCCAAGACAGGAAAAACAACAAAGACAGATAGTAATATCTGATATATTACATTATCTAAGATATTAGATAAGACATAATAGCATTTTGTTGGTCTGACTCTATGAAAACATTGCAACCCTTCGGATGATAAATATTTAGCGGCAAATGGCATCATGCGACGTCATGAAACAGTTAGTATAGAATACATCAAACATGTGTGAAGAGGGATAAACAGTTACTTCCAATACTTACAATCCAGGACCAAAAAAAGATTTGAAAGAACCAAAATTAGAACTTGCTTTAAAAGAAAAAAAAAAAAAAAAAGGAAAAGAGTCAGATAAAGAGATGAAAAAGAAAAGCATTTCTTAAATGGAGAGAGAACAGAGTGTAGCTGTTCACTCGTGTTTACCTTCATGAGAGCACATCTTTTGTTACACAGAGAGCAGGTATGTGGAAACACTCTTGGTGCGGCCGCAGCGTAGTCATGAATATTGGCCAGCGTTGGCAGACCCTTGGAAACTGCCACCTTAGCTGGAAGCTGCCTGCCGGCAGGTGGCACGTGTGTGGTCTTCATCACATTGGGTGACACCGCAGGTACATCGACAGTCGTCGGGATGAGAGAAGGTGGGGAAGCAGGGTTTGCAGCAGATAAAACTTGAGGGCGCAAACTTTTCCTCTTTTGTGACGCTGACGTCTTCTGTTGCTGCTCCCCGTGCTTCAGCAGAGTGTTTCGCTTCGCCTTTTGTTGCGTGTGCAGCTGTTTTGTTGGCTGCTTACTCATCTTCTTTGATCTTTTCCCTCGGGTTTTACTTTCACCTTCGTTGCAAGTGTGGTCATTGCTGCCAATGGGCACGAGGCCAGGACATTCAGCCCAAACGCCATGGACCACAGTACAGGATGGTTGGGTTTTTGATGTTAACAGGCAGTCTGGCTCGGCCTCCTTCACAGGAAGAGACCTGGAAACTTCAGAGCCCAACTGATCGGGTGCTGTACTTTTTTGCATTGGCTCTCTTCTGAAGCTATTGGCACTGTAAGCGCCCCACTCTAACATGCCTCCACTTCCACAACTATCAGCTCTACTGGTCCTTCCAATCTCATCCGACTGGAGCACCGATTGAACAGCGGTTGTTGCTCCTCTGGCTTTATGAACGCGAAACTGCCGCAGGATGAAAGGCAAGTTGTCAGGGGTGACCTGATCTTCAGGGTAAGAGAGGAGATCTTCCAAGTCCTCTTTTTCAAGTCCAAAGCTCTGAAGGATGTTTGCAGCTGATTCTGGAGTATAGTTGGGTTGATTGGACTCCGTATGGCCAACAGATTTGTCCTGCATTGGCAAAACTAGCTGCTGAGGAATTGCTCCCCCTAAGTTGGTAGAGCTTGTAGATGAAGCTCCATATAAGCTGAAACTGGACCCAGGTACAAGGTCAGGACATGGCCCATGAGGGTCCCTCTGCATTTGTCCACTGAAGGGTCCATAATTCCCTCGATGGAAACTTTGTTTCCCAGAAGCAAGTGAGGTATAAAAGGGATGGGACATAGCGCTGGCGATCTTCAGAAGTTCAGGAGATTGATAGGCCACGTAGGAGAAGAAGATTATGTTCTGGGTGAGCACAGAGATGGTCTGTTCGAGTTTGCCATCAGCAGAGTTGTGGCTTGTCCCCCAACAACATGAGCATTGTTAATTTCCATCAAGGACAGCAGGATTTTCCACTGAGCCTACCACGAAGAAGCAGCTCCCTGATGGAAAAAAAGACAGATTATGAATTAAAAGAGGACGATAACTTCTCAGATGAGCAAAAAACATCTTCCTGCGCGTCCATTTTTCTGTCTCCAGAACAAAGCAAGTAAGAACTAAAATGAGAGATAAGAGAAGTCGCATCTGATAGCGGGGCGTATAACATCCCACCAATGGAAATTTATTTGCCATAGTTCACATAACATGAAATGCCTCAGATGAGCATTAAAACACCCTGAGGCTGTCTAAATAAGGATGAACTTTCAGCCAACTTTAAATAAAAACCTTTTAAGTTTGGGATTAGATAGTGTGGTGTAGGCGGTGATTTTGCACACTTACTGGGACAAACCCCCCCCCTTCTGCTTACTCTCTGATGCACTTGTAATTTGCTTTAACAACTTGTCCGAGGACTTAAGCACACCTGCTTTAGGTTAACTACAAATGCCCTCTTCAATTCTGTACCCTTACTTCTCAGTTTGCACATGCTTGATTCCTACACTCGAGAGGTGACACCCTTTCATCAGAGCCACCATTTTAAACCAATGCCAGTTAAATATGAAGTGTGACACAGCTGCATCATAAAACCATTATTTAGTTTCGTGTAACAGAGCATATATTAACTTTTACTTCCTTCAGTGTAGGACTGATGTGCCACGACTCCTTCAGAAGTTGAATGGAGGCGAGAGGAATCGAGGAGGCGGGAATCAAACAAACGAGGTGAGCCTTTTTCCTCCTCGACTCTGATTAAGACACGGCAGCACTGTGATGGGATGCTGGTATTGGGAGACAGGCTAAAAGAAGATAAAACTTCAAAACAACTCTAAATATCAGTTTACTGCATTTGGGGCGAGATAGCTAATTGGTGGGTACGAGGCAAAAATGGAAAAACAAACAAAAACAAAGCAGCCAGGCTTGAGATTAACAATCCATTCATTCTGACTGTACCCCACTTATTGATTTCAGAGGCATGTTTGTAGATCCGGGGTAATCAGGGTCTATGTTATGCAGATATACTTCACCAAGTAAGACACTGACTACTCAAAAGTATTTCACATCCCACTCCCCTCCATCACCTTCTATGAATTTATTAGAACATTTTTGGGACATCCAACATGGGCAGTATGAACGCACCAAAAATTCCTCTCTTTACAATAAAGTGAACAAACAAGCAGATTTTTTTTTTTTCATACTTAAAACACTTGCTTGTTAAACACCAAGCCTACTATCGTTGCATAGAAAATTCCAACTTATTTGATATTATTAATTTATTCTGACTGTATTTGCTACATAATTTGCTGACAACTGCTTGACCTAAGGTTTGGATGACAATTAATTGATCATGTTCAGATGCATGCCTCCACGTTTAACAGCAAAAACAAAAAAATCTGTGAAAAGTCCACTCAACAACTGGTTAGTTTATGGGGATGTTACCAAAAGGAGTCTCGAGCTAGTAATCGCTACCTTTAGCCCTCCTCGTGCTGTTCGGTAACTGACGGCACAGCAACTGCAGGCTACACGACACAGCGTGCCTTTGCACTCTTAAAACGTTTTTATTTAGTAACAGGTTGAACACTTTATTCCTTTTAGAACTTACCCTCATGTTACTCTCTTTCTTCTTCTTCTTCGGTTGAGTTAAGTGGCAGTAATCTGCTTAATAGGAGCATTACAGCCCCCTATTGGACTGGAGTGTTGGTTGATAAATAAATAAATCCATCGTGAATAAAATAAATAAAAGAGAGTGTTCTACTTCAGCACTCTGATTACTAGGTTCTACATATGTCAACTTTATTTAGGTATCTTATAACATAAATATATCATCTCGTTACACGTTTGATAGTTTAAGGTAGATGGCGGTGCTAATACTGTTTGATGCCAATCTTTGCGCATGTGTTTCTTGATAGAGTTTTCTCTTCAGACTTACTTGATATGGTTTCAGTTGAATTGTATTTCATACAATTATAGCTTGGTAAAAACGTATATTTCTTCATCATACTGTACACCTACATGGGCTGGTATGCTGGTGGGCTGGTAAGAAATTACCATTTTTTTTGTTGCAGTTGGTAAAGTGAATGAAATACTTCTCCTGTTTGCATGATGAGAGATGAAATACTGTCAGAAGAAATGATTACATTGTGTATTTTTTTCCCCTCTCTTCCGCTCACAGTAGTGCTGGCAACATTTCTATAAATTCTGTTGAAAAAAGTGATGAATGTTGTTGTATCTCTTTTGAACAGATATATTTCAGGAGCCTTTGAACAATCACTGAATAGATTTAAAAACAACTTATCCAGATGACTAAGATAACTCTGCTACTATTGTTCATGGCAGTGAGCATCCATCTTTTCTTTTTTCAGGGTTCATACACATTTTGACCAAAAGATTTCCATGACTTTTCCAAGACTTTTCCATGACTTTAAACAAAATTTCCATGACCAAACATTTGGTGAAAACTCGGTGCATACATCAAAAAGTGATCAAATGTTGTATTAAAACTAACAATGAGAATTCCAAAGCATACAGTATTATCTCAAATGACACAAATGAATGAGAGACAATAGTTTGATTAAAAGAATAAACATTTATAGATTCAAGTTCAGAAGCAGGTGCGTGTTACGATTGCGCCCCCTGCCCCCATCCCTCAAGTGGATCTGTCCATACCGCCATTACAGGATCTCCGCGGATCCTTAAAAAGTATTAAAAAGTCTTAAATAAAAAATACTTTTTTTAAGGTCTTAAAATGTCTTAAATTTCGCCGATTTTCGAAGAGTGGCATTAAATTTCATCTGGGCGGAATGAAAGAATGATATGCCTGGAGAGAGCTTTTGTGTGTGCGCCAGTACTTCCGGTGATTTGACAGCTAGGGCGTCAGGTTAGGGCCAGTGGCCGTAAACAAAGGTTATAGCCGAGAAGAAAGATGATAATATAACGTAGCTAAAAAGACTAGCTTTCTTCAGTAGCCCAATGCTTACCAATTTAGCAAGCCTAGCAGCCTCGTTGCTAATGCTAGCCGCCGTAACGTTAGCAACCATACCCGACGTCAAGGAGTTGGCTGAGTAGGTTATGGAAGGGCTGGCAGAGTTAACTTCATAATGGGTGAGTGCAGGTTTCATTCACTTGTTTTCATTCTTTCACAGGATTGATTCACTTGATTGGTTTATCCGATTGCTGGCCGTCTATGGTTGCTATGGCCAACTTTTCAGTAGTATTCAGCGTATGCCTGCTTATAATTTGCGAGTATTTGTTTTTAAAGCATATACATTATTTCAAACTCAGCATAAATGAACGACCTGAAAATATGAATGTTACAAATTTCCATGACTTTTCCAAAACTTTTGCGATTTTATTTTTTTCAAGCACTTTTTCAGGCCTGGAAATGACCATTTTAAAATTCCATGACTTTTCCAGGTTTTTCATGACCGTACGAACCCTGTTTTTTCTTCAGATTAATTATCAGTTGGGAAACAAACAAAAAAAAAGAGGCGAAATGCTCCCACCTTCTGGGGTTAGTTCATGATATACTTTCCGTTTTGACACCTCTGATTTCTTTGGATTGCTCTGTAAAATATCCATCAGTGTTCAGTCCATCAGTATAACCTAAAGCTGAGTCAGTTTACAAAGAACACAATTCTCCCATCAACTATCTCAGGAAATACCTGAGATAGTTGACGGGAGTTACCCTTTAACTAAAAAAAAAACACATTGCTTTTAATATCTGCTTTATGGACTTTAAATAGCACGACTTCCACACACGTTTTACATTGTCATGTGCTTTTTTTTTCATTTTGATCATTCACGTTTGCAGTTATAGAATAAATAACATATACTTTATGAAATAATTAATCTCTAACTGCCACAGTGAAGAATCGCAAACTTTCCAAATTTCAATGTTTATCAGTTTTCACTTGCTTACGACCAAACTTTAATTTCTCTTGTATTGATATAGTTTGATCTTGTCTATAAATTGTTTTGTCCCACTTAAAACTAGATTAAAAGAAAAAAAAAACACACTTATTAAGGTGTTTGAACAGTATTTTCCAAAGAAGGATTGTTTTGAATATTTTTTCACAATATCAAACAGAATTAATTTCATCGCTAATGAACGAGTAGCATTATAAAACAATGTTGAAAGAAGAAATACAATTAAACAGACTAAAATACATAACATATAGATAAAATCCTGAATTGGATCACATGCACTCATGGACTGATTAGTTTTTTGTTTTTTTTGGATCAGTGGTTCACTGAGAAACTACAGTGTGTTTTGCATAGAATGTCCCTAAAAACAATAGCTTCAAAGGTCTTTTCAGCATGGCAGACGTGTAATGTCAACAGTTTATCATACAACAGATGTCTTCACACATTAAAGCGAGTCGAGGTATGTTCTGAGCTGAATCATATCCGGCAGCTTTAGAAGAGGATCAGAGCTGTTAAGACTGTTCAGACTCCTTCAGGCATCTTTCATCCGCTCCTGAGTAATTTGAGAAGAAATCTGATTACACCGGCCTCAGTGTGGAGAGGACTGCTTACAGGATCAATTCCTTTGAACAGACATGGTGGTAGAACCTGTGTTGTGGAGGCTGTGTCCTCAAGACAATATGTGACATTATCAAGACGTGGCAAACAAAATATCCCATAAAGACAGATTTGCTGTTTATGAAATCAGTTAAAAGGACTGAAAACATCAGTCAGTCATATTCTAAACTAAAAAAATATGCAATAACTTGGCACATGGCTATGCTTTAATCTACAGTCTTTCAATAATGAATAATCTGTGAAAAGTTAGATTCAGGTGGACTCTTAAAGATATGAAGCACCTTGTAATTTTCTTTTAAGCCTTAAGAGAGCTTCCATTACTGATATTTAACTTGCATTTCATTTGCAGCTCCAAACTAAAGCTATTTTATATTTCTGGTAGAAGGCTGTGAATTTCTGTCTGAAATTTTGTTTACGATGGGCAAATTTTGGATTTCATCAGCTGAAGCTAATTTCAGCTAATTTAAAGATGGAATTCAATGAGATTGTGGACAGTTTTTGTTCTTTTTTTTTTAAGCTCAATGAAATTCAAGCAAAATTATGTCGAGGGACTCAAATATACACAATAGCAACATACCTGTTTGTGATCTGAAAGTGTAAAGTTAAAGCTAACATACCTGTTCGCTAAAGCTAACAAAACTCAACATCCTCACAAGCTGTTTTTATGTGGAAGATGTATAAAGCTCACGACATTTGGATGGATAATTTTCCCCCAGATTGGGCTTTCTTCTAATGCTCTTATATACACTTACTTATGAGGTATAAATTGTGAAATTTGGTCATGAAATATTGGATTTCCCCCCCATTTTTCTTTCCTTGCCAAGGTAGACTAAAGGCGGTAGCATGGTTGCCGCGTCTGTCACGGCGGTGTCGCACCGTGACGTCAAAATGACGTTTCAGGCATGGCGCTTCCCTTGAAAAGACGGCGCAGCGCGTTGTCGTGCACCAGTCGATTTTTGTAACTTGGCGGCGCCGAGCACAACGAACCGGATAGACCGTTGTGAGACCAGGCTCAGTCAGGAGGTGCGTTTGTACAGGCAGCTGTACGAAACTGCAGTGAAACAACACAGGGAGCACGTAAACTCCCCAAACTGGTGCACAGAGATGGGCAGAACTTTGGGGAAAGAGGGAGAGTTCTGTAAGAATGTGTGGAGGAAGCTACGGGACAGATACGTGAAGGCAAAGAAGAGGGCAGAGACTCTGTTGATGCCGGGGGCTTCAAACCTTCACCTCTATTAACTGAATTAAAAAATTAAAATGATCCGAAAACTGCAGCAGTATCATTAATTACAGTATTCTTGCTCTTGACAGCGGCATTGTTTTCTTCTCCACTTTCGTGGTTGTAGAGTAGAGGTAACCTTCACGTAGCAGCGCCACCTCTGTGACGGAGAAAATTGCAACTACTGGCGCGCAACGACTTGCGCCACTATATAGGGTCCTATGGCGGGCACGAACTCGTGACGTCATCAACACCGCTCGCGCTAGCAGACGCGGCAACCATGCTAGAGCCTTAACTCACCGCAGACAGTGCCGCAGACATCGCCACAGGGAGGAGAGAAAGGAGGCCTCTGATTGGTCAACTCTACATCCGCTCTACACTATGCGTATTTCCGGTTTGCTAACCGGCTGACGCTAACCGTGCTAACCGTGACGATTCTTTCGCCTCTCTGCCAGCTCCAGTAGTAGCAGTATTTCTTCTATTTCTAGATCGATCAGCTGCATCTCAATCAAAGTGCGCATTCGTCCAGTCGCCATTGTTTTTGAATGACCTCCGTAACCGTAACACCCACAATCCTAGCTTGTTCGTGATTGTCCCTCTTGCGTTGTGGCGTGGGATTAACATAGCGCAGACAGCGCTTCAAGGCATAAATCAAAAATAACTGCGTCGTGTCTGCGACAAACTCACTGCGACACACTGCTGCGAAGTATACACGAGCCTTTAACTGCGACACACACGCAGACGACCTGGTTTCCGAGTATAAATCAGGCTCAACACGAGCTCAGTTAAAGGTGTGCAGCATTTTGCTAAACAAAACCTCAAAGCATGGCACAAGCCATTGGAAAGAAAAGTTCTTATTCTGTGTTATTGTTGTGTGTATAACGACATTTTAAAATAACGTATGATAGTCAAAGAAAGGATCTTTTCTGAACTCTAAGCTGTTATAGTTTCTAATATAGCTGTACTTTTGGTGTCGAAACATAAACGGGAAACTGTTGCTGAGCATGAAGTCACTTCAAAATGTCAGTACAACACTAGGAACAAATGAATAATAAGGGAAAAGCTCCTCTATGTCAACAGCTGCGTTGTTATTACTGTAAATAGAATTCTTGTACTGTAGTACTGATTTGAACGCTGAGCGATGAACTCCACCTGTTTGGGTGTGAAGGTGGTCACCCTTCCTCTCTAACTGGAACCCATTCGGACTTAATTGACCCTAAATGACTTTTTGGCTGCTGGGTCACATTGTCTTAGAAAGACAACTATAGAAAGAATTTTATTTAATTTTATTTTTGTGGTACAGAGAGGAATCGGAAACAGTGATTAAAAGAGAAAAAGTGCTGGGAGCAAAGAGTTGCAAGTCACAAACATATTCTAATCTCCCTTCTTTTATTGGAAAGATGCTCCCTTTGTTTCCCATGTAAAATGATGCCTGTTGAGGTGAGATGGAATTTTTAATTGGGGCCTGTAATAGTAAAGTTTGGCTGTATTTTGGGCTACTCTTATGACTGAATTACCTCTTCATATTTAGAGTCAGAGCCAGCCTGACCTAGCCTGGCTGACGCGTCCACAATCTCGATGAGATGGTGGTCTGGGAACTAGGTGTGCATTTTCTCGTATTTGAGGCGTGGTTTACGAATGCCTAGAGCCGTTTATTGGGCGCTACGAATGTCTATCAAATGACGTCAGGTTCTTCCCATGCTGCTTTGCGCGCGATTCATAGCCAATTGTATCACTTATACCAGATGACGACAGAAATTCGACGAGGAAGAAGAAAAAAATGGAAAATAAAAGTAAACTTGCGCTCTAAGCTACTTAAATTAACAACAAAGTAGGCCTATATGCTATATTCTACATGAATTTTTATGTTGTAGAGTTGTGAATTTATTTTAATAATGGAGAAATTGAGCAGCCTTGCTTTGTTGTCTACAGTAGTAGATCAACCCTCATCTTACTTTGAAGCTCCCAGCTCCCAGAAGTGACGTCAACGAAGCTTTAGCAGCAGAAAAGCTATCAGGCTTGTGTTGATGATAATAATAAACTCCTGGACATGTACAAACTTCCAAATGCATCGTTTTGTGAGTACAGACCATATTTGTACAACTGTAGAAGTTTGGTGTCATGACATGTGATTTTAGTGTGGTAATTTTGGAGATACTGCCAGGGCCCGTTAGCGCTTGTACTAAGCTATTCGGGATAACTCGGTAACTCAGCTGATGTTCAGCCAATATCGGAAAAACTTCGGGTGGGCTACTTGGCTGGATGTCACGGTTCAAATGACCCTAGGGTGAATCTACTCCGAAACACTTTCTAAGGCTGCATTGAACGGTAACGTTGTGTCCGCTGTCATGTTGGATTAAGCTCTACAAGCTTCGGTGTAGCGCATAGACGTCGTCATCGTCTTGCTGCCCCCCCCCCCCCCGTTCTGTGATTGGTTCCCAAACTCTAGCAAAAATAAGGGCGGTGGTTTCCAGGCTGACTTTGCAGTGAGAATGAAATCGAGCGCAAAGCAGCATGGGAATTCCCAGGCTAAGCCTGACCCTGACTGCTGTGTTGTTTGAGTCCCAGTTGGAGCTCCTCTTGGCATATCAATTCTAACAAAATACTAAGGCTGGTCTTACTGTAGCCCCATGATCCCCAGCCAATTGTTATGTTAGAATTTGTAAATGTCATGGTTCAGATACACTTTAGAGCTCCAACACTGACATGGTGAGTTCCAAAAACTTAGTTTTAGTTTAGTCTCTCTTCACTGAGTAACAAGCTAGTCATAAGCACATACACTCTGTCTAAATGTGTAAATGACTGCAGCCCAGTCACTGGTCAGACTATTAATAGAAGGGCAACAGAAATCCCCTCATGTCATATTTCAGTCTGCACCCAATCCTGAACATGAGCAGTTGTTCTCGTCCACACATCACCGACTTCAGACCTATTATTTTCCCAGTTGTTGAGAACAAACAAAGTCGGAGTCTGTGTTTGAGGTTTGAAAGTTAAGGATCTGTGAGTTTAAACTGTGAGGGAGGAAACGAACCCCAAAAGTCACAAGCTCAACCCTTTCCCTCACTGCCTTATCCCTCATTTTTTCTCTTGGTAAAACCTTTATCCATGTAAGACACGAGATTGGGTTTAACTCAGTCACATGCTGAGTCTGGAGCTTCAGATTTCACAGTGCAGTTTTGATATGTACCCAGCTTTATTATATCAGGAATAAAATAAGTTTTAGGTTCATCTTTGAGTTCTTTCTCTATACCGGGTGTATTAGTGAGCCTCCATCATACTTTTCACATAGAAACTTTAAGACTGCATCACTGGTAGTGCGTGAAGAAATGCCCACTTCAGGTTGTCCAGATAAACAACCAAATGAACACTCAAAAGTTATAGTGTAAGAAAAAACTAACTTTTTCTTTTAGGTAAACAACAGTTTACATGAAAGATTTAATCAGTGTGTCAGTTTGACTAAAACTACACATTTAAAATGCATGAAAATATTTTATACTCACTGAAATCATGCGACTCAAATTTTTCTAAACTTCTCCTGCTTGTATACAACAATGGAACTTGAAATGACTCAGGAGCTTTGAACATTCCACACAGTCCCCACTGAGGTGTTTGACCCTAAAGGTAAAGATAAGATCCGTAGCCGTCTGTTTGTCAATTGTATTGGTTTGTCACAAAGTTCGTCAAAAAGACAGGGAGGTATAACATCACCTATCATGGGACAAACTTCAGTCATTAAATCAACTCCCCTCATGTGCTTGCATACTGGGACAGAAACAGTTAGCGAGCCCGTGCTACAACAGTATCTCGACTAAGGTTGTTCATGAATGACAATGAAAATGACAGCGTTCATGAGCAACATTCATATTTTCCCTGAATTTTGAACTCAACGAGGCGTTCTGAAATTATTTCCGGACAAAAGTGGAGAGCTTTAAATATAACTTTTCTTTAGGTTTCGCTTTAACCTTTGGCTTATCCCATTACCTCTGATTAAATCTGCATTGAGAAGCACATTTTCCAACTTACCACATGTGTTTGCTTAGGTTGACAGAGTCTGGATTATTGATTGTGTGTGCAGGCATGTGTGACCTGAAAATAAAGACCACTGTCTGTGTGCCTGTGTATGTGTGTGTGTGTGTATCCCTTTAAGCCAGTTGTGATTGAAGGGACAGTGTGTGTGTGAGTGTGCATGAGTCAGCTAGTGCACTATGCTTCTGCTATGTAAGTGTAGGGGGCTGGCGGGGTGAGACAGCTGAGAGCTGCAGCTCGACCAGTCGCTCACTAAGTCCCTATTCATTCTTGCTCTCATTCTCTTTTTCGTTTCTCTCCTTCCCTTCAATGGATCTTCTCTGACGTTGCAGATCTCTTTTGGATATATCGGTGCCTATATATGGACCACAGTGTCTCTATTCTGGGGATTTGACAGCTTTCTGTGTGTGTGTGTGTGTGTGTTTGAATAATGTTGCGTGTGTTTATTCTTTGTGCTGAGCGTCTACATACACCGGACGACGACATCAGTGATGCCTACTGCAGCGTCACCTATGAAGGTATGGACGGCGTGTGTGGGTTTGAGTCTGTGGAAAGAAAAAGCGATATCAGATCAGGACACAAAAACGCAAAAACGTTTTGGTTTGGTCACAAGTGGGACTTGTCCATCGATGTTGTCAGTGAGATATCTCAAACAGCTGGAGGGTTATAACTGGAGACCCTCTGATTGTTGTATTTCAAGGGGTGGGGCAGGGTTAGACAGAGAAGGAGATGAGAGGTGAGGACAGGACAGGAGTAATGTGATGAGCTATAATTGAGGATGCAGGGACAGATGGGAAAAAAAAGCATTTGCAGCATCTCCAGGAAAGGTTGGCTGTGTTTATAGTTACCACCACTCTGTCTAGGGAGTTTATCCTTTCCTTGGTGATAGCCCCCATCACTCCCCACCTCCCTCTCATAGTTATGGCTTACAGTGTATGAGGGTTTGCATGCTACCATGCTCATTTTGGTATTGTCAGTCAGTCAGTCTGTCGCTCCAACACTTTGGCCGAAATCTACAGTGAAAATTATTTTTTAACAGACTGAAATTTCATGGCAGTCGCACAGAAAAGACAGATAATTCACTTACTGAGTCAGTTACATACCCAAACATCTACTTTCTTAATTTGAGCAGATAACTTTTCCAGATATTCCCTGTGTCGTTAACATGAAGTTGACATTTGTTCTTTCAAGCTAATTGATGTTAAAGTTTTAAAATGGCAAAAAACCGCATAATTCCTGCTAAACGCCAGCCTTTCAAATTCTCTCTGATGTTAACAGTAAGCAATCATTCAGGTTTCTATGACTTTGCAGTAATTGCTTATTGACATGTTCATCGTGCTGCCGTTGCTTTCTGTTGTGGTTTGCTCAGGCTGAGCACATTCTGTGTTGTGTGTAACTGGCCAGTCTGCTTCTTATCTCATTTGGGTTGGCTGCGGCTGTGTTTGAGTCTTCCTTCAGATCAAGGTCTTCTCAGGTGAATAGATAAGCTGGTGTAGATTCCAAGTCATCCAGGTTTTGATCCCAAATGTTTGAATAAAAGGCAACTAGACTTCTTTTCTTGGTTCTGGAAGGTATTTACTTTCTCATCTGAAAGGTTTCTTCGGTTCTATCTGATTGATGGTGAGTTTCAGACATGTGCGTTCTTGTTGGGACATTAACTCTGAGCCACCCGTTCAAACCCACCAGTCACCTAATCAAAAACTCCAATAGATTCCAGCATCCATTAGAGGGAAAGCTCTGACATTTTATTGAATTTCTTTGTTAATTTATTGTGTTAAATGTTTCATATGTACATATACTACATTTAAACAGTTGGATTAACGGCAAAGTTTTTAGTAAACACTTGGTGTACGTCTGATCTGAGCTATCTGACTTCAGTGTGTCATGATGAACTCCTGACAATGTTTATGCACAAAAGTTTCCCTGTGTAATATAGGCCAGTGCCTGCAGTATGTACACACACACACACACACACACACACACACACACACAGACACACACTTGTGACTTGCAGGCTGAAATCTGGGCCAGAATAAAGCAGTAAAGTAATACTATTTGATACATTTCATTCATTTTTTTTCACAAGTATTATCTTGCCACAAGAAAACCCGCCTGTCATTTTCTAAATGAGTACAAACAAGCGTCTTTTAATGTGTTATTTTGACTAATGGTTGCAAGATAAAGGAGAAATGCTCTTCATGTTGTCTTAAGTTTGCAGACTTAATCTGTTATTTGTATTTGTACCTCTTATTATATGTAGAAACTATGAAGTGGCCTTCAAGTCTGTTTCTCCAGCGAACATTTGCAGAGGGAGCACAAAGCAAATAATGTTGCTACGACTACCATGGCTATGGAACCAATGAGAAATGAATATTTTCCATTACGTGCAACGTTGGGTTTGCCTTTAAATATGCAATAAAACAATATAGAATAACCGAAACAACGACGCTTCATCAGTTGTCATAATTCCAGTTTTCTAAATAAGAATAAACACATAAAGATGCATAAAGCTGTAGTTTAAAGCGGATTGAAACCGTAACCTCCAGAATTGTATTTATCTATTTTTTTTATTTATTTTGCCACTCATAACGGGAAACACGAATATATTTTCTGTATTTCCACGTAGGCTTGCGGGAGTAACAAAAGAGATTTCCTGATGAGTTGCTGTGAGGTTTTGCTGTTCTCGTGTTGGCCTCTCCTCACTGGATGGTATCCGATAGCGCCGTCTCATCTGCTCGAACTCATCTGCTTCCTTGGAAAGATGAACTCTGTTGCGTGTGCTCCTAAAACTGCTGCATCATTTCGTTCATTCAGAACTTATTAAACTGAAAGGCTGTTGAAGCCGAGAGGGGGCAGGCAGATTGGATACATTTCTTCCAAGGTTGTTTAACTTAATACATTTGGATTTAGAACAAACATTAGCTGACTAGATTATTTAGTTTAGTAAATATTTAATATTTTTGTGTCTCCTCAGTCAGCCTTGAGTAATTTAAAAGCTATATAAAAGCATAGATAATGCAACACTAAGACACACCTATAGCCACAGTGGCTAATGCAGGGCTCTCAAGTCTCACGCGATGAGCGTGAAACACACGCATTTCAACAAGTTCACACGCTCACACGCCACACATGCCATTTCTCACGCTGAGAAATGATCAACTTCGTCGCACAAAAATTCTAATGGCCTATACTATAAATGAGTCAATGGCAGGTTACTGTGCGCTCGTACAGCTCAGAATAGCTCTGGTACAGCTGTCTTGATTTAGCAACCTTGAGAGCCCTGCTAATGTACTAAATACGAGCCACATTCTAATTCTTGTTGTTCATGCTTCTTTGAACTATTTTCTTTGTATATCAGGCTCTTTTGCTTCTTAAGGCTCCGATAGTCCCTGCTTGCTAGGTGCTAACATCAGTATTCTATGATTGGCAGGCGGTATGTCGTTGGAGTAGCAGAGTTTTCTCATTGAATACAGCTCGTTGCTGCTCCCTTTGAGCCCTGCAGCAGATAATCACACTGATACTCCTTTTGTTGTTGGTTTGAGTTGTAGAAAGCAAATGGATCAACCTTTTTATTCAGAGAAAATGATGTGTGAAGCAGAACAACACATCCTTTTTTCATCCAGCTTGGGCCAAATGAGCCAAACTACATCTGAGATAACCCTGTTGGTCTCCACATCATCCCACACATATGCATGAAAGTCCAACTACACCACTTTTTTTTTCTTTTTATTTTGTAATTTACTTACATTTTAAGCAAAGCTAATTGTTTTTTTAGTCGAGATCACAAAGTTTGAAAAGGTTTTACTACAGTGAGAAATCATCTTGCAGAACTTGATATAGAACTAACTATCTGCAACACAGTCTCTTAGCATTTTCTGTGTCATAAAAGGAGTGCATATTTGTTTTAACATGCGAAAATGTTGCAGGACGTGTGTGACACACATAATTGCTATTCAGGATATCTGAGTTCTTTGCTTTCACTCGGTGTTCAGTTAGATTTGTGCAGCTCAACCAAACTAATTAGTTTGGCCAAGTTTAGGGCAAGCAAGAGACCTGTGGCAAACTGGCAATCAACGATCATTCTGTGCGAATGCTTCAAAGATGTGATTTGTTAAGCTTGCTGACATGTCCCAGGCTTCAACTTAATATCTTAGTTAGTTATTGAGCTGTCTGGAGAAGCTTCAGCCAGTGAATCTTTGTTACATCTTAAAGTGATAGGCAATCACCATTCTGATGCTTCCACTTGCATGTTACCTTCGCTTCCTCTGAGCAGAAACGGGGCAGGCAGTGTCACCTGCTGGTGGGCCAGATTAGCATTTTCATTGATCACCATTTACTGAATGAGGTAAAGGGTATGAGGTAAAGAGGCTTTTATTTGCAAAATCGTGTAAATGTTCCATTTTTGAAGAACACAGATAACTCTTGAGGGAACTGATGACTCAGGATGCACCGATTGTGAAATTCTGGGCTGATGTCAATACTACTACTACTAATAATTATTTGTCAGACAGCTAATATTGGGAGTTTTTGTCATTAATTTCCCCTTTATTGCCAGGGAAACAACTAAGTAACGCATTGCACAAAAAAAAAAATTATTGCCAACTTAACGTCTCCTCAGAGCTTACATGGCCCAACAACTTTTTTTTTGTGCTCACTAAAGTTAAATTAAAACAAATCTTGTTAGTTTTAGGGAAAAGTCTGTGAAACGCAAACAAGATAAATATCGGCCACCGCCACCAGCTGATGTTATCTTATTTGCTGATGGGTTGAATGCAGTCAACAAGCTGAATATCAGCCGATACTGATGTGAGGCTGAAATATCTTTACATCTGTATTCATAACTGAAATAGCGAGACTTTTAGGATGCATGCTGGACAAACATACATTTGACCTGTTACTACTGCTTCTTCATAACTAATAGACATGCAGGTTTGTATGGGACCCATTCAATAACAATATGATAATACATCATTTTGACAAACTCGGAGTCAAGTTTTATGACCGCAGACTCCTGTTTTGAAAATTTACCCTCACAAAATAGAACTCTGAGAACACTAAATGCTGGATTTTTATCCCCATGTGAGTGTAGGATACTGCAGATAAGTTCTGACAAAAAGGACAACTTGCTGTTCAGTACAAAGTTCTGATGCTGGTCTATAAAGCTCTGAATAGGACCAAAATACATCAGTGACCTGAACCTTCCAGACCCCTCAAGTCATCAGGATCCGGTCTTTTATCAGTTCCCAGAGTCAGAACCAGACATGGAGAAGCTGCATTCAGCTTCTATGCTCCACATGTCTGGACTCCCAGAAAGCCTCAGATCAGCTGAAACACTGGGTGTATTTAAGTCCAGGTTGAAGACACACCTATTTTCAGCTGCATTTGAATAAAGCTCCAAATCTGAAGCTTGAGTTTCAAAACTTAATCACATTTTAACTACTGATTTTATCTGATTCTATCTATTGTTCTTATTTCTTTCTTTTTTGTTAAAATTTAAATCATGCTTTTTATTTCTACTCTTTTAATTTATCTGTAAAGCACTTTGAATCTAGCCTGGCTGACGCGTCCACAATCTCGATGAGATGGTGGTCTGGGAACTAGGTGTGCATTTTCTCGTATTTGAGGCGTGGTTTACGAATGCCTGGAGCCGTTTATTGGGCGCTACGAATGTCTATCAAATGACGTCAGGTTCTTCCCATGCTGCTTTGCGTGCGATTAATAGCCAATTGTATCACTTATACCAGATGACGACAGAAATTCGACGAGGAAGAAGAAAAAAAAGGAAAATAAAAGTAAACTTGCGCTCTAAGCTACTTAAATTAACAACAAAGTAGGCCTATATGCTATATTCTACATGAATTTTTATGTTGTAGAGTTGTGAATTTATTTTATCAATGGAGAAATTGAGCAGCCTTGCTTTGTTGTCTACAGTAGTAGATCAACCCTCATCTTACTTTGAAGCTCCCAGCTCTCTGAAGTGACGTCGACGCAGCTTTAGCTGCAGAGAAGCTATCAGGCTTGTGTTGATGATAATAATAAACTCCTGGACTATGTACAAACTTCCAAATCATCCTTTTGTAATTACAGACCATATTTGTACTACTGTAGAAGTTTGGTGTCATGACATGTGATTTTAGTGTGGTAATTTTGGAGATACTGCCAGGGTCCGTTAGCGCTTGTACGAAGCTATTCGGGATAACTCAGTAACTCAGCTGATGTTCAGTCAATATCGAAAAAACTGCGGGTGGGCTACTTGGCTGGATATCACGGTTCAAATGACCCCAGGGTGAATCTACTCCGAAACACTTTCTAAGGCTGCATTGAACGGTAACGTTGTGTCCGCTGTCATGTTGGATTAACGCTCTACAAGCTTCGGTGTAGCGCATAGACGTCGTCATCGTCTTGCTGCCCCCCCGTTCTGTGATTGGTTCCCAAACTCTGGCAAAAATAAGGGCGGTGGTTTCCAGGCTGACTTTGCAGTGAGAATGAAATCGAGCGCAAAGCAGCATGGGAATTCCCAGGCTACTTTGAATCACCTTGTTGTTGAATTGTGCTATACAAATAAATTTGCCTTACAAATGTTGATTTTTTTTTTTTCTTTTCTTTTTTTTTTCACAGGTTATATGAAAAGATCTAGAAGATATTCAAATGTTTTATTTTTTTCCCCTAAGAAAAGATTTGAAAGTGAAAGAAATTTAAGCAGCACCGGCAAGACAGTTTACTTAAAAACATTGGCTTAAAATCAGCCCGTAACATATACAAAAAGGCCAAGTAAGGTAAAGGGATTAAAGGGGAGAAAGAGTTGGAGGGTACTGAAGCAGATAATATTCTGACAAATATTTAGGCAAGAGAGGGAAACAATCAGTAGACAAGAGAGGAAAAGAGAACAGGAAATGTCGAGATTTCCTTTGGATGTGAGGTGTGTGTTCCTGACATTTTCGCTCATTGCTCTCTTTCCCTACGGGAGTGTCAAAGAGAATCAGAAGAGAAGAAAGAGAAAAGCCGGATTGGTCTATTTGAGAAACGGAGCTGTTATGTTGTAGATTTCAGTTCAGACATATGCTGTGAGAGAAAGCTGGAAAGCAATCTGTGGATAATCAGCCTTTTGACGAGTTTTTTTAAAAAGCAATTCCAGGTTTGTGAAGGTCTAAGGAGAGCTTTACGCATATTCTCTTTTTTTATGTTTTATTCTTGCTTCCTATCCCTCCGTGGCTGGCTAAATTAGGTGGTCTCAGTATCATCACAAAGCTCCTGTGGTCATGTAACCAACTGTTCCTTCAGCCCTGGATGCCTCTCATCTGGTTAACCCACTCGTCATTCATTTGTATCTGAATCCATCTGATTCCACCAGTCTTGAAACTGAACCAATTTCAGGACGCTGCCGGACTCTGAGGTTTCTACCATGTTACGTTGCGTTATTCAGCGAGCCAACAACTTGAGACACTCTCACCCTCTGGCCAGTGTCATATTCAGAGGTAAGAGATCAGTCGAGACTCAGGGTAAAATGTAACAAAGCAAGTGAGCATAAACTCAGGAATTGATGACGTGAAATCGAGCTTTTAAAAGTTTAAATATCAAGTCAGTCAAGACGCATTAGTTAAAGCATTTTACAAACTTCAGTGCCTGGAAGAATACTGAATTATATCACCAACAGATGACACGTGTGCTTAGATAAAGGGTGATGCCTGTTGGTGTGCCATGCAATCGTTTAAGGATTTCTATCAGATCAAATGCCCAAAATTTTATTTTGTGTTTATGAAGACTACGATGAGCACTCTTTCTGAAAGGATGATGAACTGTTACAGACAGCTTATCTGCCCTTTAAAAGTTACTAAGCAATGTCAGCATATTTTTCAAGTTGTGTCTCCTTTAGTGAATAAAAAAAATCTATTTTATCTCTGTTTTTGTTCTCCACCAACTTAAGGAACTACCTGCCTCTGCAGCTGCTTATACACTGGTTTCAAACGATTGTTATTGATACTTTAAGTCAAACTAAATTTTAGCTTTTTTTCTGTGTCAGATGATGACATAAAAGCTTATTAAACATGCCTTGCGTACTTCTTGAAATACAAACAATACATTCAGTGTTTTAAGTGGAAACGCTATGTTTCTGTGATAACCAATACGGTTCTTTTGATCCATGTTATTTTCTGTGCTGCTGGTGGGTATCAGAGATGTTATTAATTATTTCAAATGACATAATTGTGGCTTGAGTCCAGAATGAATCCCCTTGGTCGATATGGAATAACACAGTAATTGCGATAAGGCTACCTGTCCTAAGTACTTTTGTTCTTTCCATTGATATGTTTTTGTACTCTGCACAAGTCGGTGTTTACCTCCTTAATGAGGTGAACTGTGTTCTTAGCTTCCTGCCTTTGTCTGAGCATAGTTTCCTGGTGCCATCACACATACATTGCCCTCTTACCGCTGCTTGGACCTGAATCTAACCTGAATGCCAAAATCAAGTCACCAGCAGTAAACTGTGTAATTTTATCTCAAGGTTAAGAACTACTGGCAGCATTTATTTCCTCTGTTTTGTTACTTTTGGAAAAAAAGATTCAAGTCACCTTTATAATTGTACACGAGTGATTTTTTTTTTTTTTTTTTTTTTTTTTTTTTTTTTTTTTTTTGGACAGTGACACTGCAAGTTTCCTTCTCCAGCTCCAGTGAAAATGATTGGTAGAAAATATTTCAGCAGCTAAAACTAAATCGAGACTAAACAAACTGTTTTGCTGTCTGAAAAAGTCTATAAAGTCTCTGTATAGCACAAGTATAAAGGCTCTTGCTTGCTTGTCTAATGCTGTCGTTGTAGAAGCAGAAACCAACACAACTAAACAACTGCTGACAACGTTTATTTTTTCCCCAATATTTTGTCAATATTTTTTTCTATATTACCTGTTTTTAAGAATAATCTTGTTCCAACACACATTCCTGGATTAGTTGAAGATATTTTTCAGCAGGCTGTTTGTGGGTTTCATCTGCTTCAGGAATTCATGGCAGAGTAAGAGAAAGAGGGAGCATTTCCTCCCCTCAGGAAAACAGATACCATGCCCATTTATAGCAATTAGGGATGATTATAGACCAACAAGGAAGCAGTGGGAGGAGAACGAAAAAGAACTGCTGTTAATAAATCCAGACCGAAGTGTAAACAAAGAGAAGCACAGATAAGGCTTTTGTTCTCATTGTTGCAAATCGAATGCTTTCAGACAAATTCGAATGCACTTTAAGATTATTTGGTCTTTTTGTTTTGAGCGGGAATATCCCTTTTCTGAGAAAATAAACCTTTTTAGGCAGTATTAGTGAATAATACAGTCAATATTTGTATTACATAAAGTAGTTTTGGTAGTAGTTAAAATAATTTTGCTGCTGAGTAAGGCTTTGATTCAATTTTATGAATGGCAATTTCTGACCTTTTTTTTTTTTTGTTTTTTTTTCGGCTTACATCCTAATATGCTCGCGTGCACGTGGGTCTGCAGGTGCACACGTGATCAACCGAGATAACGTGTGCATTTGTGTGCTGAAGAAAGGATTTCCGGGCAAAGCGTTTTCATTGAAACAATAACTCTTGTCCTCTGTTGAAACAAGGAATAAAATCCAGCAGCCACGCTATCTCATCCCTGCCCTGTGTTAACCAGGACACACAAACACGACCATCTTGTATTGTCCCAGAAATGTGAGAAATTCCATTTTTCTCATTCAAGGGCTATATCTGATAAAACACAAAGGTGTTTTTGGAAAACACAAGGCTGTCGGTGGGCAAGTTACACACCAGTTTTTACACACTGACAGACAAACACACACACAGGTCTAAATTTAGATTTCCCATACGCAGTTCACAGCCCTTCGAGTCACAGTCTGTTCTATTCTCAGCTCATGACAGAAAATGTGCCAAGCTGAACCAACCGGGAAGTTAACGCTGTGCCTATTCCTCACAGATCCAAACTAAGATACCAGCCCGAGGGACGTTTTTTCTCACACAAAGTACAAACAAATAATGTGTAACCTCTCGACCTGCCTGTGGAAGGGTGGGGATGTTTTTAAGATATCCTCCAAGAACGGAGGTACACTTACGTAGGTATTTCTGTGTGCATGCACTGATGTGGATGTGTGTAGGTGTTTTATTGCGTGCGTGTGGTCTGAAACTGGATGATGACTGTGGGAAAAACAGGAAAGAAAACAGCCTCTCTGAAGGTGTGTGTTATGAGGAATGAGACTACGTTTGAGTGCTTTTGAATACATAAGACAAAAACAAAAATTGTGCTGAAGCTGAGGCCAAAAGACCAACAACATGCGATCTCTGGTTTGCAAAAGGTTGTGGTTGCATTCTAATTGTGCACGGATTATTGGCCAACCCAAAAGTTATGCCATTATGTCTTAATTTTGTGCTCTTAGGCGTCTTTTTTAAAAAGAAAATATTCAATATCAATTTGGACAAAACTTATTATTTCAGAATAGGAATGGAGTGTTGTTGCGGTTTAACCCACATCTCTGTGCATATTTTTAATCTATGTTAAAAAAAAAAAGAAAAAGAAAAAACAAGCCATATTATGTTAAAACTAAATTAAAAATATTGTGGCTTACTTGGAATAGTTGGGGTATTAGCCAAATCCAGCTGTTTATCGTAATAATACACCTTAATTCTAATATTGACATAACAGTTTATAGTATATATCTATTTAAAAAAAAAATATTCATTTCTCAAAGTTCAGCTAAAATTTGTCATTGATTTTGATGGTAAGCTAGTTCCTTGTTATCTTTTTGATTTTCCTTTTGAAGATATAATGTTTTCATTAAGAGTTTTTTTTTTTTTTAAATTGTGGAAAAAAGACTCAAACTGTAGAATTGTTGGTGAGTTTTGTCCACGGGTCATCCCTTTGAAATCAATGAGTTTCTTCTTAACTCAGATGATGGCTATTGAAAACATCTCGTGTGAATGTGGGTGAAGTCCTAATTTCGTATCAAAACCAAATGAAAATAATGATGGTGGGCCCTCGTGTGACAATCAAAATTCCCATGTGTTTGCCTACATTTATGTGTTGGGAGCTGCTAATCAGCTGATGTTATATTCTGGCAGTTCATTGTCCTGTCTGACCTCCCACTTCTCGTCCGAGTTACCCTGTGGACAGGAAATCAGAGCCAAGGACTTCATGTTACAGGAAGCAAAAGAAAGATAACATACAGACACATACAACTGTTATTTACTGGTTGTTGCAGTATTTAAGAACAGCATAGCATGTGTGTACTTCTTGCGACTTTATTCGAACGTTTTCTGATATTGTCTCCTGCATTGTTAGGACTAGTAGTCCTCATGGGGACGAAGACCTGGTCCTAATGACACAATCTTAATTCTTCAGGTGCAGATTTGGGTTTGAAATGAGCACGATTGGGTTATGTTTAAAGTTTGAGGTAGGCTGGCCGCAATTATTAGAAGTCAGTGGCAAGGCAAGGCAATTTTATTTGTAGAGCACAATTCGTACAGTGCAATGTCCTAATGACGACAGAAGAGCTTCAAAGCAAGCTGAATTGATAATAAGTGGTCATACACATCTGTGTTCACAGACTGCAAAACTTATGATACAGACATTCTATCTGAGTGCACAGATGGCATAACCATGTGCATAACTTAGAAATCCAAAGCCACGATTATAAACCCAGAATATGGAGTAGCCTACATTTTTTTCCTTCTCTTTTTGCTGAGCTCTTTTGTGCTCTTTTAGGATGTAAAAAAAACCAACTTTACTTCTTTTATATCTGCTATAAAGTTGTGCAACAATTGCTGGTTATATGGTTCCTTTCAAAGATCAGTTACTCACAGGTACACGTTCGTGTTTGGAATACAAGATTTGTATTTCACTTTTGTTTTGTGAGCAACGTCTTGGGTTGTCTGTAGTGATGCTGGTAGAGTCAGGGGTCTGTCCAAGTGCTACATCTTACTCTTTAAAAATACATTTTTTAACCTTTCTTTTTTACAGTGCATAAGCTAACATTACTGATTTGATGGTTTACTACTGCTCGCTGCAGTACATAGTGCCACTGAATGTTGAAGGTATTTGACTGCAGTACAGGACAGCAGCAGTTTTGATCTCTAACCTTTTAAAATATATTTCATAATCTATCTTATTAATACGACTGTTTTTTTTGTTGTTTGTTTTATTGTTTAGGCTCCAAGAAGAAGACAAAGGTCATCAAAAATAACCCCAACCCAGTCTGGAATGAAGTAAGTCATGTCTCTAACCCCAGATTCATTTACACCATTAAAGGGGAACTACTGTATTTTCAACATTAAGCCTCTTTTCTGAGTCGTCTGCAATGTTTTAGAACCCCCTTCACCGCTTTTTTGATGTTTACTGCTGTCTCCGGTATTTGCCTAATTTTGATTCTTCTCAACCTGCTTCAGAATGGCAAGTCATGCGCATCTAGAAAGGTCCGTAAAAGCACACTAAACGTCCGTTTTCAAAATAATCAACTCACCGGAGTGGTTACTGGTGTGCACTGGTAATCCATATCAAATTTCGTGGCGAAAAGTTGCTTCTGTCGTGTTTTATTTGGCAGCTCGTTCATGCTCGCACTATTTTCTTCGCGGTGGCGGAGTAATATCAACGAACATCCAGTACAAAATGTCAAATAAAACACGACAGAAGCAACTTTTCGCAACGAAATTTTATATGGATTACCAGTGCACACCAGTAACCACTCCGGTGAGTTGATGATTTTGAAAACGGACGTTTATTGTGCTTTTACGGACCTTTCTAGACATGCGCATGACTTGCCCTTCTGAAGCAGGTTAAGAAGAATCAAAATTAGGCAAATACCGGAGACAGCAGTAAACATCAAAAAAGCGGTGAGGGGGGTTCTAAAACATTGCAGACGACTCAGAAAAGAGGCTTAATGTTGAAAATACCGCAGTTCCCCTTTAAGTGAGGGGCTGAAAAAAAGTCAAAGCACATAAAGGCTTTTTATGTTTCTCCTGGTAGATAGAATCCATGTTCAATTAGTAATTATGAACTTTTTATATGAAAACAAATCAGTAAACGTTAAAATCCCACAAACATGACCATTAGATGTTTATGGATCATGCCTACTTAGATTTTGGGACGTTAGGGAAACAAGAAATCATTTAAAACAGCTTTTTATAACGGGCATAACACAGGAGCTCCCTGCAGCTGAAAAAAGAGTGATTTTCACATTAATCCTTTTTGATTAATTTGTCCGACTAAATAGAAATCAGTCACCTGGAAAAGCAGATTATGGATTATGCTTGTTTTCTGTTAGGGATTTGAATGGGATCTGAAGGGGATTCCTCTGGACTCTGGAGCAGAGATTCACTGCGTCGTCAAAGACCATGAGAAGATGGGAAGAAACAGGTTATAAATGCAAACACACGCGCACACACACACGCGCAAATTGTGACCCACAGAGTTTGTGAAGTTTCTGGTATTGAATCTGTGCCTTTATGGAGATGCAGCAGTTTTAAGTGGTGAGCTTCAAGGACAGCAGTGTTGGGTCTGTTTGTCAGTTTAAGATAAGTTTTAGATGAGTTTGTTCTACCACACAAACATAAATAGTTGAAAAAATGAATGGATTGTCATGATGTTCTGTGCAGACAATCATTAGAGATTTTTAATTACCTCGGTGTTCCTCTGGCTTTTTTTTTTTTTTAGCAACTCTATGAGCTTTCAGTAACTTATTTAATTGTTTGAATGATGAAATTACATCAAATGTGTTTCAGTTGATAAACTGAAATAACTTTACTTATCCTCTGATTTTTCAACTAACTTTATCATCTGTGTAATAACATTCCCAGTTTTTTTCAGTAATGCTTTGTATTTAAGATAAGACAAGTCTTTATTGTCATTGTCACTTTTCTCTACAAAAGAACAACTAAATTTGTTGTGTTTAGCAAATGCATACTAAACAGCTTAACTCTCTACTCCGGAGACCCTACCCGAAACTGTGCCATAGGTAGTTAGCTAAATATACAGTACTAACAATTCAATCATTAACCATTAGATGTAGTTTAAAATTGTTCTCATTCCAGCTTAATTTAGCTCCCATTAGTGTACTTATTGTGGCTGTTATGTAGATCATGCCAACTATGTACTCTTTACCTCCATCTTGGAAAAATGAGGAGCTTCACTACACAATGCAAAAAGGGTGAAAAGCAAGACATACTGTAGTTAAATGTAAGCACAGACATTAGCTATTTGGAATGGGATCTCCATCTACTGAAAACTGTATCAAATAGCACTCTTTGGTGCAAATGTGATAAGGAGTTTTTGTTCCCCGGTAATCAACATAGTTTAAAGCAATCCCTCTCTGTAAGGTCTCCCAACCCAGTAAAAGTGTGTGGTGGTGTATTTTTCATGTCTTTACTGGCATATCCTTTTTTCTTATTCTGCTGTGTTAGGAATTTTTTTGGGCTGCAACCTTTACATGAATTGTGTGGAGACATAAGCCAGTAAAATTGTGCAGATGTAAGGACTACAAAGACATATTTTGTCATATTGCTGGTGGTTGGCACTGTGGCCTCCCAGCATTAACCTTTCTAGTTTAAAAATCTCAACTGGGGCCTTTGTGTGTTAAGTTTGCACGTTCTCCCCATGCATGCGCAAGTTCTCTCTGGGTACTCCCTCCATGTTAGGTTGTTCGGTGATTCTTAAATTTGGCAAAGAGGTGTATAATTACTCATCATGTTGGGTCTGTGATTGGCTGGCGATCAGTAGCAGCTTGGATAAGCTCCAGAAATCCTCAACAGGCCCTGAAAGGAAGAAGTAGGTATGGAAAATTATGGATAAATGTTGTTTTCACTTTGCCTGTAAATATAGGCTGCTGAAAGTCAGGAAGCATATGAAAGCTCTTTCATAAGATTTCATCATCAACATTTCACATTTACAACATGTTAAAAGTCCCAACAATTGCATAATCATCTTGTGCAGAGATCCTGTGTCCAGTCCTGAAACCGTAATCTGGTATCCATGTGAACTGTTATCAGAGGGAGGAGGAGGGAATACAGATGAATCAATTCCATAAGTCAGAACACCGGAACTGAAATTAGAGCTGTGGTATTGTGTGTCTGAGACGTGGTAAATGGATCACACTGAACTCAGATCAGGGGTGTGGTGTATGGTCCCTCAACTCAGTTATTTTTGGATTGTTGTTGCCCCGTCAAGATGTAAAGGAGTCTGATATCTCACAGGGAGGAAGGGGCAGGCGGGACAGAAGTTGGTCATCCTCTCATTGTGGTATTTATTCAGTTACATTTCCACCCATTCACCAACTGATGTGCTGACTGATGAATTGATCCATTCATCAGCAGCTTGTTATACATACAGACCAGAGTGTGACATCTTTGTGACCAGAGTGTGACCTCTCAGGTCTGTAGCATTTCACCATGTGTTCGTAGCGAAAGCATAAACCCGCTGTTTATGTAGTTTGTTGTGCTACCCTGTATTTTTTTACATACATTGTAGTTGGTCAGACTTGCTTAGGAAGTCTGCAGTCTGCTATATTTTGCATTAAACACATTTAACTAAAAAAACTTTCAACTTTAATTCATAATTTTGTGTTGAAGATGAATTTGTGAACTGATAAAGTCAAATAAATGTAGTATAAAGTAATGCAAAACATACACATTCAAGTGAAGAAATGTAAATAAGAATATTTCTTTAGTCCGCAGAACAGTTTTAGAAACTCATCATAATGTGTCTCCCTTCTGGCCCGTCCAGGTTTCTTGGGGAGTGTCGGCTGGCTCTGCGAGATGTCCTCAACTCTCCCAACTTAGCTGCCTCCTTCACCGTCTCTTTGGTTGACACCAAGAGGAACAACACAGGGGTGAGCACACTGACGTATTCCTACTGCCTCACTGCACCCTGACTCAACAATAAATCATAAATCACTCTGAGTTTCCTGTCTGAGGCTTAAAATAGAGATTCCCGAATCACTGCAGAATAAGACATCCGTCCTTTTTTCCATCTGCATGCTGATCTCTTTTGACTAATTTTCCCCATCTTTAAAAAAATCTAGCCCCAACTGAGGCACACAAAAACCTGGTCTATAAATAAAATGAAATATATGTGATTTATCTGATTTGATTACTTTCATAGTATGGTTGATCTCAGCACTGATGAGGCTCTGATACGTTCATGTGCTGCTGTGAAAGTACAGACATTGAGCCTCATGTAAGAACATTTTCGTATTTTTATTCTAAATTTCTCTTACTTTTTTCGGACGAAGGTCTCGTACGAACACGCCACGTCAGATTCAACAAATGCTCTTAACTTCGGAAAAGTGTTTAAACGACCTGCGTAAATGATGAATGCCACCCATGCGTATTTAAGTGCACGTGAACAAGGATAGTAGATTTTCATACTCCACGCCCAAAATGATACCATAAGGCTACACTTCCTCTCTCCTGTGCCAGGAAGTGTTCAGTGTTGAGTCATGAGAATGGCATCAAGGGGCCAAAAAAGAACAACTTTAGGGGCTCTGAGATTGAAGTTCTGCTTTCAGAGATCCAAAAAGGAAAATCAGTCATTTTTAGCAGTGTCTGCAGTGGAATTACGGGACCTGCTAAAGCGAAGAAATGGGAAGCAATTAGAGTGCTGTTTATTCCATGTCACCTGTAGGTCATAATGTCACCGAAATAAAGAAGAAATGGTTTGATATGAAAATGGCTTAAAAAAAACGTCTCGCCCTGGGCAAGCGCTCGATGACTGCAACTAAAGCCGTGCAATCAGTTGTTGCCTCATCATGATGGCACTTTGATGGGGTGGTGATGACCTGGACGTGTGGTGGAATTGGGTTTGATCGGCGTGTTTCTCTCTTGAGTTGTGACTCTAGCAAGCTGCATATTTGCAGCAGCACAATCCTTGGCAATTTAAATCACAATGTAAGCCATCCATCTGTCCGTTTAAGAACAAATCTGTGCGTACGAACGGTTCTTGCATGAGGCCCAATGTCCTTCTGAATCAGCTGCAGGAAACTATTGATTTTCTATTGCCATAATTCAAATGAAACAGGTTAATTGTTGTTGTTTTTTCTTAACGCAGCAATTTGTACAATATATATGTAAAACAAATGTAGGTGCATTAGGACCATACAGACGTGTAGTTGCAGGCATGGGAACTATGCTATGGGAAGACAGCAAGACGGACACTGGCAAAAATTGGAGTAACTGGGATACAGAAGAAAGCTAAAAATAAGGATGTGAAGAACAAGTTTGCACAGCTGAAAGGAGCTGTAATTAGATCAACCTTTTGTTTTGGCCTTGATGCAGACATTTGTGACTTCGGCATCTCTGTCCTCACCTGTGTCAAGCACTGCCACGAAGTATGATTTCACACAGCTGCTGCTCTGCTTTCCTTGTGATACATAACTATCATGGCGAGAGATATGATGATTTTTCTCGCCATGATTACTGAGTCAATAAAGCTAAGCTTAAACTCGTATGTCTTTATTTGGTTAAAAATATGAGGAACCCGCATTTTGTGGGCTATGATGAACAGCCTCTGGAAACAGTGAGCTGTTTTCCATCCTCTTTCCCTGAACTCAAAACAAAGTCTTCCTGTCAGTGTCAGGGTGGACCTGACTGATGTCTCTGACATACACATATCTATAGTGGTTGGAAAGATATTTGGAGAACAAGGGGCATATAGTGCACTCTGATTGAATCCTCAAAGCCACACACATGTGTATGGAGACACCCAATCATTAATTCTTTGTCTGCTTGTCTGAGCATGTAAAATGAAAGCAATGGTAAGATCAACAGACTCATTATCATAGATAAAGTGTGTGTTGTATTGTGTTGTTCCTTATTACCACCCCAATAAACTCTTCCTTGCCTTTTTTTTTGGCAGCTGATTGTTTCCGAAACATTTTTCCTCTCAGACTAAATAACTAAACTTAAAATTTTGGCGTTTTACGACACGGTAAAAAGTTGATAATGTGGACACCCTCCACAATGATATTCAGTGAATCTGATCACACAAGCGGGAGATCCTTTTACCGCTGCACATACACCCAACCAGCTACTGCCGAACTTCATACAGTGTATGAAGCGCTGAGGCATCTCTGAAAGCATTCTGCACTGCAGCATAACCCCCTTTCTATTTCTTGTTGTGACATTTTGCACTTGGTTTCACAGGTCGGGTACTACTCCACTGTTGCCACTTCGTAATGTGTTCCTTTCCTGAATAATTGTGTGTTTCGTCTCCACTAGGCCACGCTGACCCTGCAGGTTTCCTACATCCCTCCTCCAGGATTAGCTCCTATCTTCCACCCTCCTTCGCAGCCAGAGTCCCTGCCCCATAACAACACCAATGTGGAGATGGACACTGTCACAAGTAATAAGATCTGTAGAAGAGTTTATCAATAAAGGTCTTCAAAACTCATTCTGTCACGTTCAGAAATAAATTCAAAACCTAACAGTTGGTTCCATGTTGTCCCTTTTGGGACTACTTTCTGTCAATCCATCTGCCTGAGCAGTGATTTCTCTGGATACTTTGGGTGAGGAGGATACAGAGAGCATGATTATGGTGGAGGCCGTGGAGGACCAGGGAGCTGACGATGGACGCTCCATGGTGATTGTTGGCCCTCAGGGACCCCCAGGCCTGGAGTCTCCCACTGCTCAGACCCCCAAGCGCTCACCACCATCCTACCACACCCACGGAGGGCTGAAGAAGAGAAGGAGAGGAGCCAGTAGTCAGTCCAAACAACTGCCCAACAAACCTCAGGACATACAGGTTGGTTGTTTCTTCTGATGACCCCCCCCCCACACACACACACAAAAAAAGAGTATGACTTAAAGTTGCATTAACATCACTTGCTAATTAGCTCTTAGGTTTTGAGTTATATACTGTATATTTGGCATGGACACTGAAATTCTGATGTCATTGGAAGATGAGTTTAGCAGAGAATTAAGATTATTTTGAGTTTAACGCAAGTACACAAGTAAGAATTGAACCAATTAGATTGGTTATTGTGTCAATTGTAATAATAGTATGATCAGCAACAAAATAAAAGCGCTTTCATGTGAGACTGAGACCAGCGTGTGACAGGTGCAATAACTACAATTATATATGACAATATTTACACTACAATCTCACTTGTTTAGGACTACAAACCAAAGCTACTTGGTTAGAATTAAAGAGAAGTCATGATTAAAGCTCAAAATCAACAACATGAGCATCATCTTCACATTCAATATTTTGCTGGTTTTACATCACTCTGTAAGGCCCAAACTTACAATAAATATATAAATTATCATCAAAAACAAACCAAACAAAACAACAACTTGGTATATAAATGACTTTTGTTGGCTTGAGTTGCTGAATTTCATTGAAAACCCTGTAAAATGGTTCACTCATCTTCTCGCCCAGATTCGTGTACGGGTCATCGAGGCACGACAGCTGCCGGGCATCAACATCAATCCTGTTGTCAAGGTAGCAGTAGCCGGACAAACCAAGAGGACTCGCATTAGAAAGGGCAACAACCCAGTCTTTGATGAGGTAAAGACATTTATTTGCCAATATTGTTTCTTTATATAGCTTTATTTTTTTTTTTTTATCAATTTGGCTCTTCTGATAAAAACTTGTGTTGGATTCACTTCACAGACGTTCTTCATGAACTTTTTCGAGACACCTTCAGAACTGTTTGACGAACCAATTTTTATCACCGTGAGTGAGACATTGTGTATATATTTATGGTACAACAACTAAGACAAAAGAATGTCACTGTTGCTTACTTTTATGATGCCATTTCTACAACTGTCAGTCCAGATATCAAAGGTAAACGGGATGAAAATATTTTGTTCTGCTCGCCTGACAGGTGTGCGACTCTCGCTCACTAAGAACTGACGCAGTGATCGGCGAATTCAAGGTAAACCCAATATCGATGTACACAAGAGAAACAAGTTAACAATATATAGCATATCCATTTATTGTTACTTTCAACGCTTAATTAACGAGCGAAAAAGCTGGTTTAATGTTGGACTTTTTCTGCACATCTTATTCCAACCTGTGTTGGTACATTCAGACAGAGAAAATGAGTTGTGGAAATTAAGCAAAATCTGAAATCTTTCTGCTGTTTTCCACAGTTGGATGTTGGAACTGTATACAGTGAGCACAGTGAGTATGTGTTTTTGGTGGCAATGTACTGCTGAGTTTGTTGAAAACTGTCACCAAGGAGCCATCCGCGATAGGCTGTTTTAAAGCGATCGCTTTCGTGCTTTTTCAGGACACTGCTTCTTGAGGAAATGGCTGCTGCTGTGTGACCCTGACGACCTCTCTGCTGGCGTGCGAGGTTACCTGAAGGTCAGCTTGTTTGTGTTGGCCGCTGGAGATGAGCCGCCGGTGAGTTGGGTCGATCGGCAGAAGAGGTTTTTCACAAGGAAAAAAGCTCTGCAAAAGCTTATCATGTTGGTGCCTGCCTTGAGAAAAAGGTCATCTCTAGAATGCCAGATCTCTGAGCCTTCACCACGGTTCTTCAGAAAGCAATAGGAGACATCCCAATGATTTCCATCTTTGGTAGATAATCCATGAATCAGTGTTGGTGGCCACTGGTTGGTGGCCACTAATTTCACTCAATGTATTAGCAGCTATTGTTTCATAGCTTATACCAGCAATGAGTGAGGTGCAGGCTGGGGTAGTCACGCAGTTCAGAGTTAATGAGCCACAGGTGAGTTGAATGAGCAATCACTGCCCAGCAGACTGCCAAGGGAAGACTGAAGGAAAGGGAGGCAACTGTCATATCCTAATATTATTTAACATATTGTGAAACATTACCCTCTAAGTAAAGGAAACTGAGGCGACAAACAGCAAACTGACAATCTTGCCAGCTAGTAAATGGCTTTTCTGTGCTTGAATTGTCATAAACCTCGTTTAAGAGTTGATGAAGATTAAAGATTGAGGAAAAACCGAATGAAATTGCAAGTTTGATATAATTTGTTTGTTTTGATTTTCATCAAATTCTGTCTGTTTAAACTGACATTTTTCTAAGTATACCATAAAAATGTCTATGAATCCTTTAATAGATGTTGGCGCTTGAACATTGTCTGTTTCCAGGCCGACAAACGAGAGTGTGTGGAGGAAAAGGAGGACATAGAGGGGAACCTGCTGCGGCCGGCTGGTCTTTCTCTGAGAGGAGCCGTGTTCACGCTGAGGATCTTCAGAGCTGAAGACCTGCCCCAAAGTAAATCTCCAGTGTGTGTTTATGGTCAGTTGATCTACTTGAATAACAGAAACTGAGAGATTGTCCATTTGTTCCTGCAGTGGACGATGCCTTCATGGATGGTATGAGGCAGGTTCTTGGGTTTGATACAAACAGGAAGAACTTGGTGGATCCCATGGTGGAGATCCACTTTGCCGGCAAAACGGTGCGTATGACCTTGTGACAAATTCCATCATCTGTAATTTCAGCCTAGCAAGATTTTGGTCCAAGCTCAACTTCATATACAAAAACCACCCTTCTAAGTCTGGAGTGCACTGGCTGTCTGTTTCAGGTCTGCACGAAGATTCTGGAGAAAAACGCCAATCCACAGTGGAACCAGAGCCTGGGCCTTCCAATTAGAGTGAGACACACAAACAGTATCTGTGCAGATTTACAAGAGAATAGACTGATTGTAATACAGACTTTTTTTTTTTATCCTTTTCCCTCCTAGTTTCCCTCCATGTGTGAGAAGATGAGGATCAGAATTGTGGACTGGTGAATCCTAGCTCATACACAACCTTTTTATCCCACATACATTTATCAATTGCATGAAATCTGTCTTTAGAATTGGGGTTTTCAAACAGTCATGCATACAGAAGTATACCAAAGAGTCTGTATGCAATGTAACCATCGATGTACAGACTGATATCACAGGAAAACCTTATGAAGAAGACTTGAAATATTAAAAAATTTAGTGGAAGTTTTTCAATTTAAAACAAATCCTTCTCATCACAGCAAATTACCCAATCATAAAGAATTGTGCACAGTCTCTGTGACTTTTACTGCAGGCGTACCCCACCATGCCTTACATGCAGGGAGGCGCACTTACCCGACAGTTTGGAAGCCTATAGTTTACAGGGTCACATTGTAGTTTATGTAACCATTTAGCTGTGAAAGCGTGTGTAAAAGTTCTGGGTTCTTCCACGTTGTCATTACAGGGACAGAGCCAGTCATAACGATGTCATTGGCACCACCCACCTCTGTATGTCTAAGATCTCCGCCCCTGGAGGAGAGATAGATGGTAAGTAACAGAAATACTTTGAACTGGACTGGACCTGAGCAGCCAAGTCTAGATTGGTTTGAAATCAACCTCACCGGAGTGTTTTGGTTCTAATGCACATCATAGGTGTGACCAAACAGGCTTTGCTCTCAAACGACAGAACCTTTCTGTCTTCTGAATGGTTTGTAGCATTTGGCTGAAATGTAAAAAAGTAGGATATCACAGGAGTTGGCCTTTTGGAACGTACAATGCAGGATTTTTTTCAGCTTATCTTATTCACCTCATCTGTTGTGGAAATCAATCTGTTTGATCTATGATGTGTCGTCCTAAACGGAGATAAAAAGCAGCTCACCTAAGAGAGCAGCTCTGTCTTCAGGTGTAAATGTTCAGACGTATCATGAGTCAGAGCCTGTTACGAAAGTGCTTCCCACAGGAGTCGGTGACTAAACTGTTGGTGTTGCATTATTGGTGCTGTGTGTAAATGCTTGTTTAGATATATTTGCTTGAAAATTTAATGCGAATGTGCACTTAGATCAGATTATCAGTGGTAAGTAATGTGTCCAGGCTTGAATAGTTTCTTGGACTACTGTGGTATGCCATTACAATAGTAGATTCAGTGGATGTAAAGATGAAGGAATAGACTATAGACAGATTTGAACTCGCAATATGTGTTTAATGTAAACCCATAATGTCCTTTCTTACCAAGCAAAGATGCTGGAAGCATATGGGGAAAAAAAAGTGTTTTTCTATTCTATCTGAAGTTGAGTTCTCTCCGGGTACTCCGGCTTCCTCCCACTGTCCAAAAAAATCATGCATGTTAGGTTAATTGGCATCTCTAAATTGTCCTTAGGAGTGAGTTTGAGCGTGCATGGTTGTTTGTCTCGTTTGTCTCTATGTGGCCCAGCGATGGACTGGCGGCCTGTCCAGGGTGTACCCCGCCTCTCGCCCATTGACCGCTCTGATAGGCTCCAGCCCCCCCCGCGACCCGACCGACGGTTTCAGCGGTATAGATAATGGATGGATGGATGGATGGATCTGAAGTTGATGAATTTACTCCATTTCTGATTTGTAGCTAATTAAATCAGCTTAAAGTCAACACCTCTGCGTAAATTTGCCAATGCAAATAAGTCTGGAAGCTGAACATTTCCGATTTCCATCAAATGGTGCAAACAAAAATACCCCTGGTTTTGAACTGGTGAGAAATGCTACCAAAGAATGCTATTTGGCGGTGATTGGAGTCCCTCAACTTGCTGCAGGTTGCACGGTTTTATTGGCTGGTCTGGCTCGAGGAAGCCTAATGGAAAGCTGTCTGGATGTGAGACGGGCACATTGTGTTAGAGCAAATAAAGCATGAGTTTCCCAAACTATCCGACTCCCAGGTTAGCCATCCAACGCTTAAAGTTAGTGACTTTATGGGATTAAATCTGTTTTTGGGAATATTCAGTGGTAATCGCATTTCTGTGTTGTAATACATTTTCAATTAAATTAGAACTTGGCTCAGACAACAGTCCAACAGGCATGTGGAACTGAAGTGTAACTCAGATCACTTGGCTTGCAGCCAGTAACTTCACTGCTCTTTAAGCCAGAACAGAAAGGGTTTTGCTCACCATTTTCACTAGTGACATAAATTATTTTGTTGACTTCCACTTGTGTAGAACTTCGTATCAGCTGGTTGTCAGTCTCATGTCATAAACCATTGGAAGAGTATGTGGTTTGTGAACATTTCAAAGCATGAGTATTTTGTTGCTTATATGCATGAGGATTAACTTGGTAACGTTTGAGTGTACTCAATACTGACACAGCTGGAGTCTTTGGAGTCTTGGGCCAGGAAAATACAATTTGCATGAGTTTTGCTCACTGTTTGTGGGGAGTATTACATGTTTGTCTGGAAGAGACAAACAATAGGTTATCAGCATCCTGCAGCGCATTGCTGCCAAACTCGGTCTCAGACAAATCAGACACAGAAAACATCAGCTTTTTGTTATATCTCTACTAAAAGCCTTGTGGTGCTGGAAAACTATGCACAGCTTAAACTCTATATATTTCATAAAACTGAGTTAAGGAGGAAGGACTCCACACAAAAGGAGTGCTTCCCCTGACAATGAGACACAGGTGCTGATTACAGGAGGGCAGGAAGTGAAGGAAGCAAATGGAAAGCATCACTGAAAGAATAACTGTTCAGTCCTTTACCATAAATGAGACCAGGGTTGAGAAACCAGCATATCTAGGTTTTGCACATGCTGGTATTTTTCAAAGTATAGACATATCCTGCTCCTCCCTTCTTGGACATGATGGATGGTTAGAAGTATTTTTCATCCTGTTTTCACCACCTTCTGTGTCGATGGTAACTGAAATTTATCCAGGTTTGGACCTTAAAACCATTTCCCCTCAAAACCTGTTGTTTGTGTTTAATCATAGTATATAATGCAGAGAAAGTCTGTTTTTTTGCCATCGGTGGTTTAATGTTTTCATGAACGTCATGAACTCACTTCATAAGTGCTGTTTACTTCATCATTTAAAGGTTTAACCTTGTAAAGTAGAACTTAGGGAAGCCAGTCCCGTTCCCAAAATGCCCAGTCTGCTCTGATTGGCTCAACATTTTTATTTTTTTTATTTTTTATTTTTTTTAGGAAAGGTAAAACTCAAACAAATCACTAGGAATAATTCCTAAATGTTATAATATCAGTTTAAACTGGTTCACAGAAGATGTAAAGTGTCGGAGAGATGATGCAAAAACATTGAGCGATAGTTCAGGGATCTCTAATAAATCTGTTTCTGATTTCTTTGAGAACAGCTTTTTCTGCTGTTGTACAACATAATAAAGTCTTCATGGAAAAGTGACTTGTTTTATTGTCTTGCTTCAAGTCCCTCACACAAAACCAGCTGAATGATCTTACACGGAGTGTTCGAGTTTGCGGTGTTTTGCTTCTGTTTGGGTTTGAGTTGCGTTCAAAGACATCTGTTTCCTCTCTCTCTGAGTCTGAATTCTTAACCATCCTTCCTCTCTACGCATTCAGATGACTTGACTCCTCGGACCATCCACTCTGGCAGTATGTCCACCATCCTCTCTACACCACCTTTTTGTTTCGTGTGAAACCATTCAGATTTCAATTAATCAGTTTCACTTTATCTCAGATTAATTTTCTTCCCCTTTAAACCAAAATCTTTTTGAATCATGCCTAAATTCTGGAGAAATTTTGAAAATATCAGATCAGTTTAACATCTTATCCGATTCAAAAAGTCTTTCCTCCATCATCATCATATATAGTTCTGCATTTTACCTGCTGACAATAAACTTGCTGTCCATTCTGTCATTGCAGTTGATGACAGCCTTGGTTTCCTGCCGACTTTTGGCCCATGTTTCGTCAACCTGTACGGTAGCCTCAGAGAATTCACCGCCTTCAGCGACCCACATGAGGCACTAAACCTGGGAAAAGTATGTTTTATGGGCAGTGTCTCAGATTACTCAAGTAACTTATTGGAAACGGCAGTACACATTCAGTTTTATCTGTTACTGATTGACAGCTGGTGGTTTTAGGGTTTCAGAAAGATATAGCAACATTCATGAAAGACAACATTAACATAATACATGTAGAAAAATTTGGAAAACAGCTCATGCAGAGGATATAGGAAGAAGGAAAACATTATTTTTTTTTCTTCTCAGAACACCTGATCATTTATGCTATTAAACAATCAGACACTTATGTTCAGAGCAGAAATCTGAGTCTGCAGCGGGCACAAATTCACTAAAAACTGAATAGCAGAAGACTGGAATAACATGGCCTGGTCTAATGAAGGCTGCAGATTGTAGGTTCAGTCTTTGGTCTCAGCTGCATAAATTCATGGACTCAACTTACCTGACATCTAAAGTCCAGGCTGCTTGTGGTTGTAATGTAACAGATGGGAGGAACACTCTTTTGACAAACTTTTGGCCAGTATCATTGACCATGTGCTTGGACATTTCCAGCACAATGCACCCTAGAACAATTTCAGCTGGTTTAAATGGTAGAACAGGATATCTATAGGAACAGATTTCATGAAACTAGCATGTTGACATGGACACAGGAGACATGGACACAGGAGAGTAATATTTCCCAAGTTTTGTGGAGTCCATGACACCAGAAACCCGAGTTTCAAGAGCAAAGATAGGCACATATCGGTATTGCTTCTGTGTTCCTAATAAAGAACTGAGTGAGTGCATTTTTGTCAAAAATACAGAAAACATGATGGTAAACAATGCTGACTATTTACTTACAGCAAAATGTCCAAGTTGCTTATCAAAGAGTAAATTGTTCAGCAGTCAAAAATAAAATCTGTTAGATTTTGTTAATGAACGATTTTGGTTTGGAAAAAAAATATTGAAACATCACATCTTTGACATTTTTTTTTTTTTTTAGAAGAAATTATATTTAGTTTAATAATGACAACAACATCTAATTAAATCCGCTCTGTCTTTCAGGGTGAGGGCGTGGCTTACAGAGGGAGAGTTTTACTGGAACTAACCACAAAACTGACGGACAAGCCGGAGCAGAGAACTGAAGACATACCATCAGATGATCAGTTGGTTGTGGAGGTGAGAGAAGGAGGATCTGAAAAACGCACTGCATGTACAGTAGGGAGATGGATAGATACCATCGCTCTTTTTCAATCTCTCTTCGTCACACAGAAGTTTCTCAGGAAGAGGAAGTTCTCTCTCTTCGTGGCGTTTTACTCGGCCACGCTCCTTCAAGATGTCGATGATGCCATTCAGTTTGAGGTCAGCATCGGTAACTACGGCAACAAGTTTGACTACACCTGCCTCCCTTTGGCCTCCACCACACAGTTCAGCAGGGCTGTGTTTGACGGTAAGTCAGACATCAGGAGTTGAGCTGTTGATGAATAACCTGGGGAGGACTGTATAATGATGCTCTGGTTCTAGTTTTTTTTCTTTTTTTTCTTGTGTGTTCCAGGTTGCCACTACTACTACCTCCCTTGGGGTAATATTAAGCCCGTGGTGGTTGTGTCTTCAGAGTGGGAGGATATCCGACCGAGGATTGAGGCTCTCAACATGCTGCTGGACATCATAGACAGACTGGTGTGTGCCGCTGTACCTGCATTTGTTCTTGTTAGGAATTGCAGACCCTAGAAATTGAGAAACCCTTATACAAAATGAGCTCTTCAAAAGATCCCTGTGGAGTTTTAAGGAGCTGGTTTTAGATATCCATTTCTATTTTTTTGTTTGTTTTAGCTCAAAGATGTCCTCAGTGCAAAGCAAACTTTCAGTTTATCAGTGTGTTTGTGTTTAGGAGACAAACCTGCAGCGGGTTCAGCTGGAAGTGAAGACGGGCAACGACATGGAGGAGGTGGAGCTCCGGGTGGTGGAACTGTTGGATCAGCTCATCACAGACTGCAGGTAAATGCTGGCTCATGTCACATGTGTTTGAATTGTTTAATCCAGTAGAGCGATGTACAGTGACTCCAGTCGTTGTTACTGCAGTATTCCAGTGCATTTCTGCTGACATTATTGATTTATTTTTATTATTATTTTTTTTTTTCCCACTGTATGATTCTGTATTGAACATACCCATCAGTAAAGTTACTAGCTGTCAATTTCTTCATGCGTTTCTGGGTTTGGTTCCGCTCTTTCTTTTCACAGTGAGGAGCTGCCTCCCATTGACCACTGGCAGTGTGCTACGCCTCTGGATCGCTCGCTGAGGCACATTCGAACCCTCCACTTGCAGCAGATTGTTACTGCAGCGTTGAAGCTCAAAAATGGAACCGAGACAGAGCTGTCCACGGTGTTGGAGCAGGCTGAGGACTGGGCCAACAGACTGAAGACCTTGGCCGAGGAGGTGTGTGTGTGTGTTTGAGGCCGCTAACTGTTAGATATACTCCAGTAAAGAATTGGAACATAATTTTGCATTGTTTTAATGATCAACTAAGCCTTTTAGTATGCTTTGTTTAATTTTCATTCCCTACTTGTCACATATGGACATTTGGTTAAAGCCCCTTAAGTACAGCCTTGGCAAAGTTGTCTGACAGACTTTAACAGCATTGTCTGAAATATACATATATGTAAGTCTGAGGCAGAAATCAAGTTCTCCTTCATTGAAAGTTTTTCTCCTTTTTTTCACACTCAAACTGCACCCTGCGTGTTAAAATCTGTGATTTTCTGTGATGCAATACAACCCTGACCCACCCCTCATTTCTTGATACATTTTAAGTAAAAAGGTGCAGATTTAATGGAAATATAGCATATAAGATGGAAATAGAGTTTGTACAATCAGTCAGTATTTGGTATGAGCATCTTTATTGTTCAACACAGCCTGAACCCTCCTCAGGAAGTCTTCAGGAATAGTTCTACAGGCTTCTTGAAGGACATCCCAAAGCTCTTCTTTGGATGTTGGCTACCTTTTGTTCCGTTCTGTCATGATGATCCCACACTGCTTCAATAATGTCGAGGTCTGGGTTCTGGGGAGGATTTATCCCTCCTTAAGACCTGTTGTCACAGATTTTCAGTCCACTTCTTGTGTCATTTGGCATAGCTCAGCCTTTTCTCGCTGTTTCCCTTCCTTAAGAATGGTTTCTTGACAGCCACCTTTCCGTGGAGACCATTTCTGATGAGGCTTTAGTGAGCAGTAGATGGATCAACTAATGGCATAGATGCATCTCTCAGGTCCTGTGCCAGGTCTTCGCTGGGATTTTCTTATTTCTTAAGGACATCACTTTCAGATACTGTTCCTCTGCTGTAGATAGTTTTTCAGGCTAACAAGTGTCGGTGTTGAGAGATTTAAAAAAAATAAAAATAAAAAAAATACAAAATTTGGGTACAAGGACAGGACTGAAAATGAGTAAAAAATATCCAATGTCCAAAGAAAATCTGTGAAAGACCTTCAGAAAACCTGGAGAACTATTGCTCATGACTACAAAAAGAAAAAAAGGTCTGGCTGTTTGGAAGTAAAAAGCAAAGAAATTAAGGTTTGATCAGTACTACATACGTTTGCATTTCTTCACATCTCCCATCTGTTCAACATGAAGCTGCTGGCTTAGCCTGACTCGCAGAGCAACGATAGACATAAGTAACGTGCTTGTTTGTGGTAAATTCTTCAGTAAGATTTCTTCTTTAGCAAGGAGACAAATTCCGGCTAATGCTCTTTTTCCTCTCTTTATTTTTCCTTTCTGTGCTGTCCGTCTCTCTCAGCCCCAAAACAGTCTTCCAGACATTGTGATATGGATGCTGCAGGGTGACCGCAGGGTGGCGTACCACCGCATCCCAGCACACACAGTCATCTTCTCCCAGCAGCACTTTGGAAAACACTGTGGACAGCTGCAGACCGTCTTTCTCAAGGTATACACACACACACACACACGCGCACACACACACATACTCACCTCTTATGAAGTGTGACCGCCAGCGTGTGTGTTATTGCTGTGCAGTACCCACAAGGCAGCGGTGGAGAAGCCAAACTTCCCGGTCAGCTGAGGGTCAAAGTGTGGTTTGGGTTGGCTGCGGATGCCAAACACTTCAACCAGTATGCTGAGGGAAAACTGTCGGTATTTGCCGAAACGGTGAGTCATATGACCTTTAAACAACTGGAATGGGGCTGCAGTAACAACGTTTTCTTATACAGATGATCTGTCAGGGCCACTGCTGTCAGTATTTGATTTATTTCCTGATACGAACGATGCTGCTACAGTTAGTTTTTACCACAGACGCTGCAGCTGATGCCCACTGTTACTGCTGCTAATATAAACTGTGTAAATGGCAACATTAATCAAGTCTGCACAGGCGCTTTAAGAGTGATCTGATCTTCTCTGCAGTATGAGAACCAGACCCGGCTCGCTTTGGTGGGCAGCTGGGGAACGACGGGTTTAACCTACCCAAAATTTAGCGACGTCACTGGGAGAGTGAAGCTGCCCAAAGAGAGTTTCAAACCCTCGACTGGCTGGACCTGGGCTGGAGACTGGTTCATCAGCCCCGAGAGGACGTGAGTCTCTACCCGTTTCAGATGTTCCGTTTTAAGTTTCTTTTTGATTCCCATCACTTCCTGGAAAAGCTGATTGAAGTTTTTAGCTTTTCTGATAGTTTGTAGGTCACAATTTAGTTAAGTTTGGGATAACTGGGATACAAATGGGATAACCATATTAATCCTTTATATTTGTATTACTAATAAGTACTCTCAAAGGCAAATCAAGTAATTTATGAATGTCGGTCAGTTCTGTGAGTGTATCTTTATCGGTTTGTGTTGCCAATGCCTCAGCCTGCTGTTTGATGTGGACGCTGGTCACATGACCTTCACAGAGGAGGTGTTTGAAAACCAGATGAGGTTACCAGGCGGACAGTGGATCGGCATGACAGAAGGATACACTGATGTGGTACGTGTGTGAAGGTATATCTGCACCTGCTGGTGGCGTCAGTCATTTCAGTAAATCTGAGATTTGTGTGCGTGTCAGAATGGGGAGAAAGCGGTGCCAAAGGACGAGGTGGAGTGTCCTCCTGGTTGGGTTTGGGAGGAGGTGGAGTGGAGCGAAGATCTCAACAGGGCTGTGGATGATCAAGGTGTGCACACAAACGCACTAAAAACCAAAACATAGTTCAGAGTTCAGATAAACTCAGTCCAAACAAGTCCTGTACTCTGTGTGTTTGTGTGTCCAGGCTGGGAGTACGGCATCACCATTCCTCCCGATCGCCGTCCCAAGTCGTGGGTGCCGGCAGAGAAGATGTACCACACCAACCGCCGAAGACGATGGATACGGATGAGGAGACGAGACCAGCAGAAGATGGAGGCTCTCAGGAAGGTAGCGGGAGAGAAAGACCAGACCGAACACCCAGAGAGACGGATTAAAAAAAAAGAAGAGAAATATACTAAAGCCCTACATAGTTCAATCTTTTTCCAAGAAAATCATGAAGGCTAGGGGAAGTTGAGGTTGAAATGTCTAAAAAAAATAACACATAAAAGAAGCAGCGGTATTTCTGCTGTGATCATCAGTTTATTTTCTCACTTGTAAAAGGCAAGTTAAAAAGTTTCATGTCAGATGATCCAGTTTATAGTTCTGGTTAAAATTTTTATTGCCTTTTTTTTGCAAATAACTACAAATAAGTCCCTGATCCTCTTAGGACTTCCATGTGACCAGCTGAACTTTCCTCTTCAAACCACTAGATGGTGCTCAGGTTTTGCAAATGAGAAAAGGAGAAAATGACTTCTGACTTCTACAGACTTGGGGGAAAAGGACCTGAATAAATTCAATTTTATCTGACTGAACAGATGGCAAAGTAATCCACCACGAGATATGACTGAGATGCTGTCAAAACGTGTGTATTTTCACAGCAACGTCCGGATGAGGCGGAAAGAGAAGGTTGGGAGTACGCTTCGCTGTTTGGCTGGAGGTTCCACCTGAAGCCCCGGAAGACGGACAGCTTCAGGAGGCGCAGGTGGAGATGCCGCATGGAGCCGCTGGAGAAGACAGGACCAGCAGCCATCTTTGCTCTGGAATGCTCTCTGGTGAGGGGACAAACATGTTTAGTGATAAGTTTTCAGCATCTATCACACTTATGGTGACGTATGGTGATAAGATGTAATGTCTAGTGACTACATTAGAGTTACAGCTCAAGCCGTAGCTCACTGTAAAGCAGTTTTGTTGGCGAATGGTAACTGAAGTTTAGATGGGGACTGAAGTTTGACCCTCATGCAGCCTTTTATTGTAAAGGCTATACAGAAGGAAATTGCATTCTTGAGTATTTCAACCTCAAATCTTGAGTTTTGGGTACATTTTATCACCATTCTCCTCTTTTCTACCCTCTTCAACCTCCAACAGAGCAGCATAGAGGACAAACACGATGACAAATCAGTGACAACTACATTTGGAGTGAACAGACCAACCATTTCCTGCTTCTTTGACCGTAAGACGGCACTCACACTTCCTGCTGTTTGCTTTTTTTCCCCACCTCGTCTACCTTTTTCTTCTCCCCGCCATTGTACTTATAATGTTTCTTATGTGTGTGTAGGTGGCACCCGCTACCATCTGCGATGCTACCTGTATCAAGCCAGAGACCTGCTGGCCATGGACAAAGACAGCTTCTCAGGTACAGTGCAATGAAGTCCATTGATCGCACGTAGCTGTTGTGTGTCCATCACTTTTGGTAACTTTGCACCATCTAGTGGCTAAAGAGCTTGATTTTATTATTTATTATACATAGGTTTTGGTGTTGTGTTTCTTTGGGCATTGACAGACGTCTTGCAAAACCACATGAACTGTTCTATTATTTATGTTTCATACTGTTTCCCTTATTGTTCATCCTCTGAATTAGAGTCTGAAAGGCCCCAGAGTCCCACAAAGTTTGGACTGCAGTAAATGTGACAATAAATTTCTCTGCACAGACTACACGGACTACTTCAGGCTCACTCCTGCTGTTTTCATCCTTTCCCAGCCTTGTTTGTTGTAAACATTAAATGTCAGTTGGTAATGATATCAGATGAAATTTCAGTTTAGCTAAGTGTCAGAGCAACATGATCAAAATATCAATCAGTAAATAGATATTGGTTTTCATCATTACATTACATTACATTACATTACATTACATTACGGTCATTTTGCAGACGCTTTTAACCAAAGCGACTTACAATAAGTGCGTTCAACATCGGTAGGCAAAAGAACTTCAGGTCACAAGAAATCATAAGTGCATTTCCTTCCAATACCAAACAGCTAAGAGCAAAACTAGTGCTAGAGTAAGTGCGATAAGTCAGGTACCTCAGCCTCTCACCAACTGCACACCAGTCACAGCGGGTGGGGATGCAAACCCTGGTTCGGGTAGGGGAAGAAATAAAAGAGGTAAGAAAAGCAGGAATGGGATGCAAACCCTGGTTCGGGTAGGGGGTAATGAAAATCTAGAGGGTGCCAGTGGTGGAGGAAACAATAAGTGCGTAAGGAACTTGGACGGAGGAGGGTAGTTTTTCCTGAAGAGGTGGGTTTTCAGCCTGCGGCGAAAGATGGGCAGCGACTCAGCTGTCCTGATATCAGTCGGGAGATCGTTCCACCATCGGGGTGCCAGAACAGAGAAAAGCCGTGACCGTGTCGATCGTGCGCAGGCACCCCTGAGTGACGGGGCAGCCAGGCGCCTGGTGGCCGCAGAGCGAAGTGGTCGGGCGGGGGTGTAGCCTGGAGGTATGAAGGAGCTGTTCCTTCCACTGCCCTGTAGGCCAGCACCAGAGTCTTAAACTGGATTCATTCATTTTGAAGTATTTTAACTGATTATTATCTAAGAAAAACAAAATGTTTTACCTTAAGGATGGACTTAAGGATTTTCATTTAGTGAAAGAGCTCGACCGCAGACAGGCCAGTCCAGCACCCGATTCTTCTACTATGAAGCTGCTCCTCTGTAAAAGATGCAGTTTGCAGTTATATATATTGCAGTCAGAGATGCAGACTTTTGAACTGAGCTCTGATAACAAGCCAGATGATTTACAATCTTTAGTCCAGATGTCGTATCAACGATTTCCAAAAAAGAATTTAAAATTTTGATGTCTCTGATCACAGAACAGAACAGAACAGTAATCAGTCCATTATAAATTAGCTTTGACCCAGAGAAGACGGTAGTGTTCACAAATTGTTTCTTCTTTGCATGACAGAGTTTGAAGCTGCACAGTCAACTGTGTTCACAGAACATGATTTCTGGAAGTGTTCCTGAGCCCATGCAGTGATTTCCATGACGGAATCACGTCTGTTTTTTATGCAGTGCTGCCTGATGGCCTGAAGATTATTACAGGCATCCTATAAACCATTTTCAGCCACGTCCATTGCAAAACAGAAATGTCTCCAGATTCTCTGAATCTTTTGATAATGTGTGCTGTCAGTGTAGTGAGGGAATAATCATAGTCTTTGCATTTTTACTTAGAGAAACGTTATTTAATGTGCTCTTTTTATGCCTAATGATGTTTCTGGCCTGCTGCCAATTAACACATTTAGCTGCAATATGTTCCTCCAATTGTTTCTTTTTAGTTCCGCTTAATTTTAAAGTCTTTTGTTGCTCCTATTTAAACTTTCTTGAAACGTGTTGCTGCTAACAAATTCAAGATGAGTTAAAATTTTTCATCCATCCATTTGCTATAGCCACTTAATCCAACTCAGGGTCACACTGGGGCTGGAGCCCATTCCAGTTGATATTTTTCATGAAATGATAAAATATTTGATGTTTTCTATGTTCAATTGTGAATTAGAATATTTTTTTTAAGATTCGTACGTCATAGCATTCTCTTTAGATTGATATTTTACAGCTTCCCAACTTTTTGTTGTAGCTCCCGTGTTCCGAAAGTAACTTGTGACTAAAATATATGCAGCAAAGGGGAATGAATCAAACTGAAGTGCCAGTGGAGCAATGGCATCAAGGTTTCTGACTCATAATTGTGACGCTGTTATTCACTCTTGAGTTTTACATTTTCATGGGTGGAATTTATGTTTTTCAAAGCTCTCTCTGGCCTGGTGAAGGCGACAAGAAGACTTATTGCATCTAAGCATTGCTTAATATGCATAGAGCCCAGTGTGGTTCAGTTTGGCTCAAAAGTCAGAGTTAGAACTGATTGGATTTCAGTATTTTGTCAGGCGGTAATTAAAAAAAAAATAGCCTGGAGCTTCAAAGGTTAAATAAACCATCTGTGCCTGATGACGTCCAAATAGCAAGCAGACAAAGTCAGAAGCTATCTGGTGAGAACAGTAAAGCACTTAGCAGCTAAATAAGATCAAACTGCATTATCAAGTAGCCAATAACATGTCACGTCTCAGCTTTGGCCACTTGTGTACAGAACAGTAAGACTCGGTGAGGCAGGCAGAAAGTAAGAATCATCAAACTTTAGTATCAAGCACATTAAATCTAAGCGAGATTTGTGTTTTTACATAGCCATGGCAAGAGGGAAAAAGGGAGCTGGATGTGGGGAGTTAACAACATTAAAGATGCTGATTTAATTATAAAACGGCTCTGACTGTAACTAGAATTAAAAAAAGAAATAAGAGGAAGGTTCACCCTTTGATTTAGCTGGGTCATGGAAACTACAGCTACTGTGTGTGTTAATCAGAGGCTCGCCACAGACTCAGATGTAAAAACAGCTCTTAAAAACAGAACGATGGCTGGACGGCAGAGAGCGAAATGATAGATGAGAGTCTGCCTAAAGACAGGGTTACTGAGAGGGAACGCCAGAGAGGATTCAGGCTACAGACTAGTGATAAATCACTATCTTCACTCAGCCTCGTTAGCTGTTAGCTCACCCAGACACGCAAAAACACACTGTAATGGATGAGTAGAGCTGATGGATGGGCTTCGGTTGTGTGTTAATCTGGTATTACATGGCGTTTTGGTGGTCATGATTAAAGACTGCGTCAGCTACCAAACACTGAGGTTTTTCAGGTTTTCTTTTTTTACTTGTTATCCCTCTTTTTTGGGATCTTTTTTTTTTCCTTCTTCACCCGTGTCGTTTTCTCTTTTATACCTGCCTTATCTCTTTTTCTGTCTGCCTTTCATCCTTTCCTATTTTTGTCTCTCTTTCTTTCTTTCTTTCTTTCTTTCTTTCTTTCTTTCTTTCTTTCTTTACCCCTTTCTCCTTGTTTAAAGCAGCAATCAGTTCATTCATCTACAACTTGAGGTCTGAAGCTCACTTACACAGGGCTCACAAGTTCTCTCTCTTTTATCAGTCTCCTGTTTACTGTCTGAAGACGTTTTTCAACTTTTCACCCCTTTGTGTTCAACAAAAGTCAGTTAGGAAACGCAATTACTCAGTCACTAATAGGACAGTATAGATCAAACTCAAGGTAACCCCTAGGCTAACCCAAACCAAAGTAATTTTATTCGTGCAGTTGGTGTACTTTTTTTTAAAACATTTTTTTCTTCTTGCCTCCCAGTTGTGATTCTTTACTTGTTTTGATAAAGGTACATGGTTAGGTCTGTGTTACACAGTGCAAAGTTGGACACTTGCAAACATCTACGTGACAACATGACGACTATCACATGTCATGCGTTGCCGTTCTCTTTCATAATATTTCGCTCGATGTCTCACTATGGGATGCACGCCCCCGCTGCAGACCTCAGAAGCATCAATCTCATTACGCCAATCCTGATTGGCTGGTGAAACGTGTCCGTCCGCACCAGGTAGTCCCACCTACCTTAAATACCTCCTGCGGACGGCACCACGTCATTCAAACACCTCTTCTCACTCGGAGCATATCTCGCGTCCTCTGGCTAGCTAGCTTAACTGTCCGCAGACGGATCTTACTCAGCTTCTGTCGCCGGGCGCTAGCTAGCCTTGGATACTTTTTGCTTCGTCGGTCACACCAGATCGAACTCAGTGCTTTCCTCGCCTCTCCACGGCTTGGCCAGCACTGTCCTCGGCGCCTCACCACGGCTGTTCGAGTCCCGAGCGTTAGCACACCAGCTATCCTCTCGGCTTCACAGTTAGCACACCAGTTAACTGCCTCAACTCCCTGCCTGCACACCAGCTCGCGAGGAATGGAGGACAAAACCCCTCACACCAGAGGGCACGGAGACTCCGGGGCCCGTCCCTGTCGCTGTGGGAACAAGATATCGAGTAAAGATCCACACCAGGTCTGCTCGAGCTGCCTGGGGCTGCAACACGCCCGGCTGGCTATCGACGTCCCCGGCTCGTGTCAACACTGTGCGGTGTTCACCATCAAGAGTCTCCGCAGACGGCTAGCCCGCCAAGCTAGCTTGTCTGGACATGACCCCTATCTCCCTTCCGACGGCGCCGCCGTCGAGGGTGGAGAGGAGAGAGGGGTTGTTGCGGTGGCGGTACCGGAGGCTAGCGCCAGCTGGGGCTCCCAGCTCGACCTAGCCGCGGATCCCCCGCAGGAGGAAGACGTCCTATTGTTGGACTATGGGGACGATGAAGATGCCGCCTCGGACCTCCTCATATCAGAGGATGACGACGAGGAAGACATCTTCATCACTCCGGCCCGGGCTGCACAGCCCACGGCCTCCGTCGCCTCTCGGGATGGAGATGAGAGCAGCACACCAGCTTCTCCCCTCGCCAGCTCGGACATGCTCGACGTGTGCAAACGCGCTGCTGCCCGGCTTTGCATCCCCTGGCCTGCTGTCGTAGCTGAGACCTCCAGATCCCGCTACGAGGGGAAGAAATTGCCCTTGGCCAAGAGCGCGACGAAGCAACTTCTCCCCGTCTTCCCAGAGCTGCTGGATGAGGTGGCGCGCTCATGGAGAGACCGCCCATACAGCAGCAGGAGCCCGATTCCCGGGGCCTCGTCCCTCGACTGTGAGGCGATGGAGAGCCTGGGTCTGCTCCGCATGCCTCCGATGGAGCCACTCGTTGCAGCCCACCTTCACCCCCGGCTGTCAGCAGTGTCCTCCCGGAGCCCCAGTCTGCCGTCCAAGTCCGACCGTTTTCAGTCAGCCCTGACTGAAAAGGCTTACAAGGCGGTGGCGCTTTCGGCCAGAGCGCTCAATGTCCTCTCCCTGCTCACGGCTTACCAGGCTGAGTTGTGTGAGGATTTTGGGCAAACTCAGGACCCAGCTACGTGGGAGGAGATACCGGTCATCACCGACCTGTGTCTCCGTGTCCAACGCTGCGCGGTCCGGGCCACGGGAAAAGCGCTGGGGACGATGGTTCTGCAGGAACGAGCGAGGTGGCTCAACCTCGCCAACCTGTCGGACAGAGAGAAGGAGGACGTCCTGGACATGCCCATTGTCCCGGGGGGGATTTTCGGCTCCGCGTTGGACTCGATGCAACGGCGGTGTGAAGCCAAAAAGAAGGAGGATGAAGCTCTTCGGCTCTGCCTCCCTCGAAAGTCCCCGGCTCCCTCTCCGACTGTGCAGCGTAAAAGCTTCGCACAGGCCGCTTCCCAGGTTTCGCAGTTTAAAACGCCCAAACAGACGAAACCCCAGCTCGCCCCGGGCCCCCCGCCCGCTCGGGCCGGCTGGCCCAGGAAGCCCTCGGTCCCGGCTGCAGCTCCGCCGGCACAGCCCGTGCAAGCTGTCTTCAACCAGGCCAGGAAAAAGAAGAGAGCGGCCTGATCGCCCCTCTCTTCACCGGTGATGCAGCTGGATGTTCCCCGTTCACCAGCTCCACCTGTTCGGCTTTTGAGCGTGCTCCCGGAGGCCCACCACGCCCCCGTCTCCCGGCTGCCACGGACCGTGCCAGAGCAGACCGGGGGAGACGGACATTTGACGGCGGAGGGTTCAGCTGTTGCCCCTCTCTCATGTCCACAAGCACGCACAAGCACACACATTTCTGTAAAGAAAATAAAATGTGTCCCGCTGCAGCATCCAGGCCAAAGGCCGAGGGCTCAGCTAACAAAAGCCAAACAAAATATCAAAATAAGCAGCGTGGTGGTGACGCCCGCTGTCCCCCCTCGGCGAAAAGCCACGGCTTTCCCCGGGGCGAGGGGTGTGTGGGCCCGGCCGCTGCTCTGTCCTCCCGGGCAGAAACGCGCAGCGTCACCCGGGGGTCATGTCACTGTTCCGCCAGGAGAGGGCGCCGTCGCACCGCGGCTGGGGCTTCTCACGGCGGAGGGGCTGCGGTGTGTGTCCACTCTCTCCCCCAGATGGGAGCGATGGGCCGCTCTCGCAGCCTCACCCTGGGTGGTAAAGACGATCTCGAGGGGCTACAGGCTGCAGTTCGCCGCTGTTCCCCCGCGATTCGCCGGTATAATATACTCCCAGGCTCAGGGAGAGTCAGCTCGTGTTTTACAGGAGGAAATCCTCTCACTGTTAAACAAAGGAGCAATCTGTGTCGTACCTCCCGCACAGTGTCAGAGCGGTTTTTACTCCAGGTATTTTCTGGTCCCCAAACGGGGGGGGAGCGGAATTCGCCCTATCCTGGATCTACGTGCTCTGAACAAATATCTCAGGAAATACAAGTTCAGGATGCTAACACACGCATCCCTGCTGCGTCTTGTGAGACAGAACGACTGGTTCACTTCTGTAGATCTGAAAGACGCGTATTTCCACATCCCGATATATCCTCCCCACAGAAAGTATCTGAGATTTGCTTTCCGGGGGATCTGTTACGAGTACCGCGTGCTCCCTTTCGGTCTGTCCTTAAGCCCGAGGGTGTTTGTGCGGTGCACGGAAGCGGCAATAGCCCCGCTGAGACGGCAGGGCATCCGCTTGGCCACATATCTGGACGATTGGCTGCTGTTGGCACAATCGGAGCAGGAGGCCAGGGCGCACACGCGTATTCTCATACGACACCTATCCGATCTGGGTTTCGTGATAAACGCGGAAAAGAGCTTGCTGTCCCCGGCACAGGGCATAATCTTTCTGGGATTATCCCTGGACTCGGTGACTTTCACAGCGCGTCTCTCGGGGGACCGAGTGAAAGCTTTCAGGGCATGTCTTGCGCTCTTCCGTCCAGGCAAATCTGTTCAGTTCAGATTATGTCTGCGGTTACTCGGGCTGATGGCGTCTGCCATACTCGTAGTCCATCTTGGCCGGCTCCACATGAGGGAATTCCAGCTCTGGGTGGCCTCATGCGGGCTGGATCCCGTGCGTCATGGCGCACGGAGAGTGCTGGTCACACCGGGGTGTGCCAGGGCACTGCGCCACTGGCGGGTCCCGTCCTTTCTGACCCACGGGGTGCCCATGGGTTCCGTCCTGTCCAGGAAAGTGGTCACTACGGACGCCAGCCTGACAGGTTGGGGCGGAATTCACGAGGGCCGGTCTGTGAGGGGCCGCTGGAGTGTGGATCTCCAGCGCTCTCACATAAATTTTCTGGAACTTTCAGCGGTGTTCCTCTCCCTGAAACATTTCCTTCCGTCTCTCATGGGTCACCATGTCCTGGTGAGGACGGACAATACGACTACGGTGGCGTATATCAACCGTCAGGGGGGATTACGCTCCCGTCAGTTGCATATGCTGGCACGCAGACTGATCCTGTGGAGCTGTGGTCGTCTCCTCTCCCTGAGAGCGACGCACGTCCCGGGAGTCCTGAACACGGGTGCGGACCTGTTGTCCAGGGGCGCGCCGGTATACGGGGAGTGGACTCTGCACCCGGAGATTGTGGAACAGATATGGGCACGTTTCGGCCGGGCCGTGGTGGATCTGTTCGCATCGAGAGACAACACGCAGTGCGCGCTGTTTTACTCTCTCCGCAGCATGGATGCTCCCCTCGGCGTAGACGCACTAGCGCACGCCTGGCCGCGCGAGCGTCTTTACGCATTCCCCCCCCTGGCCTTGATACCCCCCACTCTGTCCAGAGTGAGGGAGCACGGCCACGCACTGATTTTGATAGCTCCGCATTGGCCTGCGATGCATTGGTTAACGGAGATATATCAGCTGATGTGCGCTCAGCCCTGGCAGCTCCCGCTTCGCAGGGACCTGCTATCACAGGGGGGGGGAGCGGTCTTCCACCCGCACCCAGAGCGCCTGGCACTGTGTGGCCCCTGAGTGGCTAAATCTGTCAGCTGTGGGTCTTTCACAGCGGGTGATTTCCACTATACAAAACGCTCGAGCCTCCTCCACTAGGTCTCTGTATGACTGTAAGTGGAGAGTGTTTGAGGGGTGGTGTCACAGAAATGGCCACATTCCTTTTCAGTGTCCAGTAGGAGTGATATTGTCATTCTTGCAGGACCTGATTGACAAAGGAAAAGCTTTCTCCACGGTTAAAGTGTACTTGGCGGCTATCGCCGCCTGTCACGTGGGTTTCAGGAAGCTAACAGCGAGCCAGCACCCGCTGGTTTGCCGCTTTATGAAGGGAGCGCGCAGGCTTCTCCCCGTGTCCAGACCGCTGGTACCACCATGGGATCTGGCCGTGGTCCTGGAAGGGCTTAAGGGCCCTCCCTTTGAACCACTGGAGGGGGCAGACTTGAAACACGTGTCTCTCAAGACAGTGTTGTTGCTGGCTTTGGCTTCGGCTAAACGGGTCAGTGACATCCATGCGCTCTCAGTGCATCCCTCATGCGCTCAGCTCTTTCCGGGGGATGTGAGGATGATTTTGAAGCCCAACCCGGCCTTTGTGCCTAAGGTGGTGGGCTCATGTTCTCCTATTGACCTTGTGGCTTTTGCTGCCTCACCAGGTGAGCAGATGTCGCATGCGTTATGTCCGGTCCGTGCAGTGAGCACTTATATGGACAGGACGAGGGGTTTCAGGAGGAGCGATCAGCTGTTCGTCTCCTGGGCTAACCCTCATAAGGGGAAACCTGTCACAAAGCAGCGTCTATCCCACTGGGTGGTGGAGGCGATTGCTTTGGCTTATACGAGTCAGGGTTTGCAGCCACCTGTGGGCCTGCGAGCGCACTCGACTCGGGGCTTGGCCGCATCCTGGGCCTTATTCAGGGGAGTCACTGTTCAGGACGTTTGTGCTGCAGCGAGTTGGTCCTCGCCTCTCACTTTTGTCCGTTTCTATATGCTGGACGTCTCCGCTCCGTGCGTGGCTAGAGCGGTTTTGCTGTCCTGATTGGAACAGTGTACTTATCCCTATGGGTTGGTGGACGCTGGATAAGCTTGTCTGGCAATACGGGAGCAACCATATCCCATAGTGAGACATCGAGCGAAATATTATGAAAGAGAACTTTAGGTTATTTACATAACCCCGGTTCTCTGAGTAATATGAGTGAGATGTCTCACCAGACAACCCTTCTTGCTTGGGCGAGTGAGAAGAGGTGCTTATCTTGAATGACGTGGTGCCGTCCGCAGGAGGTATTTAAGGTAGGTGGGACTACCTGGTGCGGACGGACACGTTTCACCAGCCAATCAGGATTGGCGTAATGAGATTGATGCTTCTGAGGTCTGCAGCGGGGGCGTGCATCCCATAGTGAGACATCTCACTCATATTACTCAGAGAACCGGGGTTATGTAAATAACCTAAAGTTTTCATCATGTGAATGCTGCCCAAAAGAAAACGACCTTGGGATATATTACAATCTCAAAATGAGCAACCCTGTATCAGTCACAGGGTTAACTGATGTATTGTGACACTTCTGCAAGTAAACAAATGTATTGCATGATTTCTGATGAGACTGGGCTGAACCACCTGTTAAGCCTGAAAACGGAGATTTGTAACATTCGGTTAAACACCTGAGTCCAACCAAAGAAAGTATGCAAAAAGGTAAAATGGAATTTATATATATATATATATATATATATAAATACCCCCCCCCAAGTCTTTATTGGGCTTTTGTAGCTCTGTCGGTCCCACTGGAGGACCGACTACTGCAGCTTCCTGCTTCCCTTCTGCAGACTCACATAAACACATGCAGACTCGCAAACCCCCCCCCCCCCCCCCCCCCCCCATGGGCTATTTGTATTGCTGTTTATATGAGCTAATGGGCTGTTGGGAATGGACGGTAATTGAACGGGTCACCATGGGTGGTGTGTCTGTACAGTGCATGTGTGTATCAGCTACAGGGTTAATTGAGGGCTGGTGGGAAAATGCATTTTAACTTCTGTTTACTCCGACGCTAACGGCTCCACAGAGACTCGTTACCCAGCCTGAAACAACAAACTATTCGGTCGGCGTAACTGTATGTACATGTGTGCTTTTATACATATGCCACACACACTTTAAGTTATTCGTGTGTGTTAACACTGAGGACAGTGGCTATGACCTGGAATAACAAACTTCTCATAGTGGTGTTCCCAGCACTCTCTCTCAAGCTCGGCATTCCCAAGCTGCTCATGTCACTGTGTGGGATGCCAGGATAGTTTGGACCCTTGAATACATAAGTATTTATAGCTATACTTGTTAGGACGCTCATTAAAGTGCATTCATTGTGCTCAAGAAGAGCTTCATCCTCCTCTCTTCAAGTCGGGACAGAAAGTCTATCCACAGCTACTTTAAAGTTTTCACAGGAGAATAGTCATATGAAAACCAAAGTACACCCTCTTTTAATTAGGTTTTTTATGTATCAGAACATTAAAAAATCATCTGGTCCTACCAGGTCTTGAAATTAGGTAAATGCAACCTCAGATGAACAACATATGACATATTACACCGTGTCATTATTTACTGAACAAAATCGAAATGCAGGAGCAGTGTGTGGAAAACCATGGTACAGCCTTACTGCTTCCATAAAAATCAAGAGGGTAAGTATCAGCCAGGTGCTGCTGATCAAATGCACTTGATTAACTGATCACCAGGAAGTGTGACCACCTCTGTAAAAGCAGAGGTTTTGGAAATTTATCTGGAGCATCAAGGTGTGTCTGTTAACACGATGCAAAGGAGGAATTGGCAGTGATCTTAGAAAGGCAAACGTTACTGCCCTTCAAACTAGGAAGGGTTCAAGTCAAGTCTTTTATTGTCAGATACACAGAACAACAGAGTCGGACTGGGCACTGAAATTCTTGGGACGGGACACCGTACAGCAGCTACCATAACAAGACAGGACATAACATGCCGTAACATGTCATGTCAAGTACTCTACTAAAATATTTACAAGACAGTAGAATAGATAGGCAATGTGGATATTACAATATGCAATATACATTTTTAACGCTAATTATAAGAGCTGTACTGTACATATAATACACATAATAGCATATGCTAATCAGAGACCTATACTAACTATAATATAAGGAAAATAAAAAAAGAAATACAATGTTGTGCAATATTTAAGGTTGCAGTGCAATCAGCAGTGGAGGTAGGCATGTGTAAGTATAAAGTGTGTAAAGTACAAGTGTAAGTGTAAGTATAAGTGTCGAGTGTGAAAGAGATGAGAGTGCATTATAGTCCATTTAGGAGCCTGATGGCCTTAGGAAAAAAACTGTTCTGCATTCTGCGGGTGCGAGACCGGATGCTTCTGTACCGCCTACCAGAAGGCAGCATGGTGAACAATCTGAAGGATGGGTGGTGGCAGTCTTTTAGGATTCTGCCAGCTCTACGGAGACATCGTGTGTGGTAGATGTCCTGAAGGGTTGGGAGTTTCCTACCAATGATGCACTCAGCAGATCGGACCACACTGCGTAGGGCCTTACGGTCCATGGCTGTGCAGCTACCGAACCACACTGAGATGCTGCCAGTCAGGATGCTTTCTATAGTGCACCTATAGAAATTGGTCAGGATGACTGGGTTCATGCCAAACTTCTTGAGTCTCCTCAGGAAGAAGAGGTGTTTCCGGGCAGCTTTGACCACCTTGTCTGTGTGGGCAGACCAGGTGAGATCATGGCTGATATCAATCCCAAGGAACTTGAAGCAGCTGACCTTTTCTACCTCAGATCCGTTAATGTGGAGAGGTGCATGCTCCACCCCCTGCCGCCTCCTAAAGTCCACGATCATCTCCTTCGTTTTGCTGATGTTGAGAGAGAGGTGGTTCTCCTGACACCATGTTGTCAGGGTGTCCACCTCCTCTCTGTAGGCTGACTCGTCACTGTTAGTGATGAGGCCCACGATGGTTGTGTCATCAGCAAACTTCACGATGAGGTTGGAACTGTGCGTTGACACACAGTCATGTGTGAACAGGGAGAACAGGAGGGGGCTGAGCACACAACCCTGGGGGGTGCCAGTGTTTGTGACCACTGTGGCTGAGGTGCGGTCACCGAGTCTCACCACCTGTGGCCTCCCCGTCAGGAAGCTGTAGATCCATTTGCAGAGGGAGGTGTTTAGTCCCAGATCTGCAAGCTTGGAGACGAGTCTGGAGGGGATGATGGTGTTGAACGCTGAGCTGTAATCAACGAACAGCATCCTCACATACGAATCCCTCTTTTCCAGGTGGGAGAGCGCGGTGTGCACTGTCAGGGCGATGGCGTCATCTGTAGACCTGTTGGACCGGTATGCAAATTGCATCGGGTCCAGGGTGGGAGGCAGTGAGGAGCAGATGAATGATTTGACCAGCCGCTCGAAGCACTTCATGATTACAGAGGTCAATGCTATCGGGCGATAGTCATTCATGCTGGTGGCTTTAGTGTTCTTAGGCACAGGGATGATGGTGGTCCTCTTGAAGCAGGTGGGGAGTACGGATAGGCTGAGGAAGAGGTTGAAAATGTCACTGAAGACCCCTGCAAGCTGGTCAGCGCACCCCCTGAGGGTCCTTCCTGAGATGCCATCGGGGCCCGGGGCCTTGCGAGGGTTGACCTTTTTGAGGCACTGCCTCACCTCCGCTACAGACAGAGTAGACATACTGCTGTCACGGTCATCAGGTAGTTCCGCTACAGGGAGGTCACCTTCTTTCTCAAAACGAGCATAAAAGGCGTTCAGCTCGTCTGGTTGTAGTGCAGAGAACTGGGTTTCACTGCAGCCCCTCCCTTTGTACTCTGTGATGGCTTGTAGTTGATGACATGGTTCTTGGGAACCATGTCATCAATGCAGTGGTGAATGTAACCAGTAACAGTGTCTGCATACTCATTAATGTCCCCATCTGCTGCCTCCCTAAACATCAGCCAGTCAGTGGTGTCAAAACAGTCCTGGAGAGCCTCCATACTCTCATCACACCATTGTTATGAGGCCATTTCCGTCATTCTACAATGAGAAAGATAACTTATAAGTGGAAAATATTCAAGACGGTTGTCAATCTTCCCAGTAAGTTCATTCCAAGGGTCAGACTATAAAATGCTCAAAGAAACTGCAAAAAAGAGCCACATCTTAAACCATACAGGCTTCAGTTAACATGAATAAGTTTGACTTGTTTGGAAAAATTGCGGGTGAAGGCCTCTTCTAGTTGTTTTCTTTAAATGAGGTATAAAAATACTACTGGCAAAAACAGAAATGCATGCATTATTGAAACTTAGTTAAAGCATTTAGATTTTGTGGTAGACTGATGTTCTCACTTAAAAGCGCAGTCACTCTCCTCCATGTATGCTGTAATCCAATCTTCTGTGTTGAGCAAGCTGGTCTGGCTACACTTGCATGCCGATGCTTGTGAGATGCTGTCCTGAAAAGTAATTCTTCAGTAAACTGAACCAGCAACACCTTAGTTTCTCTCACTCCTTCAGTTGTAGAGCTATGAGACAGCAGGTTGAAAATGGCAAACAGAGAATTAACTTGTGAAAAATGACAATATTCTCTTTCCAGACCCCTACGCCATTGTGTCGTTCCTCCATCAGTCCCAGAAAACGGTGACGATTCGCAACACCCTCAATCCCACCTGGGACCAGACACTCATCTTCTATGAGGTGGAGATTTTTGGGGACCCCGATGCAACAATAACCAATCCTCCCAATGTTGTGGTGGAGCTCTATGATCAGGACACATATGTGAGTGTTTAAATTCTGGGAATTGTTATGCATGCATATCCTAGCACATATTTTGTGCTAGACTGTGGCAGGACCAGTCCTCATTTTACAGTAGCTTTAAACTTCTAATTTAAACCGAAAACAACTCGATCTTAAACGCTCCTCTAATGTCGCTATAAAACACTTGCTGTGATTGTCTACGTTGTCTTTTCAATGTCTAGGGAGCAGATGAGTTCATGGGCCGCTGCGTGTGCCAGCCTTCCCTGACTCCCTCGCCCCGCCTGGCCTGGTTCCCAATTCGCAGAGGGGGCAAGAGCGCCGGCGAGCTGTTGGCCGCCTTTGAGCTCATACGTAGAGAAAAGGTCAGAGGTTTTCCCTTCAGCGTCATCACCACTTTTCTAGCCCCCTGCTCCTCTTCCTGCATTGGCTTTCTGGATGTACCCCTCTTCTGCCCATATTAAATTTTGTGGAATGCAGAGTGTGTTTGAAGGTTTTGGGGATATGAATATTTGATGTGGGAAATGTTATTGGTAACATACAAGTTGAACAATTATCTATATGCCTAAGCATAAGCGGAAAACCAAACCACGGGTGTAAACGCTGCTTTAAAGTAGTTGGTTGTGTTTTGGCAACATGATTTCCTGGTTAGTGTTTGGCACTAAAAACTACTTGGTTAGGTTTAGCGAAAAAGTTGCGTTTGTGTATAAAACGCAGTTTACACACTACGTTTACCTGTCATGTTGAAGTCTGATGCTAAAAACTTCCATCTACACTGATTATGTCATAAAGAGGTCTTGACTAAACGGCAGGACTGAAAATAAAGAGTTTTACCCAACGACTGTCCTATACTTCATATACACCTGTCTTTCCAAGCCTCAACAACAGAGCTACCTGAAGCTATTTTTCTTTTTAAACAATAGCTTTATGCCAGTAATTCATCTCACTATTTTGTGTCCACAGCCAGCAGTTCACCACATTCCAGGACAAGAGGTCAGTCTATCTTTTTTACCTCTCTGCCGTGTAGTTGTCTGTCTTTATTTGCGTCCGTGGACATTTTCATGCTTTAAAACGAAACTTTTCTCATCAACAGGGAGACATCGTCAGCTCCACACACGTGCTTGACGAGGTAAAACTACTACGACTGCTGCAGAGATTGTTTTTATTTTATTTTTTTTAATGAATCTGTCACCAAAACAGAAAAAAAGAATCCCTGTTTCAGTCGTATTATACAGATGAGTAGTTTAAGAAAAAAATTGGCTTTGATATTTGTCATCAAGGTTTTGAGTGTATGAAAATAAGCTAGACTTTTAAAAAAAAAATAAAAATGTTTTTTTTAAATAATGCAAGAAGTTTGATTCTCATGAAATAAATCTAAACAATCTGCATGTTGCAGTGATTAAGGCCAAAAAAACTGTCTGATCATTTATCTTTTGTGGTGAGTTTTCTTTCTTTTTCTTTACTCCTTTTCATCTTTTTCTCTACTTTTCTTCAATGTTGCTCCCTCAGTTGATGTTTCCTGGATTCCTCTCAGAAAACCTGCAGCAATGGGTACAATGTAGAAGCACACGCATTAAACGTCTAGCCCGTCCAAAGCCGTCCTGTTTAATATCTGCGTGTCCTCTTACAGCTCACACGGATAACCTCATCATGCATGCACGTCACAGACTGACTGTCATATGGCACAAGTGTGCTCTTCTTCCTCAGTTGGTTCTTTTCATGCGGTTTCTTTGTTTTTCCATCCACTAACATAATTTGGTTTCCTGTTCCATAGTTCCTGTTCCACAGATGTGTACGGAAGCCCAAAGAGGACATGTGTAAAATATTGAAAGTATATTTTAGCAGAGGACTGAAAGAAAGTCCCAGTATCTCAGGACAACCGGCTAAATGTTTTTGCACTAAAACTTTGTTGCATAGTAATTATCTATCAATCTGTCACTATCAGCGACAGCACCAAAAAAAAAAAAAATGGTTATATTAAAATCAAGTTGTACCTATGGAAATGTACTTACACTACATTTTGCCATTCTTTATTTTAATAAAACAGCTTGATAAGACTGGACAAATAGTTTTCCAGATGTGTCGTCTTTAGCCTTCCACAGATCTTGTTGGTTTGTATGCTTGCTGTAAAATAACTCATGGATTCATCTAAAGGGAAGTCCTTTTTATTTATTTATTTTTTAAAGTAAAATGTTACATATGTTCCCTCTAACAAAACATATTTGAGATGCTACTACAGTACTAAGCCGCGTCATTTAACAATTCTTTATGTGGGTTTAAAACAAAAATACAGCTGGCAATAAACAGCACGGCTTCACCATCTTGTGTTTTTCACTTTCGTAACCTGTCTTTGACCTGTCTTTGCCCTGCTTTTGTCCTGTTGGCAGCCGGAGGAGTCGGATCTTCCGTACCCACCTCCTCAAAGGGAGCCCAACGTCTTCATGGTTCCTCAGGGAATCAAACCTGTTCTGCAGAGAACCGCCATCGAGGTATTTGCTAAGATCTGCAAGAACAACTTCAGCGTGCTTTGTTTCGTTGTTTCCTGCAAGCTCAGAGATTCAAATTTTTTCATTCGTCATTGTATTACTATTTAAAGGTCTTTCTATTTTCGACTGTTTGTCGAGCTTAGAGAGCAATTTAAAGGCTCTGGCTTGAGCCCTTAATCACCCCCCCCCCTCCATTTTTCATTATTAAATGGCATTTCAATTGAGTAAATGGCACTCCGGGCAACATAAATACTTCCCTCTCCTCCTGCCTCCCTTTTTAAGATCCTGGCGTGGGGCGTTCGGAACCTGAAGAGTTTCCAGCTGGCAAGCGTTACGTGTCCAAGTCTGCAGGTGGAGTGCGGCGGCACCACTGTCCAGAGCTGTGTCATCCGCAGTGTTAAGAAGAGGCCAAACTTTGACATCAATACACTCATCCTTGATGTGGTGAGAACAGAGACTTGCTGTAATATATATATATATATCTCTATACGCACGCACAAAGTGTAATCAGTGCAGAGACTGGCCGCTTTCATGGCTAATGAGAGCTCTTCTGTGATGTGGGTTTTGTTTCAGTCATTTATCTTCATCAGTGAAGCCACAATAATGGCAGCAGAGAGAGGGACTCTAAGCTACTTTTTGTTTTTTTCTGAACCCCCCCAAAAAGCACAAACAAAAAAGCCCAAATCTTTTGGTATAAAAGCAGATGCTGCACTTTTGAGATGGTTCCAGCTGTTTACAGCTGTTGTATAATCAAATATTGAACATTTCTGCAGATGCACGGTAGGGGACTTTGCAATGGCTAATGTATTTTGTGTATCACTAAAGCAATGTGAATATGGGATGGAGATTTTTTCACCTTGGGTGTTGCAAAGATAAAAGCTAACTAACAGTTTTCAGCTGAGATATTTTTTCAGATATTATGATTAAGATATTACGGGCTGTGATGTGCTGCACAACACCCTTTTTAAAAAAAACTAAAATAAACAGTGAGACGCACTGTAAAAAAAAAAAAAAATAGCGAATCCCTGTATTAAATTAACAAGAGTATAAGATGTTGTAATTAAGAACTGTTTCTGTGTCTTAAAAAATATGTATTCTCTGTAATTTTGATGCTGATATCATGTTTTGAATAGATGGAGATGATTTGTTTCCCCCAAATGGCAATTTCATATGGTCAGCGAGGCTTTTAGCTAACTTATAAGCAGTTTTGCTAAGGGGGGCAAAAATATGAGGACAAGCAAACTCACAGGGGACATATTTGGCTTTTAAGCTGCCACACGAATCACCAAGTTTGCCAGTTGTTAACTTTGTCTTTTGTCCAAACGAGAAGCTGAAGGAAAGCTGAAATGCTATCTTGGACAAGAAGAAGTGCAGAGTTGCATAAATGTCATCATATGAATTGTTCCTAATGTGTGCACTTATCGCCACTTCACTGCCACTCATTTTGTCTTTTTTTTTCTTAATTTTCTTTAGATTAAGTTGACATAGCTGGCATGTAATTATTATACATCCTGTGGGAATATATTTCCACTGAGTTTACATTGCTGCCAATACATTCCTCCAAAGTGTTTTCTTGTGAAAACCTAAAATGAAATATGGAAATCTTACGCACATTTTCCCTAACAGCAGCAGCAGCAGCAGCTCCAAATCAGGCTCTGTAGTTAAATGTTAACAATATTAAGGTCTGAAGTTGATCACCTCAGTGTTTTATTATGACAGCTTTAACTGGAGTATGGAAATATTCACATATTTTTCCCTCAAACGCAGTTCCTTGCTCTAATGTTAACAAGATTAAGGTGCTTTTTTTTTTTTTTTTTTTTTTGACCACCACAAGGGTATGTCTGCCTCAATCAGACTGTGGAAAAATGCATATATTTTTCACCTAAATTCAAACCCTGAAGTAAGTCCAAAGATTTAATGTGAACAATATTAAGGTCTTGAGTTGACTGCAGAAGTGTTTTCTCATGCCATGGAGGGATAAGAAAATGTCATGTCCACAGTTTCATCATATACGACTCTCTCGAACCATGTAATATCAACTCTGTGTATTGTAAGTCTTCAGCATCATTAGCTTCACTGTAGCCTTTTTAAGCCAGCGGGGTCAAACGACTTGCAGTTACCACACACCTTTTGGCCTTTGAGCTGCTGTGGTTGAATGAGACGAGGATTTTTTTTTTTCACATGTATCTGATGCTGTTGTCTCGGTTACATCTTTAGCCGGGGTTTTATGTTTAAGTGGTACTCTGCAGACTCAAAGCAGAAGTCTCTAGCCATTGCACTGATAGCTGATTTTTGCTCATGATATATCTTAATCACAAAGAACATCTTATAAACATGTCAACGGGGTTAAAAACTCAATTTTAAGTGGAGGAGAACTCAAAAATCCTGAGCTGAATACTTTACTTACTTGTGCCCTGATTTCCTTCACAAAGATTAAATCTCTAATTTGATGGATGAAGTAAGTTCTTCCTTCAGGTAGGTGCCGCTTGTGAAGGTGTGATCATGCCTTCATCAAGTTGTGACCTATCGACTTCAGACAATCAGCAGCCAGAGCCAATGAGTATCACACAGGCACATAACGTAACCAGTTAGTAGGGGCAGTTAGGGAGTCCGGTGCAGCTGAAGGAGGTCCTTTACTCACCTTTTTGACATTTTCCATTTCTCATTCTTTCCCTCTATTACTCTGCTCATCTCTCCACAGAGGCTCCCCTGTGAAGAGCTTTACATGCCGCCAGTTGTCATCAAAGTCATCGACAACCGTCAGTTTGGGAGGAAGCCGGTTGTCGGTCAGTGCACCATCCGGTCGCTGGAGGAGTACCGCTGCACTCAAGAGGCAGAGCGAGGGGCAGACGAGGAGGAAGACGAGGGATGGAGACGTAAGAGACGGAGCAATGGGTGAAAGCAAACAAAGATCCAGATCCACGATCTCTGTTAAAACGCGCCTTTCTGCTGCGTGTTTGTGTGTGAAGGTGAGACACCCTACATGACTTCTGGGGAGGTCTATGTTGACATCGATGACGAGGCGCCGCTCATGCCCGACCAGGTAAGAATATCTTCTCCATAAAGTTGCTACTTGTGAATATCACTGCATTATCATAACAAGCTATTTCCATTAAAAAGAGAATCATCAGTGAGTTTCTCTGTCCCTTACTGTCTGACGTTTCTAGCATGTCCGACTTTCAGCCAGAACTCACTGTTTTCTATAAAAAATTGAAGCCACTGAAGCCACTTCTCTCTGTGTGTTCTAATCTGAGCCCTCTAAGTTCCATATTGTGACAGCCGGTCTGGCAGCGCATGCATGTGTGTGCGAGCCGGTAACGCCATCGCTATCATGAGCTGGCACTCTTAGAAATAAATATCAAATAATAAACCACGGTCCTCGACTTAAACGTCTCTCACAAAGAGAGACACAAAACCAGACGCCACAGTGCTTTAGTTTTCCCAAGATGGAGAGCCCAGCGAGCTGCTAAAGGGCTCCAAGTTGGGTTTCTGTGATGGTTTGTGTTTGGTTTATCATGGACTGAAATGCTGTGACTCTGGTGCATCACATTACTGATGGATGCTTTCACCGGGGTCATATCTGTTGAACACGCAGAGCATTCGTTTCACTGAAAACTTGCTGCTCCTTGTGTTTATTGCAGAAAAGTTCAAACTACAACTGAGCTCTTGTTCTCCAGTTGTACGTTACTCTCTTAAAGCTCACGAGGGCTGCGTTTGTTGCGATAGTTCTGGTTTCATCTGTGTGTGTGCAAGTGTGTACTTTTCTAGGGGGTGTGCGGCGTTGCGACCAATAGGTGTAAAGGGCAAGTATTAAACACTCATCTTTCTTCAGAGACTGCGTGTGTGTGTGTTATTATGTGTGTTCAGTGGTACCAGCAGCATAAAAAAGAAAACATGTTCCGACACAATGACCTGGCAACCATGTCTGTGGTTGGTGGTTGTCGTGGCAACCAGAAGACCTGCACTCGTCACCAATCATTAATTTCGAGACTCTTGGGTCTTTCTTTCTTTCTTTCTTTCTTTCTTTCTTTCTTTCTTTCTTTCTTTCTTTCTTTCTTTCTTTCTTTCTTTCTTTCTTTCTTTCTTTCTTATTTTCCATTCTACATTTGTCCTGCTGAAATTCTTTTACTTTCACACACACACATTTAAAATTTAGGCTAAATACACTTGAACGCATTAAGTAGTTCGGTGTTATAGGCAACTTTTTTTTACAAGACCAACAGGTTGTGTCATAACAGTTCCCTGTCCTTCAGTGTATGGGCGCAGCGAATGCAAAGTGATGCCCTGGACATATAAAGGTTTTCACGCTGTTCTTCAGCAAAAAAAAAAACAAACTAAAAGTTGTCCCACCATCTTGATAGGAGACCATAACATTTTTTTCTTAACAATTGCCGATGCCTCTGTTCCTGAGTACAGTCAGTGAATAACACACTTGTGTGCGAACACTTAAACGCCTCATTAGCAAGGTTAGCATTTGTGCTATCTTGGCTCGATCTGCCAATGCCATATAAACAAATGAGTGATTGGCACATGAAATCAGGTTGAATACCTTGAATAACAGGCATGCTTTGTTCTTGACTTTATGGAGCTCCATTTAAAAAAAAAAAAAAAGGCTTTTTTTGTTTTTTTTTCTCCCCCACTCACAATATTCATCACTGAAATGCATCCAGAAAAATGTCATATGAAGCTTTAAAGTTTCCAAAAAAAACAACCTCAACCCGACAAGAGCAGTTTATCTGATGATCTTTGGATCAGTTTATGCTATTAAAGTATTTGTGTCCATACCCTTTTTCTTTTTTTTTTTTTTTTTTTTGGAATATATCAGCCAAATATTTTTGACATCTGACTTTGAAGAGCATGTAAACTCAATTACTTAGAAAATGCAGTCAGCTAAAGCAAAAAACCTCCTGTCCCCTGATACACAGATACTGCTGTGGTTTATTAAGTGGTTTCTCTGTGTATATTGGTGAACAGAGGTTTGTATAGAATTAGATGACAACATAATTAGGTCTTATTGGTTTGGCAGACCACATGAGGTTCATTTTAGGGGGGGGGGGGGGGGGGGGGCAAACATAAATAATGCAGCCCCATAAAAACTAACTAAAGAAACCACAGTTTTCCTTTGTGAAATCACTTTAGCATTAAAAAGGACCGATGGGAGCTGGACAGTCTCACTCAGGAATGCACTGTCATCAAACTGTGGTCTCCGAATTCAACAAAAAAACAGGAGTCTTTGTTGTGTTTAAGATGTTGATGGATTTGTTTAAAACACTGAGCGGAGATGAGTTTAAGGAGTTTTGGGGCTGACGTAGAAAAAGGAGTAAAAGATGGTCGAGAGGAGAAGTAAAAGTTGGGATCAAATCAGAAACCAAGAAGAAGAGGCGGTCCATTTCAGACCACTTCTGAATACAGATGATTTCACTCTATTACATAAGATATCAAAGTAATCTTTTAGCATTGGAGCAAAACAATGCGTCATTCTGACATGACTATTTTTAACTATCTTTAACTATTTTTAAGCCGTTATGCACATTAAAATAAGCTGCCTTTGCACAAGTGTTAATGTTATGATACTCCCAGTGACATATTACTTAATAATCAAACAGTACAATCTATGTACACCGATTCAATTTGCCTGGAATAGAAAACAAAAAGTTTAAATCTAAACATTAATTTGAGCATTTTATTACCACTTATAATTACATTTGATGTATTTGCTGTTTTATTTAGGGAGTTTTAGTGGTCATGCAAAACTGTAATTACAAGTTCTGAGACACCCGAAACCTCAGTTTGTTTTGTACACACGGATACGCAGAGAATTAAAAAAAAAAATCTTCTCTTTGAAAGACATTTTTAAAAATCTGAGCTTTGATTTGATTAAAAAAAAAAAATAATAATCTACTGCATATCTCCTTGCTTGCATACATTCATAGACATCGCATCAGTGGGTAGTGACAAACAACCTAAATGGGCCATATATGCTGGCTAAACTAAAGAAACGGTTGTCTCTACTACAGTGGTTGGTTTTGAGTATTATACCAAAGACTGCCTGGTTAGAAATCAGTAAAGAGAGCCTGGCAGGTCTTGGAAAAAGCTCTGCAGTAATGTTCAAGTGTACAGGATTTGAAGTTAATGGGCTACAACATGGAAAACCACTGGGCTGGCCCTTTTTAGGAGTTCTAAGGTAACATTTAAAGACGGTGACTCTATGGAGGACTTCTGGGTGTTGCGGAAAGCATTCCAAGCTCGTGATTCCTGTCAACCTCCTTTTTGTGAGGAAAATGATTCAAGACTTCTGTTCTGGATTCCTGCACCTCCTCCTCTTTTCTTCTCATCTCTTTTCATCATTTCATCAACTCATCAATTGTCAGCCTGCCTTTATTCCCTCCTCTGCCCTTTCCTCACCCATTCCAACCACCGCTCTCTTATCTCACTGTAATATCTTATCCTTTTCTCTTCTCCCTTACTACTCTTTCCTCATTGTTTCCTTTTTTCTCATCTTTTCTCCTAATTTCCTCTCCTGTCAAGACACAGGAGTCTGTTCCTTGTTAGCCACCTTCACTGGAACTCTCCCTACGTCCTGTCTTCTACCTCCTTCCTCTCTCCCTCTGTTCCAAACTTACAGTTTTTCTATTCAAAACTATTCGTTTCCTTTCTCGTCATCTTGATCCATTCTTCCCTTTTGATTTTACTTTTAATTATTATTACTATTAATCCTCCTATTTCTTGTCTACACATGAAACAAATGATCATCTCTTTTATTACATTCATTCCTTTCTTTTAGAGATGTCCTTTTGTTAACATGTACGCATGTGTGGGAACTGATGTCCATCTGTCTGGCTGGAGCTTATTTCTTATCCTTTAATATCATAATGATTTCCCATGCGTCTCTTATGCGTAAACACAAGCACATCCCGGTGGGAGGCTTTCTGCCGGACATGTACTCTCCTGGCTGAAAATGGAGGGGAAAGTGAGCAGAGAGCTGCACGCAGGTCAGCAGAAAGGACAAACTCTCACTCTTCGCAAATTCTCAGGAATATTTGCTGACACATTCATAAGATTTTTCTGGAGATTTTAGGAGAGGCTGGGAGGAAAACCTCGGCAACTGTTCGTGACGTTTGTGTTCTCACCTGTCACCATTCCATAAAATCTCTAAAACATTTTATTACTCCAGTGCCTGTGTTAAAGCAGCTTATGCTCGTCTTCTCTTGGTCAGCTTCAAATGTTTGTTTATCATTGTTGCACTGTCTTACAGGAATAATATTCATTCCCTTCTCTTTCTCCTCTCTTTTCTTACCTTTTCTCTTTTACTCCCATCTGTCAATCTGACAGTTATTTTGATGTGGCAGCTCATTAAAGTGCATCCTCATGTTATCCTCATCTTTTCCTCCTTTTACTGTTTTGGTTCATCTACCACTTCTCTCCTCACTGACCCATTCATCATCTTTAAGTCCTCCCTGGAGTTTTTCCATCTTTTAATTTTTTTTTCTGTTCCTCCATTCCTCTCAGTTATCCTTTAACCCACAGGCGCGACAACAGCTTTCGCACACCGTCCTGTTTCCATCACCTCAGAAGACATTGCATTAACTTCATTTCCCAGGGACCAAAACTAATCTTAAAACTTGTCTTTATACTTGAATAATGATTGGCATTGTCGGGACTTGCAACATCTTCTTACATCACGAGTAACGCACACAAGCACAGATATATATTTGCACCATTAATCACAGAGGGTCAACATTGAACCGTCTTTGATAGACCGCTGTTGCCTCATTCTTGCAACACTGACCTCCATAAGTTAAACCACACACACAATTTTCCATTCTCACTGCTGCAAAAAGCTTGCTTGTGTTTTGTGTTTGGTGACATGGGAGGTCCAAAAATGTACAGCATGAGCTAAGATATGTAGATTAATGGGTTTGTGTGTTTGTGGGTGCAATGAGTCCACGGAGGGCGTCGAAATTAGTGTCGGCTCCGTGACATCAGCGCGCCCATCCAATATAAGTGCTTTGACATCAAAGCAGCAGTGAGGATGCAATAACAGTAACCCAACCAGCCAATAAATTTGCGGTGACAGCTGAATGTTGTGCACGTTTGCAGAATGTAACCAATGGATGATTTGTAAGTTTTAATTTGAAACACTGAAGGTCAACAATTGGTCAACATCCTCAACAATAAGAAACATTTTTTCCTCTGATTTTTTTTTAGATTCAGCATTAGAAAATGTTGGGTATGGTACACAGTTAACTTAATAACTTGTATAGATGCAACCAAAAGGTAGAATTTATGATATACTCTCAATACTAAACTTGTATAAGCGCCATGGTTTGAATTATGCGACTGGGAGGGGTACTACTGATGGAACATTCCATTATAGGTGGATGACTCCTACTGGTTGAAATATTCAAAGAGCAAACAAAGTCATTCTGAATCCAGGAGGCGCTCCAACACAAATAAAATTTCTAGATTGAGGTTATATTTGGCCCATATATTTATTTAAAATGTACTTTGAGACGTACATGCTGCCAGATCTGAGGAGACAAAGACGGGTCTTGAGTGATATTAATGGTCTTCCTGATAGTTAGTTTTTCTGAAAAATGTTAACTTGTCAGAATGTTCTGAAGATACTGTATGCTACATATTTCCTTTGGAGGCTATGGGGCAATCTACGGAATCAAATGATTTTATCCTATTTAAATGAATACACCTTGGAACCGCCGCTATACTCCTAAAGGGGAATGCCAGTGTGTGAAAACCACATGACAAGAAACATACAAGAAAGAACTCTTCAACAAGTCGTCTCTCTGCTCTTCTAAACTTCTTTCTGATCTGCACACCGTTGCTCCTGATCAGCACTAACCAAACGCTTCTCTCCACACCTTACAGAACGTCAAAGGTATTACCAATTATCGTTGTCTGGAGGAACACACTATCATCATGATGATGTTTCTGCATATTTGAGTCACAAATATGTTTGATAATGTAAAAACCACAGAGCTCTTTCTGGTTTATTTCTGACATAGCAAGCCTATTTTTTGACTGATTTCCTATCTGAAATTCATCATGGAGATGTGACATATTGTGGCTAACTCTAACCAGCTAACCTGAAAGTGTGTGTTTCTGTGTGTTTGTGCATGTCTTTTTGTAGCTTGCAGATGGAGCCAGTTCAGCTATCATTAATCTTTCAGCCTCTAGCTCCAGCCTTCATGTAGGTAACAAAGTCATCTTTTAACTCATTTTATCAATCATGTGCAAAATGTTAACCTGTGTACTTGTTACATTCCTTGTTTTGTTACCATCCGTTTGTATGTTGTACCTTTCCCCTTTTCACACCATGCTGCATCCCATTTCTCTTGAAAGTGAAAGTTAGTACAGATCTGCTTACATTGGCAACAAGCAGCGCAGACGTGTACAGCGATGCTGTTATTTAAAGTTATGTCAACTTAATTGGAAACTCTCTTGGTGTCTGGAACTGTGATATAAATGCATAAAAATTCAAAAACTGATGAATGATCCACATAAAGTGCTATAGCAGAGGTCTAATGTTTAGATCTTTATTGATGAAGTATATCTTGAACGAGACACTGATGGATAACTCTGACTGCAGAGAGGTGTGTGTTGATCTGGAAGGAATGAAAATAACTTTTTACATTCCATTTCCTTGGTCTTGACTCGGGTAAAACCCATCCTACTCGAGAAATCCGGGTTTTACTGAGCAACACTCTGAGACATATAGTTTCAGCAGAAATCTGATCCCTGGTTTATACAGGGGACCGCGCTCCTTGTTACGTTCTTCCATCTTATTTTTCTAAGCCAGGTCAATTTGAAGACTAAGCTTGACCCGGAGCAGACTGCACACACAAACACACACGTCCAGTAGTGCTCCCCTCCTTCCTCAATCGGCAGTAATTGGGGGGGTGATTTCTTTCTCTCAAAACAAAGATATTTGTTTTATTAAGGGTCAGATATTGAAACCAGTCTAATTAAAGGCTCAGCTTTCTGTCTGGCCGGGGCCAAAGTAAACAGAGCTGCTGTAGATCCTCTATACCACAACTGTCTGTAAGCAGACAGTTACCAAAAGGAGGGATGAATGAATGAGAGAGAGGCAAGGAGGAAGAAAGTGACTAAAAAGAGAAGCAAAAAGACCAAAAAGAATCAAAAAAGGTTTGAGAAAAACGAGAAGAAGAGGGGGATGATATATCATGATATCAGAAAAATCAAACTTTCTTATGTGTTGTAAATCCTGGAATCTTAATTTCTGGTTCAGTTCCCAAAAAAAAAAAAAAAGAAAGAAAAGGGCATGGGCATGGGCGTATGTCTGATGATTACCATATTACTCCAGCAGAGTGTGTGCACTGTAAAGCAGCTTCCAAGGCAGATCAGTCAGATCTAGTTTCAGAGTTGGAAAAGTTTAAGAAGATCGACTGTCAGTAGCGTGATGACGTCCAAAGCCTCGGAGTCTCCGATCCCCTCTCGACAAATCTGAGATCTAACATTTCTCAGATGGAAAATGAACGTTGGCCGTCACATCTCATCTGCAGAATCTATGCTTGACGACAGTATTTGTCACAGATCAAACTGGCCTCTTTGTTTTCTCCTTGCCACAAGGTAGCTGGACTTAAAAATCATCATATAATGTGGTTTTTAAGATTCTTTTTTTTTCTTCTCAATAGGTGATGTGTTTTACATGAATACTGCCCCATCAAAAAATGTGGTTGTGCTGCGCCTCTCCTCTCCCATTAATTCTCATCAAAACTATTCCGGTTCGCTGCCAACCACCAGTCAGATTGGGTTAAAATCCCACTTTGAAAATGTTGTATTTTGCCTCAACTTCTATAAATCCTTACTGGCTGCTTTAGAACCAGAGAAACTAACTGAAATGGCTTTGTGCCAGACGACATTGTGGCATTTTTGGGGGTTTATGAAACATGCATTTATGGCTCTCTAATGACATTGTGACCAGAAACAAGATGTCAAAATAGCTTACTAAATCATCATTGTTTTTCTTGTTCTGCTAATTTCAGCCACAAACTGATGTAAGCTGCAGCTCTTTTCCAGAATCTGAGAGCTGCACTTTTTTGTCTGCCCAGAATGTCATTCAGATGTGTCCATGCAGTTCTGGATGGTGCATTACTTTAGCAAGTTCACTGTTAACCTATGGCTTAGAATTAATTCTTAGTATATTCAAAGGTATGCCACAATGATCTCTGCTCTTGAACACAGTATGTTTATTCTACCAACCACTTTGTCATGAAAAACTAAAGCAGAAGGTACCTCTTAAAGTAAAAAAGGATCCTAAGTGGGTACATTTCAAGGATACCACATTATAGAAGCTCACCGAAGAACTGTTCTGATGCCAGAGATCCTTTGGAGGACTTTATCCTTCTTTCTGTGACATATCATGGACCCTTCTGTGTGTATCCTGTGTTCTCAAAACACCCACAACTCCTTGAACACATTGAAAAGGGGAAAAAATGGATTCAGGTCGGCACAATAAGCCATTGACTTCATATTGAGGTACTCCACCCATGCAGTTCACTTTGGTCGGATATCACCATAAAGAATAAGAATTGGTTAGACCAATCCACAACCAACAGGTTGTAGAATGTCAATGTTGGCAAATAGCTTGTGACCATTGTTGAGTGTTCAGCAGCTAAAGAGGCAAATATTTCCCAGAAGAGTTGGTAGAGTTAAGAGCAGAGCGATGTTAGGACATTGAATACCAGACTTGGTAACGTCCTCAGTAGAAATGCATCGAGTAATTTCTGCAAATATGCACATGAACGATAAAATGGCAAAAGAAGCAACTGAGCCTACTTTGGCATGCACGTGGCACAAGGGCAGGCCAGCCACAGAAAACCACCAGAGAAAGACTGCGTACTCTGTTTGTTTCTGCTCCAGCTTCTGACAATCGGAACGCGTTGTTTATTGCAAGCAGCTCACAACAGTTAAGGCTTCATTACAGAACAATCAGTAGCCGCAGTTCTTTTCAAGCTTCAGTCAGTATGAAATAATCAAAGCATTGTTATTGTATTTCCCCCTTTACTCTGTTTAGAAACTGATGACGTGCCATGCCACTGTCACCATCTCTTTTTAAGTGTTATGACTGTATTTCTCTAAAGCTCTGTAAACTTGCTCCAGCGCCAAACCAGCATTTTCAGATCGACACACTGCCGAAAAGCATTGATTTCAAGCAGAAAACCAGCATGTTAGTGATTTGCTCTACTTTGACCTTAAAGTCATGCAAACGGTTCTCGAATCAATGCAGCCACATTCATACCCTTGATTATAACCCATAACAGCCCTGTGTAAAGTATCACCCCTTAGTGGAGTTTAAGCCATAAGGAAAGTTGAAAGCAAAGAAAGATTAAGACTACTTTCTACACACCTGGCTCAATGCTGTTAAAAGTTAAAGCAGTTATCGATACAACCGCTACAATCTGCTTCTATAATTCCCATTTTGGAAATGCACAGGACGGTTTCAGATGTTGTGGGTTTTTTTTGCACCTGAGTTTATTTGACTTGTAAATCAAGTAGTTGCAAGGAAAGTTAAACCTCTCAGTTAGAATGGCCTGAAGTGAGGAAGGTTAAAAAAAAGAAGCTACTTATCATCTTTACAATGATGGTGGAAACACCATCATCGGGAATGGAGTCTACCACCACAAACTACCCATTCTTTTCTTCTGGTTATTCAAAAGTAGCCAGAAATCTGGTATGCTTCATCTGCTCCACGGATGAATGATTTTCAGAGAAAAGCGGTACCATGTGTGCTACCATGTGTGCTACCATGAAAGTAAAGCAGCCCATGGAAAAGCATTCAGGAACCAGATTAACTCAGTTCTGTCTAATTTCAGTCAGTAATGGCAAAGAAGACATTTATTCATGTGAAAATGCCACAGATTTTTACTTGAGGTTTGGTGCTCTGCCTTGAAACCACAATGACAAATGCATACAAACAGCGCTGCTGAAACATTTTTTCCCCATCTTTCCACATTCTTAACATAGACCAGTTTGTTTTGGCGATACTATAAACAAAAGGGTCAAAGAATGTCAGGGTAAAGTATCGGACAAATTATTAGCTGGTTAAGGAAATTCTTCTCCAAGTACTAAACCTGCTTCTGAAAGCGATTTTTAAGTTGATACATCCTTGATTCAGGTGCCCTTTGGAATTGAACATCTCCAGACTCGGTGCATAATAACCCTTTGAAAAGGCCAGTCAGTTGATGTTGATAAATGCAACCTTTTTGGCATCACCTCAGAGGACAAACCTGTTCTGATCTCAAGGTATCAGATGTTTTAATTTTGTCAAAACCTGTGGCATCTCTAAGATTTGCACACAAGTTGTGTCTGTATATGTTACATCAGTAGCAAAAACTTCAATATAATCCCGGAGGAAAGGTTGGAAAAGGAGTTGATGGAAAGCACAGAGCTTAATATCATTAGACCCGAGTTAAGGACAAGGTTTGTTTGGTTATTTTCTTGAATTCCTTGTTTTTACTATTGGTTTCACATACAGCGTGGTTGGTAAGGACAACACAATATTTCCGGTTTCAGTTCTTAAAAACTACTTGGCTAGGTTAAGGAGAAGATCACATGTTAAATAATGGCGTGGAAGCACAACGCTTCAAATGGTCCAAAGGCCTCCCTACAGGAGGCACTATGAGATGCTTTCATCAAGAGAACGAGCTGAGTGAACACATCCTTTACAACCTTCAGTAGCTCACAATCTCCCATAGATAAAGCTACTATAGATTCCAATCTCAGCAAAGGATTTCATTCAATGTTAATTCAGAGGCTTTTTATTGGCTCTTGATGTCTTCTTTTCTTTTGAAAGCCATTTATAATTTCTACCATACTTGTCAATACACCAATACACTGGAGCTTTTTTTACAGATCGAGCTACAATCAAAAAACATACAAGTTTATGGAATATAGAAGCAACAGCAGGTTATTGGGTCACAGATAAGGGTGTCAGGGTTGAGTATAAAAGGAGCATCATCCAACTGATAAATCTTTCCAAGCAAAGATGGGTCATGGCTCACTACTTTGTGCCAAACTCCTTGAAAACCTCAGGCAATGTACGAGAAATTGTCATGCTACCGTAATCAATACAGTCGCATTGGCTTAGAAATTCATTGAAAAAACAGCTTCCCTCAGCAGAGACCCCTGTTGCTTCCAGAAATGTAACCTGAAGCAAATTAGCAAATTAGCAAGACACTGAAAATGATTTATTTTGTACTTGTGTCTGTTGAATAAAGGTCAAACAGAACAAGTTACTGATTCAAGTATTTGTTGGTTTTAAACAAACTTTTAGAACAAGTTCCTGTTGAGAAATTTTAACAACAAATCGCTCCTGAGTGCCCCATCAATCTTTTGTCTTTGTGTATGTGAAGGTCGCCTCTTCCAACACCGGTCGTGTTGCTGTGATCTCTGACCCTGTTAAGGACGGGGTTTCCCCACAAAAAGCTTTTATGAAGCAGCTCAGAGCTCTTACGTAAATCCAGTCGCTCTGCTCTCAGAGCTCTTGGCAGTGCCAGTCTGGTTTGGTTAGCCTGGCTTTCCCTGCAGGGCGTAATGATAGGCTGCAAACCACACTGACACCCTGAACAGACCACTGCAGGCTGTGTGTGTGTGTGTGTGTGTGTGTGTGTGTACTCAATCTCCAGAGTATGCTTAATACATGTCGCAGTCTGGAACGCTCCACCGGCGGCCTTAATCTGTCTGAATCAGGAGTTGTGGACTTGAGTGAACACACCCTGACACACTGGTGGGTGCACACAAAGTTTCTGGCGCCCCTGTCATCAATGCTTGGCACGGTCTCCACACTGAGGGCACATTAACACACAGCAGACACTTCACGCCTCCGACACAGAGCGCTACGCTTGTGTGTGTGTGCGAGTTAAAAGCCACGTGCTGCTCTTTTCCATGCCATGCTGCCACTTTGGAAAAATGAGGAATTCCATAGTTTCCCTCTCCCTCACTGTGTGTGCCTGTGTGTTTATGAGTGATTGTGTGTGTCTCTGAGTCTGTGGGAAGTAGGAGAAAGGGGATTCCACACAAACTCATTGCCATAAGAGCACTTTTGTTGTACATTTATGCCTGAACGCACACAAAGGAAAAAGTAGTGCATGAGTCACCAGTGTCTTTTAAGCTCAAGTGTTCCTCGGAGAGTTGAAGGTTGCAGGGCGGGAACAAATGGCACTAAAATGTGTTTGTGTATGTGTATAGGGACAGCTGGGAGGATCTGTCCCCTTCCCTTTTTGTATCATCGTTGTTTCCACAAACACACACACACACACACACACACACAAGGACAGACCTTTTGCTACTCTATAAACATAGTTATAGTAGCTCTGTGGTTGACGTTGCCAGTGTGAGCAGACTTTTCGTAAACTTGATGCACCAGACAGCTTCACGCTTGATAAGATTTCGTAACAAGAGTTTCATCCAAAGATGTCGCACATCGCCCCAAAAATCACATCATATGAATCAATACGACTCCCATCCAAACCTCAACATTCAAAAACAAAGATATATATTTTACCCTCAAAACAGAACGACATTGTAATACCTCAGGATGACTCATGGCTGTAATAGTAAGACTTTAACAGCCTTTGCTTCAAAGCCAACAGTCATTTTGTAATAGAAGGATCATTTCTTTTTTTTCTTTAATGGTGCATGTTTCATTTCGGAATAAAACCTTTAATGTTCGATGTGAATTAGGTATTAGGAGAAGTGTTGAAAAGCTACTTAGAATGTGTTATTTTAATGTGTGGTTACATTCTGTTAGTGTTTGTGCGTCTGCGCTGAGTGAGTGCGTGCATGATGAAATTTAATTCCTGTTTTTTCTTTTACTGTTAATGCCGACTCTAGATGTTACAATGGGTAAGTTCGTAAGCATGTAGTCTTGTAAGAGAGTGACAAAATGCTAAAATATTTGGGGGTAGATAGAGACATGCAGCTGAACAGAATGTATATTCAGTCACATATTGTAAATTGGGTAAGTAACCTTATTGATAGATGTAGTCCTACACCAAAAGTAATATGCAGAAACTGTTTTAGGACACTATCGGTAGAAAAGGACCATCATGCGATGTGCCTTGCAGCCAGAAGCTGATACTAGCTAGCTAATGTAAGCTGTCAATAACATTCACATCTCATTATTGTCATTTTCTTGCCCATTGAGAATGCCAGCTGAACAAAAACAAATACATATCAGGCTCATCAACCATGAAGTGATTGAACTGTAAGAAATTGATGGTTTGAGACTCAGCCCTCATGATGTTAAAAACTGTCCTGCTTTTTTCTACTTCCCTCCCCTTGAGATTCCTTACTTTTCTGACGTGCTCTCTCTCACGCACAAATGGTTGATGTTCTGAATTACAAGTACAGTGTAAGTTCTACAAATGACAAAATATACTGTTTAAAAAAACAGTGTCATTATGGCTTACACATCAGTTCTCATGATGATTCCCATCATGTCATCTGGACACTACTATTAAGAACAGCTGAGGGACACATTACCATCTCACAATTTACAGCCACGGATTATGGCACAACCACATAAATAGATAAATGGGCAAACATATGTATTACAGTATTTCTAGTGTGACTGGTCTGTGTATGCATATGGCCAATCATTAAACTCCCTCATAACAGCCCACAGAGAAAGCCATTGTTGCATGTAATGGCTGAATTTGTCGATACTCAGCTACAGCATGTACACACATGGTAAATTGCTGATAAATTATGCAAAATAAATGTTGCAGTAATAAGTTTAATCCTCAAGTTAACCCAGATGGGAACAATACAGCTCACAAAATAGGTATGGCAGGCAGCTAAATCTTTTGGTAACACAGCAATTTGAGCATGTCTGTGGTTAAAAAGTTGCCCTTTTACTTTAATGGAGTCAATTTGGGGTTGTCTTTTAGAGTTCTTTATCTCAATATTGGACTAATGCCAAATATTTGTGTCCATATTAATAATCTAGACCCCGAAAGATGAGGTAATGCTGCCCAGTTTGAAAATACCAGCATTTCCGTTATACTTGGGGCATATACTGTTGTGATTTTGGGAGACCACAATCTCTTTGGGTAGATCGTAACAGGCTAGTGATTTAGTCTGTAAATCAGTTTTTACAGCAGAGAATCGTGCAGGATAACAGGTTAGGGTCAGGTTATGCTCAGACAAACAGAGCAGTTCGATGTGTTGACGATTTTCATTCCACATCTGAACCACAATGAGCTTAGAAAAAGGGGAATTGTTTGATCATTGGGATATTTTTTCTCATTCTCAGACAGTTTCTCTGTAAGATGAAGTTGCATTTGGTTCTTCCCTTGAAATACCTTTGTAAAGACTAAAAACAGAAATAGAGAGAGTTCAAACTCTGCTTACTCCTCTGCATTGCGCTTAAATGCTAATGCAATGTTTAGCAGGGTACAGAAACTTGATCATGATTTTAAACGGCATGAAATGAATTTCAAAGTAATAAATGCATTCCTTATTGCTGCACATTTACAACACAACTGTAGCTTTGTCTCCTGTTGGATGGAATCAAATTTAGTCAGTGGCGTATAATGACGAGTGTGGGGCTGAAAACCCAAAGTTTACGACTTGGACTTGATTTTAAGGCTTTAAAGCCAAGACTTCAGACTTGATTGTCACTTTTAAAGAAAATGTCTTCTTATTCCCTGAAACGCAGAAGTCACATCAGATCCCAAGCAGGTCAAACGTTCACTTTGGAGAGCTTGTAATCCCTTTAGACGAGCTCTGCTTCCCATCAGTGATGTTGACCACACACATTGCTCTCAATGCGCAGGAATCGGAAATATACACGGATCGAACAGCTTAATTTGAACGCAGCATATTTGTTCAGTAAAGATACTTGATGCTTGTGTGTTTTTTGAGAGACACAGTTAGAGTTTTTACCCAATCTTTCCTGGTCTGAGAGGAATAAGTTGAATAAAAAAAGACAATAGATGTTGTAAATGTATCAAAGCCTGCAGAAACAGAGAAGGAATGGGGGGAAAAAACCTTGCAGCAAAGCAGCAGAAGGATCTATTACTTCATGCATACACATATAGATTTTTTTTCTTTTTTAGTATGACACAGTTCCCTACATGTACATACTGGTTTTGCCCACTTTGTACCTTTTCCCATTGCAGTGTTGCCCATTTCCATTGCCTCAGAACGCCCATATACCATGACCTTAATGCCATGGAGCCACCAGAGACAATTTTACTTGTGTTGACGTGAGTTGGCCAACTCCATCTTGCGATGCGATCATTGGAAAAATTATAAAAAGCGGGTTGTTTCTGACCCCAGCACTGCACTCTACAGACAAACAGAGCTCAACACAGGGCGTTTAATGAGTTTGAGAGGTCAAAGGTTGTTAAAGGAGTTCAGCTGTCAGGCAAAGTCGGACTTATCAATGATGCAATGGCTGTTTCAGTAACCAGAAAGGACTTTAAAGGAGAGGAGACGCACATTTGAAGCAGAATGACTTGAGACCGAATGTTATTTTTCAAGGAAGACATCAAGGAAGACGGTGAAAAGTAAATTAGGTTTAGTTCAATGAAGATATTTACACAAGAACTTGAGTTGTGAACAGAAAAATATACGGTTTGGATTCATGAATTTTTGGGTAAACAATGTCATCTCACATAGAAACAACAGAAATGAAAGTAGTCTAAGATCGTTACCAGAACAAACATACATTTTCAAAGTACATTATATGCATTTCCATCTTAAGGTTTTGATAGTTTATGCAGTCTCCTTTAGATTCAGCACCTAATTTTCATTGTGCCAACCTCTGACTCTGAATATATGACAACAGGGAGAAGAATCCATGGACTGGTGGAGTAAGTTCTACGCATCCACCGGAGAGAAAAACAAGTGTGGGACTTATCTGGAAAGAGGCTTCGACACGCTGAAGGTAGGAGTGTGTGAGTGGTTAATCAAGAATAGGCCGTAATGAAAGCCACATTAAAGGCTTGGTGTACATATGGTGAGTGTGGTACTTTAACTCGAGGGTTAGATAAGTACAATCTTCCAAGGAGAGAAGACAATAGACAATAAACAAAAAGATACAATTCAAAAAAATGTTCTTTGTCTATGTTTTGACACAACACTGGTTCATCCCAGTGTCAGCAGGTGTTTTTTTTTTTATGCTTCAATGATTGATAGGTCAGCGTTAAGTGGATTAAGGAACAGAAAAAGCAAATTTCTTCAAAAACTGTCGGGTACAAGGACTGGGCAAGAAAATAAGGGAAAAAGCAGCCAGAGTTCAAAGAAAAACTTTGAGAGACCGTCGGAAAGCATAGAGAACTACTGCAACAGACCACTTCAAAATATCACAGGAAAGTCCAGCTGCTTGGAAGTAAAATACTGTATGTATTGACAAATGATGACAAATTAAGATGATGCAGGGAAAAATGCAAATGGCCCCTCACTACATGTTTGGTTTCTCCCTTGGCGTTGCAACATGATGAACTGTCAGGAGGACCCCATGCTGTGGCTAGATGTGAAATGCTTGTTCTAAAGTAATGCAAACACAATTCTGCACAATTAAAAACATAGTCAAGAGTATTGCTTGCGTCCATGCCAAGAGAGAGGCCCAAGTGTCACACACTGGAACTCTGAGAGAATGCGTCATACCAAGCAGCACGGTCAACCACACCTCTTCACTGTGGTGAAAGTTTCTGTCACCGCTCCAATGTTGCCTTGAAAAGTTTCCTAAATCACTCAAAAGTTAAGACGTCTTTCCACCTTTTTTTTTTTTTTTTTTTACGCTTAATGAGGAGCTCTGAGCATTTTCTCAGGATGTTTATGAGGACAGCCTCTGATTGCTCAATGCTAATTATGCACTCAGAACTGAAAGGGAGGTTTCCTTGTTGGGATATGTAACATTTTCCAGTCATTACTTTTGTGATTTGTGCAGTTAATGGCACAAAAAATGTTCATGCTCGTGTGTGTCACTGTCGCTTGCATGCATCACATTTATTCGTTTTCCTTGTGTCTGTTTCTACCACTACCACATCTGAACGTATGTCCGCAGATGCACTGCTAGGCCTAAAGTTTTGTTTGTGCGCTCAAAAAGAGGAGGAGACAATTAAAAAAAGGTAAAAACAGAAGGGAAAAGGAAAAAGTGATCACAGAGAAGATGAAAATAATGCAAGCCTTTGTTCCATTGCCCAAACTTCACCATTTAAATCACAGTCGGCCTCGCTGCCAGTTCCCTCTGTCAGTCTGTTCCTTCTTCCTTCCCCTCCTCCTCTCTTCTCATGCTCCGTCCTCAGAGCCCGGCGTCTTGACATTCCGTCTGTTTTCTAAACTCCTCCGGTGACTCATTCGGGGTGAATTTGTCTTCGAGATCGCAGCACTGGGACGGATTCAGGGAAAAGATGTCAGCGATGTCCGAAAGAAGCAATCGCATCAGTTACCGTTAACTTCTGTCTTTAGTCTGGTTCTTTCAGGGTCTGCCACTGTCCCAGGAGCTCCCTCTCCCTGGCCATCGCCCACGCTCTGATCCACCCTAATCCCCATTCTCTTGGTCCAAACAGTGACCTTTTCTTCCACTGGGACTCGAAGCATACGTCAGTCTCCTTGTTTGATGCCCAAACAAATAAGTGATCGTGCCAGAATGCGGCCTTGTTATTTTTCTTAAACCAGACCCCTCACCTTTCCCTCGAAAGCCATTTCACATCAGCGCTGCAGCTTTAACACTGTTCTATTCTTTGTCCTCTCAGCCCAATAAGTGAGCTTTTCAGCTTCATAGCAACCTTTCTATTACTTGATTGGTGTGAAAAAGCAGTTGTAATCTGCTTGAGACTATCAATAAATCCTCTGACCAACTTTTTTGGAAGCATGATATTATCCAAATAACAGCTCATTCTCATGACCGGGTGTTTGGGTATTAACCTGTAACTTCTTGGAATTTTGCAAAAAGACCATGACGTAAATGGTCCGACATAAAAGAATATTTCTTTGTCTTTTCCTTCAGATGAAAACATTGAAACATGAGCAAAGTTAAATGGCACAACAGAGAACAATAACCGCTTGCCCCTTAAAAGACTCCTTCCAGTTTTTGTGGTGGGCGTACGCTTTTCATTCAGGAAGCTTATTAAACTGTTTCACTCTGTCTGATGGAAATGCGTTCAAGTCGCCTTTGAGTTTTTGTGACTTGTCAAAACGTTTAGTCCAAATTCACTTGACATTTGGAAGGAAACGAGCAAAATGACCAATGAGCCGCTGATCCCATCGTTGCTCTGCCTCACTTTCACCCTTTCCTAACTCCTGCGCTTTCACTTTCTCTGTTCCACCGCCTTTTTATTTATTCCATCCATGCTCTCATGTTCCTCTCATTTGTTTGACAAGCCTGCTACTGTCACAGGGAAATGAGCCATTATTTCCAACCTTTCCAGCATCCTTTACCCTCCTTTAAACCCATGCTGCCACCTTATTATTCTTCATTTGCCTTCCTGTTCTGAACCCCTCTGCTCTATAGACTTTTACTGATAGTAGAGACACTGTTTCCAGCCTTGCCTTGACCTGAGGAAAACCTTTTCGCTCAGCCTCGGCTCTGTTGTCGCCTCCTTTCTTTTCACCTTTTTGTTTCTGTTTCCACCCCCCCCCCCCCCCCTCCCGCTGCTTTGGAAATGTTTAATTTCAGTAACCAATATAGCACGCTTGTCTCGAGCAATACAAAGGTCTCTGCTCTAGCCACCGTTTTCTGGAAAACCCTCTTTCATTTCAATCATTTCAAACATTTCAAGTGTCTGGTCCTTACCAGGTTTTAAATAGGTGAATACAACCTCAGATGAACAACATAACGTGACATAATCCATCATTTGATTATTTATATAACCAAAACTAAGCCAAATGCAGAAACAGTGTATGGAAATGTACGTACACCCCGTGATTTAATAGCTTGTAGAACCACCTTTAGTAGCAATAACTTGAAGTAATCATTTTCTGTATGACGTGATCAGTCTCTCACATCATTGTGGAGATATTTTGGTCCACTTTTCTTTACAACGCTCTTCTGTTCGTTGTAGTTTGCAGCATTCGCTCTCTTGAGGTCCCACCTCAGCATTTCAATCAGGTTGAGGTCTGGAGTTCGTTGATTCTTTTCTAGGATAGCGTGTTCCCCTCCTGAGGTGTCCAGGCTTCATGCTAAGCTAAATAAACCAACTCGTGGAGGTAGCCTCACCCTAAAACCAAAACACAGCAACTAAGTCGGTTGCTGCTGGACACACAGATTCCCTCACCAAGTTGAGGACACTTTCAGGGGCTGAGGACATGAGAGAGGTATCTCTCTTGGTCAGATATCACATAAAAATTATGTAAAGGGATTCTGATTTATGAGATGGAACTCTCCTAAAACATAAACAAGATGAATAGTCTCCAGTTTAATCAAAAACAGTTATTTTTTGTGCTTCCATGCATCATACATATTACCAACCCTTTGTGCTTTGTTTTCGTCTCCCCTTTCCCTTGATGCTGGGTTTGGTTTTCAAGTATTGAAATAAACTGCCTGTTCTTCGGTTGACATCATCCCCATCATCGCTCTCTTTTTCCCCCACCCCCCACCTCCCACCCCTCTGCCCTTGCCCTGCTTTTCCATCTCTTTCAACCTTCTCCTCCCAAATCATAGACAATGTACCCCACATAACAAACATCTACCCTCCCTTTCTCATTCTCCTCATCTGCCACATTTATTTCCCAACAGGCCTCTCATTTTGCCTCATTTTTTAATCACAAAGTTAGACTGGATGAGAAGCATATCATTGCTTTCTCCTCCCCCTCTCAGCTCATTTTAATGAACTACTAAGAGCAGTATCTAACGAACAAAACGAACAAAACCAAAAGACCTCACTTCATGGAAGAAATCACAATCCCTGTCTGTTCTGTTCTGTCTGTTCTGTTGACTGTCTGTGGATACTGTAGTTTTTTGCCTTAGGCAATAGATAGCGTGGCTCTTCTGATGAGTGTTTACAGCGTCTTTTATAACCTGATTCCTTTTATGAGTACAAATTATTTCTGGGAAATTTTCTGAAAATATATTACGGAAAAAAGGTTTCTGTATGCTATTCCTTATGCACGAAAAACTGGACGGATTTAGTCAAGTTATTGTTACAAAGTAGAACTGGGTGACAGATTTTTTTAAAATTCTACATCTAGATGTTATGTGTGAATTTAAATTGCCACATATTTCTGATATATGTTCCATATATTTTCTTTCCCATAGGGATTAAAATAAATAGTTTTTATTGGAGAAAGCTTTGCCAACATTGTCAACATTGCCAGGGCAACACATCTTGTTACAGTTAGATTACTGGCTAACAGAACCCTGTACCAAATGTAGGTAAACTGGTTTAAAAGGCTCCTGAACAAGTCCATTATGTGATGAGTCGGGAGTGAGAACAGGTTATTGAAAAAGATGATGGAGTAAATAAGGTTAGGGATCGCCTGATCAGGGGCATGTTATCCAATTTTGGCTGATTCATTACGGTCAGATAAAGTTTCTGAACAAAAATAGAAGACTTCTAAGACAATACTTGTACATTTCCATCCGTTGTTTCATGTCTGCTTTAGAAGAGTTTGCCTTTTTACCCACCACATTGTCATTCTTTTGGGAAAGAATCTGTGTGTCTGTGCGCTCTTCTTTGGCAGCAAATCCAGACTCGTGCACTCAGATCCGTGTGCAGCTGACGTAAATAAACATCACTAATGAACACAAATGAACCATCTTGTACTTTAGACACATAGACGTCCCTGCCCAGATATGCACGCCTCTATACTGTAGACACGAGCACAGATGCTGTTTAATGCCATCACTCATGCACTTAAAGTTTTGTGCATGTATGTCCTTTTGGCTTCACTTTAAATCCAATACCAGTGGAATTACACTGCTTAATCCTCATCTGTGACGCCATATAAAACAATGTCTCCGTGTTTTATTGGAAAACCTCAGTAGGACTGTTAGAAATAAAAGAGAATTGAAGAGAAAGCAGGGCTGCACGGTGGTGTGGTGGTTAGCACTGTCGGCTCACAGCGAGAGGGTTGTGCGGGTTCTCTCTGGGTACTCCGGCTTCCTCCCACTGTCCAAAAACATGCATGTTAGGTTAATTGGTGTCTCTAAAATTGTCCCTAGGAGTGAGTGTGAGCCTGTGTGGTTGTTTGTCTCGTTTGTCTCTGTGTGGCCCTGTGATGGACTGGCGACCTCGTCATTGGCGCCTCTTGCCCAATGACCCCTGGGATAGGCCCCAGCCCCCCGCGACCCGACCGACGGATGAAGCGGGTATAGAAAATGGATGGACGGATGAAACGAAAGCACAAACTTAGCTAACAATACATACATGTTGCATATAGCACCGCTATATGCATGTATGTATGCATGTATATATGTATGTATATGAATACGTGCAGTCTACAGCTGATAATTAATATTTGCATATTTATTACATCATCTTTCTTATCATTATTTACATAATTATTGTTTGATCCCAACACACCAGGAAATAGTCCTTGTAGGTGTGAACTTACTTGACAAGAAAAGAATATTCAGAATCTGGCTTGAAAAATATTGTTTCTCTTTCTTTCTCTCTCCTCCATCCTTTGTTCACCCCCCCTTTTTTTAAACCACTAATTGAAACTTCTTTTTCAATAGTTCTTTTGTCATTCTTCTTTTGACCCTCTTCCTTAATCTCCTCTCTGTCCTTTCTTATCATTATTGTCACTATCCTTCCTTCAGATTCACCCTTTCTCTCCCTTCCTCATTCCTACTTATTATACCTATTTGCTCCCCTGTAAAGCCCTCTTTCTGTGCCTTCATCTTGTCCACTTTTAAAATCCTAAATCTGTTTGTACAACTAAACGGAAATGATGAGTGCTGAAAAAACTCTGCTCCCTCTCTCCTCTTCTTTAGGTGTATGACCAGGAGTTGGAGAAGATTGAGGATTTTGGGGGTCTCTCTGATTTCTGTCAAACATTTAAACTGTACAGAGGAAAGACTCAGGATGAAGGAGATGACCCTTCAGTGGTGGGAGAGTTTAAGGTAAAGTAAGACTTTTAACTTGTCTGGTTTGGTCCTTCCCAACTCAATTTGGTCTCAATAAAATCCCATTATAATATCATGTCTCATTAACTCTAAGAAATTGTAACATTATATGGTGCTATGTCACATGCATTATAACATTATATCACAAAGTGTGGCATAGCTTCACAAAACCTCAACAAATGTTCTGCAAAATGTGTCACATGCCACGTACTATCATTAAGTCTCAAATCACATGCAGCATGATGTGTTTTCCTGTCTTATAAAAATACAGAGCATCTTACCAAATGATCATTATTGTCACACAATGTAACATCATAAAGCATCAACTGTTTTACGAACTATGTTGTCGCATAAGTTGTCACATTTGGTACAGCAGAACTAGTTACATTCGGTCACTTCTTGCATCGTCTTTGACCCCATAAACCTTCTCTTCCATGTTAATCAGGGTATGTTCAAGATCTACCCCCTGCCCGATGACCCATCAGTCCCTGCTCCCCCCAGACAGTTTAGAAAGCTTCCTCCCAACGGCATCGAGGATTGTCTGGTCCGAATCTACATCATCCAGGCCCAAGGACTGCAGCCCAAAGACACCAATGGAAAGGTGGGAAGTGAGATGAGGACTATCTGACAATCCTTTTTACCACACAGTTGAAGGGACTACAATCATAAGGATACTAATGAATAATATTAAGGGGTTTTGATATTACAAACTTTATCTGTTGCAACTTCTGTGGTATTCAAGGCTACGTTGGAAAAAAAATGCTCAAGAAACACATTCTTGTCGAGAATTTTTTTTGTGAAATGAAATTAAACAGATGAATCAAAATGAAGTGAGCATGAGAACAAAGAGATTAACAGAAAGCTTGTGCCATTCTTTCTTTTCAGTGTGACCCTTATGTGAAGATCACTTTGGGGAAAAAGACCATCAATGACCATGACAACTACATCGCCGGTACACTGGACCCTGTTTTTGGAAAGTACGTAGAGTTATATCCCTGTGCTCTGTTTCTTTGTTTGTAGCTGAAACTAAAAGTCCGGACTTCCCCATTTTGGCAGACTTACAGGCAATATGAGTAATCCATAGCTCATCCAGTGTGTCAGAGAATCTGAACGGGCTTTACTAGACTCTACGCAGAACATACATATTTATCTTATAAGTAAACAAGAAAAGTCCAGCATTTTTTAGCATCAGTGAAATCACAAGTGAGGAGCACATTGAGGGGCAATGTGGGGTTCACAGTCTTGCCCAGGGATACTTCAAAATATAGACTGGGGAGGTTTGAGATTAAACCAGCAACCTTCAGACTCTAAACTTAAAGCACCAATTAGGACAAACTAAGTTTGCAGCTAACAAACAACAGACATTTGATATTTTATCAGCTTTGACATCCATTTGGTGAAGTGGTTGGAGTCTAGACTTTACCACACTGCACCTTCTTCTGCTGAACTGTTCAGAGGACTCATGAATGTTCTCATTCTCATTCGATGTGTTAAATGATGGGTGGATTTGCTCTTTCCAGCCCAAACACACAAGTCGGATTTAAACAAAGTCAGTCTTTTCCAAAAAAACATTGAAAATTTGAACTGTGAGCACTATTGACTGCATTCATGACAGCATTGTCAGTTGCAATGTGATCTCATCTGCACGTCTTCGTTGTACCATCTACATTATTTTTGTTGTCATGCCAGTAGGGGTCACTACACACAAACCAATCACAGGTCAGAAAGTAGAGCAGAGGCTCAGTGAATATCGGAGCTCTAACTGCAGGCTGTGAATTACTTTCTGAACGTACACTGGACTCCAAAGTCTAACTTAAAAGACTTGAAATGTCCTCATTTATACACCGTTATGTAGGTATGCAAAGTGAATGCCATTACAAAGCTTCTTCAACCCTTTTGCGCTTGACTTTACGGAACATTGCAGTTCAACTAGAGAGAGGAATGCAACACAAGAGTTCTTAGTCTCTTCCTCCGGAAGTTTCTGTCTGACTTTGTATACGACTGAATCTTATACTGAAAAGAATAAAAATGGCTTTGACAATACAATTCCATGTATGTGTACATATAAAATGTGATCATGTTTAATGTTTAGGACATAAAAGGAGAAATAAGATTTGACCCCTCAACAAATCTTACAAAGTCGTATCACACGACATACCTTTAACTCACACAATGATACTCAGAATATTATGTTGTATTACATCAGATCACAACAACTCCCACCACAAAATGTGCTGTCAAACCTTAATTTATCCTTCTGCTTTGAATCTGTGCAGAGTCTGCCTGTTTTCTTCACTCTGCATTCACATCACTGACACATTAGTTGGCAGCAGACTGCTCCATCGCACCCCATCATGTCACAGAATATCCCGTTAGACACTTACAGACGAGATGCCTCATGCCTCATTACAAGCTGTGAACTTTTGTCATCAGGATGTTCGAACTCACCTGTTCCCTCCCGCTGGAGAAGGACCTTCGGGTGATTCTGTATGACCACGACATGCTCACCAGAGATGAGAAGATTGGAGAGACAGTGATTGATCTGGAGAACCGCTTCCTCTCTAAATATGGGGCCATGTGTGGCCTGCCGCAGTCCTACTATGTGTGAGCAGACTCAACCACCTAAGTTGTTGTGTGACAAATGAATTAAAGTGGACTGAATGGTGTCACTTTTTTCCAGGTTTATACTCAAATTTCTTTCTCTGCCCACACTTCCTTCTCACGCGCAGCGTTTTTTTTAACTGTCTCGTATTAGATCAGGGGTAAACCAGTGGCGGGACCAGCTGACACCCAGGCAGCTGCTGTGCAGACTGTGCGAGCGGCGAAACCTGCAGAAACCCGTGTACGAAGACGACGCAGTCCGCTTTAGAGGACAGAGATACACGGCTGCAGACCTCGGTGAGTGATGAATGCTTATAAATGATTTAAATAAATCAACATTAGAATGAATCCAGACAGGAGAGTGCAGAGACACAAAAAAAGGAATGAATGGATGTGAGGGAATTTATATAGATAGATGTATAGATGAGGACAGAGGATGGATGAATGGTTGAGGGAGATGGATGGTTGAGTTTCCAGATGATTAGGGAAGTGGTTGAGGAGAGTTCCTGCTCCTAAACATAAGCAAGTTAACTTTGTTCCGTCATACCCCACATCTCATCGCCTCAAATCTTAAATCACATCCTATCCTGCTCCATTCTACCTGCCAATCGCACCGCATTGCATTGCATCTCGTTCCATGACGCTGTGGCAGTCCCGCCCAATCGTTCTAAGTTGTAGAATGCTGCACCAGTGGCAGCCTGTTGCAGCAGTTCTAGTTATATTGTGCTTTGGAGGTTCTCGAGTTTTTTTCGGTGAAAATATTGAATTTTCTTTTTTTCTTTTTGGATGACTGTGCTGCCAGAAGGATTTCTGATGGTACTACAGACACTTTATAACATCTGTTATGATGGGTTACCAGATCAAAATTGTTTACATGGAGTAACTGCTTGAGCATTCCACAGCCCAAGTCATCCCTGGAATAAGATCCCAAATCCATATATGTTAAAGAGTAGATGTTGAGGATGTGAGGCGGCAGTAAAATGGATGGCGAAGAGGAGGAAATTCAAACCATCTCAGCAATGTGAGATTGTTACCAAATAAAGTGAACAAGCTTTGAGCTGTGTTTAGAATACAGTAGGAACGTCAAGAATGAAGTACATGTTTCACCAAAACAAGCTGCAGGAACATATTCTGACTCCAACACCTTTCTACCCGGCCTTTAGACTACATAGGAAGAAAGAGAGGCACTGAACTATCAGCTGTGAGTTTCCTCTGTGCTTCGTACAAAAGGTCGTACTGTTGTTACTTGCAGACACTGAAAGTGAAGCCATCAGCTCAATTTTTGCCAGTTTGCAGACTCAGACTCTTTGTTGTGCTCTTTGTTTTTTCGGGGCCCTCTGCTGTCCTGCTGGGGGAGGCTGCTACTGTATGGGGAGTACTGTTGCCATAAGGGGGGCAGAAATGTTTAAGTTGGTAGATAGTGTCAAAGTAATATCCAAGATGATGCCGGGATGCAGCTTTTCCAGCAGAACATTGCCTTGCAACAAGAAGAGCGGTGTTACTCACTTTAGTTGTCAGTGGTTTTAATGTTATGGCTGATTGGCATATGTTGTTTTCATTTTTAAACAACCTTTCTCCGTCTAAATCTGGATTGATGTCTGCACTCTTGGTGCACAGCTGATTGACTCAGCCTCCATCAGACCCTCAACTATTGGAAAAAAAAAAGAGCCAGTTTCATAAAAACAAAACGTGCACAGATTTATATCATCGACGTGTTTGAGTGCGCAGCGCTTCTTAACATAACTTCACAGCAAATAAATCACTCCACACTGTACTCCCACTCCACCCATATCTCCTCTTTTTCTGCTTTTATTTGCGTTTTTCTTCCCTCGATTCTGTCTCAGCCCTCTCTTTCTCTTTTCTCCACGTCTGCTATTCATTCCTCTGTTTTCTCGCTCTACATTTAAACCCCAGTGCTCTCCTCTTCGTGGCGCTTATCCATCCTTCTACACTTCGCTGTCTTTGAGTGAGGGAGATTCTTCATCCTTTGCTTCTTTTCCTTTAGTTCTCCTTTCTTTTTTTTAATCTCCACTTCGCGCTGATTGTTTTTCCTGTTCATTTTTTTCTTCGCTCCTGTCATCTGTCATGTTGTCTACTTGTATACCTCCTCATCAGCAGTTCCGTCTCCCTTCTTTTCAGTTTCAGTCTCACCCTTCTGTCACCTTTAGTTTTCCTCGTGTCTCCAGCCTCTTGTTCTCATTGCACCAGTTTTCCCTTTTCTCAGTAGTTTCTTTAAATATCTTATATGTGCAAATGTAAGCTCGGCAGCATGTTGTCATGGTTTTGGAACAACACAGTTTCAGTGAGACTGCCACCTGTTAGAGTTTAATATAACAGGAGAAAGTGGGTACAGAAGGTGGTTCTTGTAAAGTTGACTTTGTGTAATTTGCACTGTGCACTAAGTAAACTGAAAGTGGCCCCGGTTTGCACGCTTCCCCTCATGATGAGGTCATTAGTTGGGATTTACACCATCCCAGTGTTGATGCTGTGAACTGCAGCAGATTTATGAAAAATCATGTAAATGTTTGGATTGAAAACAAGCACGTTTAGCTGAGCACTGCTCTGCTAGATTAGGTCATAATGTAGTTGTCACCTCCCGTTAACTTATTTGGAGTTAATTAAATTTCCACCAAGCAAATCTGCGCAGTTATTGTAAGTTGCATTTGCCCATTTTGTCAGGCTGTGAGGTCAGTTTTACCCTCAATGGACCTGCCTCACTTCATCCCACTCTACTTCCATTTGACCCTATTTTTCGTGCTCTCGTCTTCCTGCTCACTTTCTTTTCTGTTCCTTCTCCCACCATCAAACTCTTTTTCTTTCTCTTTGCTTTCTTTGTTATAGCTTCCTGATTTCTGGGAATTGAGATGTTCAGAATTACTCTCTAATATCATTGCCTAGAAAATAAAAACATATTTCTTTATCTTGGCATAACATGGCTTGTTTTTTTTTGTTGTTTTTTTTTGGTAATAACCAATTAATAGGCCTGTATTTATTTTAGCAGCTGCTGGCTGAGGCAGAGATGTGTGAGTTGTTTGACTTCTTTTTGTTGTCTTCTACTATCAGACAATATAATCTGCTGTAAAAGTTCAACAAAAACACCCATGTGTCTCAACTTACTGCTGACAGTTATGTGAGGGCAGAAATCAGAGACCCTTACTATGATTAATATTAGAGTCTTAGCGAGGTAACTTAAGGTTCGGCCCTGAGGTTTTTAGTATGGCAACATAGTCTGGAAATATCAACCTGCTCCAGAGCAGCTTGGGTTGAATAATAGATCAGCATATGTAAAAGCACTGCCTCTAGACCAATCAAATCTTTTGGGAAATGAAAGAATAAGAAAAAACACATTGCTGCATGGACTAAAATGCTAATGTCTTATAAAATCCCTCTCTTTGCACATTTTAAAGCCTTAATAACAGAAAATGAGTTCAGCCCAGGTCTTTATTTGGTTTGAAAACTATTTGCAACAGCCAGTTAATACATTTGCATAAGCAGTTGTGCCTCCATAAGTTGAGCTATGGTTGTAGCTCAACTTGGCCTAATATTTGGACTATAATGCTCTTCCCAGAGCACAAGCACAGGAGGGGTCTCGATTCATCAATAGAAATATGTCTGACTCTGCTCGGATAGTCAGCCATATGCCCCCTGTTATTTTTGTAAAGTATTGGACTTTGTCTTTTCACAAACCAAACCAACTGTCAAATAGTTTGCTTCCGGCTTTTTCCTGCAGCTATACCAGAAAGCATTCTGGCCTTCTTTGAGTATGTGATTGGTCATTGAATGTCACTTTGAGCGTTAATTATTAGAATCATTTGAGCCAGACAACCAGAAGATACCCTGGATATGTTGAACCTGCTCCAGAGTACAGGCCCCAGGTGTGACCATCATTTTTCATAAGTTTGACAAAGCAAAGATCATTTTCTTGAGAAAACAGATCCTGTATCTTCATATTTCTCACTGTGCTCTGTTCCATCTCTCCCCCTCATCGACTCTTGCCCTTTTCCTCATTTCTTCTACTCACTTTCTCTCCCCCATTACTTGCCCTCTTATCCTGCTGGCCGAGGAGGGAGGGAGGGACGGGGGAGGAAACCACAGGACCACCTGTGGAGCAGAGCGATGAGATAAATATTCAAGATTCATTTTCGCCCCTTCACACACACAAACCGAGCCCACACATATGTTCCATGGCTGCTGTGATGCAAGGTCATGGTTGTCGTTTTGGTGATTTATGGTACAGTTGTGTGTGTGTGTGTGTGTGTGTGTGTGCCAACATCAACAGAGCGGTCGTCTCTTGGTTAGTGAGGAGCGCCGCCACGTTCTCTTTCCATGGTTGCCGCGGTTACTGTGCGTCAGCTTGCTGCCAGTCAAACACGGTTGCTAACTGGCTAAAAAGCCACGCTCCTCTTCATCTGCCTCTTCTGACTTTTGCTTTTTCCTTTTTGTTCTTTTTCATTTCTTTTATTCTGTTTTTTCTGACTTATTTGGTTTTTCTCAAACCTTCTCATCCTTCTTTTACTCATCTTCCATATTTCTCTGCCTGATGCTCCCTTCAACAATATCTGTCTTGTGTATCACGATTTGTTTTTCTCTTTCATTTCAACTTGTCTTTACCTCTTCTCTTTCTCTTTAATTTCTTTTGGTCTCTTTCTTTTCTCTGTCTCCTCTGATCTCATATTTTCTCTTTTTTACCTCATATTTTATCCTGGTTTCCCTTGCTGTCTTCTTTGTCTCCAATTACTGTTTTTTTTCTGAACTCTACCTTTGATTTAATTCTTTTATTTCCTTCACTTGAGCTTCACTTTGTTTCCTCTCCTCTCCCCCTTGCCTCTTTATTTTCTCCTCAGTCAATTCTTCTCCTCTCGCAGTTAAGGTGACTCTAAGTTTACAGTCATAAACTTTTGACGTTAGTTTGATATTTAAATTTTTCTTGGATGCGGCAAAGACTTTCCTCCTTCACTTGTGATGCAGGGACCAATAACATGGCAAGGAGTGTATCTATTTCATGGATGTTTGAGAATGTGTGTGAATAATGAAGTGAACTGCTCGCCTCCCATTCCACCCGTTATTCTGGATTTCCATTCTCCACTTTGTGAAGTGTAACGATGGAGTTCCATGGCCTTCACATAAACTCCAAACTGTGTTTTTGTGTGTGTTTCCAGATAACAAACATGAATCCAAACGTCACCTCGGCCCAATTAAGGAGCAATTGTCTCTTCAGATCTTAAGGAATCTGTGTCTGGTTCCTGAACATGTGGAAACCAGACGGCTGTACAGCCCACTGCAACCTGACATAGAGCAGGTAACACACCCTCAAACTCACTATGATCACTCACTGTTTGGGCCTGATTTATTTATTTTTTCCTTCTTCCATCTTTTGGCACCTTTTTAATCAGTTTATAGCATGTTTTTTTTTTTTTACATTTCTGCCTTTGACTGGTTGCTGTCTGTCAGGGGCGTCTGATGATGTGGGTGGACCTCTTCCCCAAGTCTCTGGGACCACCTGGGCCCCCGTTCAACGTCACGCCACGCAGGGCCAAGAAGTAGGAACAAAAACGCACAGACACACAATGAGTTTACTGTAGACAAACGAGTCAATTTTCAGGGCTGACAGTCAGTGGATCACTCAGTTATTCAGTCTATCAATAAATCAATAAGTCAGTCTGCCAACCAAACGGTGTACAAACAAGTCAATTAATTGGCAATGTAGGCATTGAGTCAGTCAAACCCTCTGTCAGTCAGTACGTCATTCAGGATATAGATCTATGGTGTCTCAATCAGTCGGTCAGATGTAATTAGTTTGTCAAGATCAGTTTGTCATCATGTAGTCAGGTACCCAGTATATCAGTTAATCTGAATGGGATTAAATCAATCAATACATCAAGGTTTTAAAAAGTCAGTCAACAGAGCAATTAGTCAATTTGAATAGTGAGTTGATCGGTCCAACTTTATCTCACTCGGCTGACTTAAGCTGCTACCGGTTGGCCACTTAATCTTTCTTCTCTTTAATCTGTCTTTTTGTAGACAGCATTCACTTTGCAAACATATTTAAAAGTCACACCATCGAAAAAGTCGTGAAGATATTTGTGAACAAATACATCCGTTCTGTAGTTGTACACCCATAAATATCTGAGGTAACATGGTCCGTTTCTGCTCAGGTTCTCCCTGCGCTGCATCATCTGGAACACCAGTGACGTCATCCTGGACGATGTCAGCTTGAGCGGGGAGAAGATGAGCGACATCTATGTTAAAGGGTAAGAGGAGGAAATTGTTAATTTCACGGCCGCTCTCCCTTGTTCTGCTTCATTCCGTTTGCGACGGTCCACGCTGACAATTGATCGCTCATCAAACAAAGACAGAATAACGGGAGTGTTTGTGTCCCACAGCTGGCTCGACGGACACGAACACAACAAGCAGAAGACCGACGTCCACTACCGCTCTCTGGGCGGCGACGGCAACTTCAACTACAGATTCCTGTTTCCCTTCCACTATTTACCTGCTGAGCAGTTGTGTGTCGTCGACAGGAAGGTAAAAGCAAGTCTTATCACTTATTATAAACATGTGCTTATTACCTATGCAACTGCAGCAATATGACACTAAGAAGAAGTAAAGAGAAGAGGAAGCGCAAAGGAAAAGAGGTTATTAAACTTGTTAAGAACAGAGCCTCATTAGTTTAAAGGTAATGGCTTTTTACTTTCAGCAGTTATGGATCCAGGAGTTGTGGCAAAAACATTACAGCCAACACAGGAGTTGAGTCAGATCACAAGGTTTAGTCGGGAGAAATTTCTGAGACGGGGTCCTCCCTGCAACTCTCCTGCCTCTGAGCTAATCTACTGTGGCCGGCAATTAACAAAAATAATGATGTGACACTTTCACAAGAAGGAGTAGATGCTGCTGAATCTTTGAGACTCAACAAAAACATGCATCGAGGAGCTAAAATAACATCACTCTGAAAACTGGAATAACAACTCGGCTGTCATTTGCTTTTCTTGGCCCGAGGCCGGGCCTCTTTAGCTGCTCGCAGCGACATGTTTTACGACGGCGATCGCTCGCTCGCACCAGCATCTTCAATCAGTGAGCAGCTGAAAAGACAAGAGGGAGTTTCAAATGAAAAACTCTGCTTTGTGGAGAGCTTCGACTCGAAAAAAAGGAGCCAGAGCCAGAAACTGAGTTTATGAAGCAAGAAACCTCAGCGGCAGAGCCGCAGGGACTGATCAACACTGCGCTGTTGTACTATGTGACAGCATCATGAGGTCAAAAATGTTAACCTAAACTTAGAATATAAATCCTAAGATCAGCATTTACAACCCTTAGATAGTTCTTAACATAATGATTGTGTTGGTGTTAATTCATTTGACAGTTATTTTCTCGATTAATCATTTAGTGCAAAGTAGGAAATGTATCATTCTCAGAAACAAAACTATTCAATTTAGAGTCATATGTAAAACGCAGAAAGCTGCTCATGACTTGGAAAGCTAGAAATAATTTGTATTTTTATTTGAAAAAGAAGTGAAACTGTTGATCGTCAACTAATTCTACCCACTGGTGAAGGTGTTTGTAGTCTGTTTGAGGTCATATTTAGTACACTGAACCTTTTATAGAACACCTTTTACCCTCAAATACCTTCAGACTTCATAACTTAAGTTATGTTATCAAGCTCTTAGATTTATAATTACTGTTGTTATTAGTTTATTTGCATGTTAAAATGTGTAGAACAGCCTAGAAATTGTTGCAGCACATGTGCAGCACAAAACATAAACCATAGCCTGCTCCTTCTGTTTGTATTTAAAAATACTTTCTTAATCTATATTGAAGTCTCTAATCCTACATTAGCTGTGTTCCCCCAATTTACATGACAACACATCATTAACAGTGCTATGCAGCTTGACTGTAGAGGGTTAGGGAGAGCTTTTCTCTGAAAACAGCTGCCTGATAACAGAGCTGAGATTGAAACAAAGCAGTCACAATGCGAGCCATAAAAATGTTACACTGAGCTGAGAGTTGGCTATTTCCAACAGCGCACATGGTCATTAGAACAATCTCCAACATACAAACTGTGGCTCACTTTATTTGGTAGATTTAAACAGCCCGAGCATGGTCTCATTCATGTGTTCCACGGCTGCTTGGTCAGAGAGCCCGTTTCACACTGAAACCCAATGAGTACCAGTGCACGATTAACATTGTCAGACAGTGTATGCCAAACCAAATGGGGTGGTTTCTTAACCCAAACCAAGGAGCTTTCGGTATCAACAGGTGAGTCAAATGTGGGTCTCCTGGGTGAAAGTTCCATGACATGAAACCTTTGCACACAAGGCCGATTTTGATATTTATCTTATATTCTCATTTATATTATATTCTCATGAGCATTTTGTATATTGCACACATATTTGTCAAAGGTCTGTTAAGTGTATGATCTCAGTGAGATTTTCTTCGTTATATAAAGACAACAACAATAATGTAAAAAGTCGCTGTGGTTCAACAACACCTTTATAAATGATAGTTTCCTGAAAGAAAGCATGCAAACTATTACTAGTATTACCTAAAAAGTCAATAATGATAATAATATAATGGACTGGACTTATTTCAAATGAAACGTGTTGTCCCTACTTCTACTGATTAGCAGCATTTCATGCACAAAGCAAAATATACTTATTATATTCTCATTATGCCTTATATGAAGCCATTATAAACGTACTATTGTTTTGTAATTAAAAAGTCATGTGTCGTGTCCAGCAGAACACATTTGTTATTTCACAATGTGGAATTCAGCTTTGGCATCAATTTGACATCTTTTTTTTTTTTTTCTTTTCTCTGCAACTCAAGCTGATTTGTTTCGAGAGATAGAAAGATGAATTCAGGAAATGAAGGAAAAGACTGAACAAGTTTCTGTACTCAGCACTCTGGCAACAAAGAGGAAGCTGATTGATGCTGTTAGATATTGCAGCGAGCAGTTGCACATGCACACTCAGACACACACACTCATGTTCAGTGTCCCACCCCTGCCTGTGACAGCTGTGGAGTGATAACTTAATGTACTTGGACAAGAGGCTGTGCATTCGCCGAGCCAAGCTTTGGAACACACACCCTGACAAGCGTACAGGCATTAGCAACCGCACACACTCATACGCACAGAGGGTGTTGCATGTTTACTCTACTGTTTGTGTGCGTTGTCATGAGGTGTGAGAGCACGATGTGGATTTAGACTCTGATTTAGGGAGCTGGTGTTAAGTCATTACTTCGACTGCAGATACGAGTCTGTCATTTAAACAGATGGAGAAAAAAAAAATTGTTATGCAAAACTCTACTACTGTGCTTGCTCTAAGAAAACCATCCTTTTCTTTTTGTCCTCTTCTAATGCAGTCGATAAAACGACATTAAAATAAACCCATAAGGGTGATTTTTGACGATCACGGTGAGTTGAGGCTTTGATCCAGTAGACAGACATTGTATGAAGTGTACCAGAAAGCGTACAGTATAAAGGGTATACAAACCAGCCATGGGAGATGTTCCCAGAGCAGAGCAGGGATGAAGCATAATCATGTCAGAGGGCCGGGGCTGGAGGCTGACAGAACAGGAGCCGTGGAGCAAGAAGCAGAACAGATCGGCTGCTGGAAATCCAAGCAGACGACCATCAGTCCAGTGTCAAGCAGAGTAGACTAACACAAGCTGTACAGTCTGGAAATTCTCAGCAGGTTTGGATGCAGACTGTGGCAAGTCGGGTGCAGGTGTAGTCTTCGGCAGGATGAGTGCAGGATCTGGAAGGGGGATGGGCATCAGTTGACCCCAGTGGGGATTTGAAAGACAGGCAGGAGCCTAGCGGACTGACTTAGGGACTGTCTCTATTGTGGTCTCAGCAGTCCTTGTGCAGGAATGGGAGCTGAAAGGTGCCATAGACCCCTTTGGGTACAGGGGGACAGGTGACTTCAAATCAAGAGATGTTGAGGACCCCCCTCTATGACGGAATAATTATTTTATTTTACAGTTCCAAATGGGCCCATGTCCCAGCATTACAATCAAGTGATCATAGTTCTTCAGAGGTCTGGTTTCCAAGTCTCTGGATCCTGTAAAACAGAGTTAGTAGGATAAACTGGATTTTTATCCTATGTATTGGTGTCTCTTTGTGTAGACATTTGATGAGGGTTTAATTATTTTTGGAGTGTTTTACTTAAAAGAAAATTAAATACATACATATATATATATATATATATATATATATATATTGTTTATATGCAGATAGATTTTTTTAGAACCATGTCTTAAATTCTGTAGATTAGGCCCATGTGGGTGGGTGAGTGTGTGGATGACAGACAAAAAAAAGATCCACATTTTACACCTTATCTCGTTTCCATAACTCAGCCATGACATCATAATTGCAGAGGAGAGATATTTGTCGCTGTGGGAGGTTACAAGGTGCACCTTTTAGTTTGGAATATATTTTGGAACAGTGATGTACGGACATTTGTTGCAAATCACAGGCGTCCTATTTAAAATCATGTGTAAAAAGCCATATTTTCTATCAACATGACAACAGCCAAAGAGTCTCGCAAGCGGATGAAAAAAAAAAAGAGAAAAGGACGAATGAGGGAATGGAAAGAGAAAGAGAGGAAACTTGGTGTGCAGCAGCTGGAGAGTGAAGCCCATTAGCACAAAGGTGAGACGGGATCAGATTCTGTCTGGCAGTTTAGCGTGACTTTACCGGAGGTGATAATAGGTGTAATACACTTACAGACACAGATGTATGCAGCAGTGTGCGTTCACACAGAAGGTGTGTAGATCCAGTGTGGAAGTGGCGATGTTGTGAGAGATGTGGCGGCGCGGCGCTGTTGGGCTCTGAGCGGAGCGTCATCTTTCAACACAGTTTGACTGAAAGAACGGGTAGCTGCACCAGCTGGACACAGGAACACAACCATGAATCTGTCACGATCATTTACTGCCCTTCATCTACAACTTTCACAGTGCTCAGAACAGAAGTGTCACTCTTAATTTGTGGTCGCGTATCCTGCATAAAAACACGGAAGCAGGGTTTTCGATTGCCTTTTTTAAAACTTTTCAAACATTCATTTTGTAGATGTGAATAAGAAAAGGTGCATGGAAAGGGCAAAAAATTTTAAAAACGCTTCCACAGATGCGCAGAAAAGTTTACATGGAGGGGAGTTTTGCCAGTTTTTCAGAAGACATGATAAATAGTTTTAATTTTAAATTGTTTAAATGGATGTGACTCACTAGTTGTTTCCAGTTTGTGGTGGCAAACAAAACTTCTGACCTTTGTGACCGACTGGCGTCTTTCCACAAATAATTTCCCAGATATTCCCAAATATGACCATAATTTCTGAAGAAGCACTCTTTCCACCCTCTGGATGCACTACACAGGCTCCAAACCAGTTCATTAGAATATGTCTGATTCCCTTTTCTTTCTTCTTTTTTGATGGCTTTTGAAAAGATCACTCAGATTGACTATGTTAATGAATGGAAACCAGACGAGAAATTGCTGTTTTGAAATGCAAAATTTGACCTTTTCTTCCTTTCCGTGTGTCTGCAGGAACACTTTTGGAGCCTGGATAAAGCGGAGACGAAACTGGCACCTAAACTGACCATCCAAGTCTGGGACAATGACAAGTTCTCCTTCGACGACTACCTCGGTAACACTCATCCCTTCTGAGTGCACGTGTGTTTTTCCACCGTCAGTCAGTCAGTGTGTGAAAATGTTGTCCTGTTTACTTTTAGAAGGTTTGCAATTTGTCAGCTGCGTTAGCGAAAAGGAAACCAGTTGTACCTGAACTGTCGATGCACATTAATGGCCTTTAGCTCACATATAAGGACAGTTTGGTCCTTTTTTTTTGGCATCACTTTCATAAGATGTAAGATATCGAGATGTTTTTGACTTCCTAACAAACATTATTTGATTTTAGTCCACTTTAAAGTATGTAAATGGATGCATAACCTCTGCAGTTTTCAGCTTTTTAAGAATGGTATAATTATGCCTTTTGGTGGTCGGAAGACACTTAAATCATTTTGGGTACGACATTTAGACGGATTTACCCTCCTTTCTGGCCAAGGATTAGGGGGTAAATCTATCCCAGAAACCATATGTGCGATGTAAGAACAACTACTGCGATAACATTTATCTTTGGAATTAACACTCTTCCATTTCCACTGTGTCTGCACATTTTGCCGAGAGGAGGGGCTGATTTTATTTTGTCTTCCCGAAACTCAAGCTGTCAAAATTTTGCCTCTCCTTCACCCCTGACTCTGCCCCAACCCCGTCTCTTGAAATAACTCACCGCCCTGCCTCTCCTCTTTCACTCCCCCTGCCTTGGTTCCTTCTCTCTCTGCCTGTGAAGGGAGGATGACGGTCTGTGGACTGAGAGTCCCTCTGCGGTGGGAGACGAAGAGGGAGATGAGGAATCCAGATTCTGACCTGTTCCTGTCTGTCACCGTCTCGCACGGCTGCAGAGTTTTCTCTTGCTGGCGTTTATTCGCCTCATACAGCCTATGGGTGTGTGGCCACCTCAAAGCATTTTTTCCATGACTGCCTGTCTTCAGCTCGTCGGCTCGGACCGCTGACTGTTAATCATCCTGCACAGTGTGAGGATCAGACACGAGCCATTTTCCTACGGTCAAACTGTTAAATTACAGTAAAATCTGGGAAAACACTTCCAGCAGATATCTAGTCTTTCTTCAGCCGTCCTTAATGAATTAAAACTATTATTTAAACTGTACTTACCAACTTTCATCACAGGATCATCCATTCACTTGGAGATCAATAGTAGTCATTAGTTGTTATATACGGATGAACTGGTTAAACAGCCGATTGTGCTGAGCTTTACTTCACTTCCCAAAACAATATCCATCTCTGCAAACCAGTTTTCTCAGTGCATGGCAATTTAAAACACTTGTACGCCTGGTTCAGACTACAAAGTATTCTCTTCTAAGATGGCCACTATATTCTATTTATTGAAGATTTGGGGGACTGGTTGGGTCTACTTTAAGGTAGGCGGAGAGGGAAGGGATAGACATTCTGGTCTGGCCCAAATGCTTGGACTTCAGCCTGGTCCTTCTCCGCTCAAGGTCACCTTTTTGTCTCATCTGCCAATGGAGAGAATATATCTAAACTAAAATATTTTCCCAGTCATTACACTGTCATGCATTATTGACTGACAGTACTTGTGTAAACTGTGTAAACAAATCTTCCTGTTAAAAACATGGCTTTTTTCCTTCCTGTTTTCTGGTTGAACATTTTAAATTCCTGCTTTAGAAAATGTTGATTAGAACTGCGACATTAGAAAAGAAATTTGCAATCAAGCATTTACATTCACTTGAGTTTTTTTTTTTTTTTTTTTTGCATTTTCTTTTGGAAAAGAAAGAAGAAAAAAGAAAAAAGAAACTTCAGCTTGAACCAGCTTTTGCTAACAAGCTCTGATTCAGTAAACATTTTGCTCACATGACAATCACCTGAACAATAGGCTATTTCTGCTTCTAGATGACATCGAAGAATAATCACAATGTACTCGGTTGGAAAGAATTCCTGATGTTTTTACATTCTTGAATTTGTATGCGAGTCAATTGGACGACCATTTGTTCCTATGAGGAATCCCCGTGACCTCCGATACGTGTGGAAATCTGCTCTCTGTTTTCTCCCCTTCTTAATTTCCCTCAAGTAAGTTAGAAATGTGCATGATGTGCATTCTCTATCAAGCAACATGTCAAACGTTTACTTCAAATTCGCTTTACATTTGGACAGGAATACAGTTACTTTTAGATTTCAACACATTTTTATCCTAAGAAGCTTTAACAGAACCTTTCGAACTGTTCTGATTGCTTTAATGAAGTCAAAGTGTGGTGGACCATGAGAAAAATAGTGTTAGTTACTTGTAAACAGTGCTTTAATGAACTTAAATGCAATTTAAGCACGAAAAACAAAATGTTTCTTAACATTTGGACCTCATTAGATGTGCCTCCATCCGTGTGTGTTTTTGCATTTTTGATAAATGCACACATAGCTGGGTGGAAATGCGAGCAAGACAAACATCGGAGAAAAGTTGCAGCCAGGTTGAGTGAACAAGTGATGACATTCAAAAATCACATTCTGAAAGAATGCGCAGAGGGCTGGGAAATCTGGGGAAAAAAGAAGTGTGAATCAGACACGTTTTCCGCTCAATGGTCTGAATAGAACTTCTCCAATTCTTTGTCTTTTCCTCTTCTCACTCTCTTCTTTGTCTGCTTCCTGTCGATCCTGTAACCCTTTCTGCTGTTGCATTGAACATATATAGAGTCAGAATGTTTCCTGACCGACTAAATAATAGTCAAACAAGTAGTCTGACTGAATTTGACGGATTTATTTTTAGTAGAAATCAAGTGATTATGCACAAATAGGAGGGGCAGATTTGACCTCCAATGAACATTCTTTAAACGTGTCATTAGGCCACCTGGTCATGGACCTGAACCACATGCTTCGTCCCGCCAAGTCTCCAGAGAAATGCACCCTGCAGCTGCTCGACCAGTCGGTGGACAAGCTGGTGTCTCTGTTTGAACAGAAGACTGTGAAAGGATGGTGGCCCTGCACCTATGAGCAAAACGGAGAAAAGATCATCGCCGTAAGAGCACAAACACACACAGATGCTGTTACAAATGCAGGATTGTGTTCTCAAATCGGCTCCAGAAGTGCGAGGGAATAGATATATAGCGGTCAGAACGGTTCATCTTTAAAATTTGCAGCAAAGACACGAAGGACCCTCTTCTCCATTGTTGTCTCTTTTTTCAGGGGAAGGTGGAGATGTCCCTGGAGATCGTGACAGAGCAGGAGCAAGAGGAAAGACCAGCCGGCCTCGGCAGAGACGAACCCAACATGAACCCTCACCTGGAGGAGCCGCAGTGAGTCTCTCTCACAGACACAAACACATACAAGCACACACACGATCATGCACTTATTCTCTTCCTGTCTGCTGCTCCTCCCACCAGACGTCCAGAGACGTCCTTCCTGTGGTTGTCATCCCCCTACAAGACCATCAAGTTCATCCTGTGGAGGCGATTCAAGTGGTTTATCATCCTCTTTATCATCCTTTTCCTCATCTTCCTCTTCTTGGGCGTGTTCCTCTACTCCTTCCCGGTAAGTTTGAAACCTTTTCCACTGTATTTTTTTTTACCTCTGTGTATGATTTTGAGCATAAAAGTTACAGAAAACTATAAAAAATAAAGTAGGGAAAACGTGAGATTGTGAACAGAAGAGAAAATTGGCTCTTGCATCATTTTATGTTTTCCTCTTTTCAGAACTACGCTGCCATGAAGATGGTTGGACCTTTTGGGCCAGCCAAGACCACACAGGGATGATGGGGGCCAGGAAGAAAAAAAACCTGAAAAAAGGGACACGAGTGAAATGAGTTAAATGAGACTGACCTTCACTGTTTTTTCTCTTCTTGAGCCTTGATGGATTAGACCACTGTGAGTTGTAGACGCTGTTTTGTACAGAGAGAGCTGATCAGCAATAGATGTTTGTGTGTCCGTTTGTGCCTTTGCTTTTAGAGTCACCCGTTTCAACAACTCTGCACTGCTGTTGTGAAAGTATTACCAAAGGTATTATCAGATCTCGGGGCGTGACGTCTGTGTCCTCGTCACGCTTCCGTCACCTCTTTCATCTCGTTTGTGCTCCTGCGGAGATGAAGGAGAATAAAAAAACTCTGCTGGCCGTCGGCAACATTTTAAAGAGCAGAAAATTCAAAGATTCTGATGTTGCTTGATCTTTTTACCGCCCACTGTCTCCCAGCAAGGTGCACAGTCTGGTCAGGCAGAGACTAAATGGATTCAAAATGTCAAACTTTATTGCTCCCAAAGTTCAATCCGAGGTTAAAACAGGATGGCAATTTGAGCCAGTTCCTCTCTTTGAATGTCCATTTTACGTCACTGTTGTGCTTTTAAGTGCAGTTAAAGTTATATAGTTTTGAGAAAGAAACTTTAGATGATGCAGTTTGTGTGGGCGTATGTGATGCCTTCATTTGCGGTGGGATTTCTCATGGGGTTACCAGTTTAAAAGCTGGAGTATAGACAATGAATTTCTCCACTAATTTCTGTCCACTCTTTTCTTCCTTTTTCAGTTCTTCATCAGCTTTATCTTCATCCTCCTTTATACCTCTCTCTTCATACTAACTTCCTCCTTTTTCTTTTTCTCTTGTTTTTCTGTTTTCTCCATTTTGCTTTGTTTCTCTTCTCCCCTCGCCTCTTTTCATCCCCCCCTTTATTTCATCATTGCTCTTCCTTCTCTTCTTTATGTCCCTCTACCTCCTCTTTTGCCTTGGTCTTCCTCTTTTTCCTCATTCCCTCAGTACTGCCCCTCCTCCAGTCCTGCAGCACTCTCAGGGTTCAGCGGGTTAAGTCAGGGATTTGCTCTTGTTGATCTCAGAGCTTGAGTTTTATTAGTACAAAGCTGGTCTGAGATAGATGATGTAGGCAGATAAGGACACATAACAGTGTAAGTGTGTGTCCTATACGTGGGAGTCTTTTGATCTAAGAATAGTTCCGGCTCATTTCACGAGCAGTGACAAATCACAACTTAAAAAAACAAACATTTGATATTCATGAAATATTTAAATCTTTTATTTCACCATTTCTAACATCTAAAGTTTTTAGTTTTTTTTTTTTTTTTCCTTTGGCTGTGATCACATGCTCGCTCATTTTGGTTTGGTCCAGATCAGAGTGGAAAAAAAGGACTTTGTGCAGTTCACAGCAGCCGAGATTAAAAGCCAATCAGGCCTTGTAAATGAAAGTCTCATGGACTCACAAGCAGTTCATTTTCCAGAGTTTGCAGCTTTAACTCCATCTCTGCTGACCTCCGAATATATCAGACAAGCTTACCTCCACCGGAGTTTAACAAACATCTGAATGTGGATAACAACTGCATTTTTCTGAGAATTCAATTTTCTCTGCGTTGACTTCCAAACATGAGGAACTCGCATCTTATCTGCCAACACTGTCAAGTCAAACAGTCTTCTGCAGTTTCGGATGTTTTTGGCTGAGTTTAGTTTACGTTGTTGCAGACGTTGAAAGCTGACAGTGATTTAGCATCATTGAAACCCTTGCACAATGTACTCGAAACACACCAGTAAATAAGTATGTTTCAAAGCTTTAAAAGTACTAAAGGATAATGGTGTCAATCATGTATATAAACAGGAGAGAAAGAAAGTCTGATGATTATAAGAAATACCATAAAAAGTGCCATCACTCAAGATGTCTGTCTTGATCTGTTTTTTTTTGTTTGTTTTAGAGCCGTGGAGCTGGTTTATATATCTGTAAAAGCCTTAAATATACCGCTGATGTAAACAAGCTTTATTCAGACAATCCTGCTGTGAGCTCAGTTTACAGTGATTCAAGTCTCAAGTAGCCTTTAAAATACAAACTCAGCTCTGTTTTTGCCTGATATTCTTCCTGTCAGTGAATGCAACGTGCCTTTAGCCGTTGCTGCTTTTATGTGTTGAAGCATGTACTCTTGCCTCAACGTCCAACAAAACTAGCAGGGGATGTTGAAAAGTTTCTGTGAGGAAAACTGTCAATCGTACTTTTAGGAGACTTCAAGTTTTCACTTGTTACAGGGGGAAAAAAAAACTAAACATGAGCATCTCTTTGCTTTGACCCCCATAAACTACTGATGCTAATTAACTGCATTGAACAGTAACCCGTCATAACTTTATCACAGCAAACTTGGAAACTGTATTTGCATGAACAGCTATGATACAAAATCCATCAAGAGTCACTGTTTGTGGGAAACAGACCAAATGTATTCTAAACATGACGTGTATCTGACCTCATATCTGCTGCAAAAGGCAATACTGTGTGCACTGCATCATGTTAGCATTATCAATAAAACTGCATTTCTGTTCAGTGTGCAGTATCATTTTTCCCCCCTTGTGTTTGTGTCATAGCATGTCATTGTTGGAAAAGTGTAAAAATGTAAGGAACCTTTCATTTCTTATTTCCATGCCTGTGAATGCAACTGAATACATCAACAGTGAATCAGGTATAAGTCCCTGTGATGTAGCACTGAGCAGCGTGCATCTACTGTGCCTCTCTTCACAGTCTTCATATCAAACGTACCCCTTTTCTTGTGTGTGTACCAGTCGAGGCAGAATCTAAAGCAGCGTAACACAATACGACATCATTGCTGCTGTCACAAAGCAAAAGGACAAAAAGCCCGGGTCGTTTCTGAGTGAAAAGACGTGGAAATATTTACAGTAGCCTATGTGGCAGCCATGGTAAATGGTGGACATGTTCTCTAAGTGCTAAGGATAGGAGCTTCACCACTTCCTCTAACCTCTCATTTGGCATAGTAAACACTGAACCGTCCTTTATAAAAGGAGGTAATTCACCCCACAGTTCCCTGCAGCTGCCGCATTCAAAGGAATGCTCTGCTATGTCTCACTGGGAGTCACTTAAATGAAAATGAGGACAGGAGGGTGAGCAGCCCACAATGGCAATATATTTCTCATTTGTCTTTTTCCTTCCTTTTTGAAATGACCAACTATCATGATAACGAATTATTTCATACATCTCATTACACAAATAAAATACATATAATGTATAATGCATCATGAGAATGTACTATATTCTCTTTTAAGAATATATCTTTTTAGAGCTTTTCTTAAGTCGTTATGAATTTCAACTATTATCTTTCCTGAGCCCTATGATATTTTCCAAGCAAGTTGAGGAGAAGTCCAAAGGAAAAGACTAAAACAGGTTATTTCTTTGAGGATTTGTCTGTAATTCTTAACTGCAGGTAGTTCAGGAGCAGTTTCTTCTGGATTAAATAGGAAAAACTCGATTTGGTGCTTACAAAGCCAGAACTTTGTAATTCTGCAGACCTTTTATGTGCAAAAAAAAAAGCTACGTAACACATTACAGAAAAAAAAAAAAGGGGGGGGGGGACTAAAACCATCATATGGCCCATTTAGAGAAAATTAATGATGGCCTGCGCTGTTAATAAATTTTGTTATTCTGCTTAAAATGTAAAAAAAATACATTTGCTTCGTCATCATTTCTCCCCGTTTGTCCATTCTTATTGTTATCAAAGGAAAATGGCTTTATGTAAAAATTTATGTAAAAAGAGAGCTCTGTAAACCCAGCAAAACAGATCCATTAATAGTGGAGTGCACAGTGAAACCCATGGTATGTATACTGATCATATACTGTAAGTATTATGTCCTGTCAGTCCATCAAGTCCAGTTTGTTCACATTGTGTAAAATTCTGGCACTATAATTTGTACAAATGATTACCGTTTTTTTTCGTCTGTGGTCTTTTCTCTTGCTGTGTTCCATACAGAAATTCATGTCACTAACACCTTTTGCAGCTCACAAAGGACTATATCAAGTTTCTCCTGCTGCACAATGTTTTGCATTTTTCCATATAAATGTGGGATGGAGTGGACTAATGGCCAATTTGTTCAATTGCATAAACTGTTTCTTGATATGTTTTAGGGAAAAGGTCGTTAAGGGTTTCTTTTTTTTTTAAAGAGCTGCAGTATGTTATGAGCACAAATTCCCTGGAGATTTGTATGTCAAATATCTGATAGTAATGCCACGGCTACTGGATGTGGCTGAGCTAAATGATATTATTTAAAGGTGGATTATTTTTCTTCAAGGTTACTGTGGATCATTTTACTTGGCGCCGTGATTAGTAATTTTGGTGAAGTTTCCATTAAATTGCATTTCAAGATGTAAAGAGCTGTGTAAAGCCCACCTACACCGCAGTTTGATCTATTCCATTAAGTATTTTCTTGCCAATAATTAAGATGTTTTCCTGCAAAATCATGGCGGGCGAGTAGCTCGAAGGCGAACTCGTGTGTCTATAAGAGACGTTTATTAGTAAGTATGCAAAGTGTGTGTAGTTCACTGACCTCCGTACGAACCTGCAGCGTCGGCAGAAGTCGGAGTGAAAAGTCTTTCAGACCAATTCCTCCTCTGAGCTCCCACAAGCCTAAATTATTACTTTGCTCTCCCACCTCTTTCCTCCATCCTCCATCTCTCCTCTCGTTTTCCTCTTGCTGTCCATCTCAAGTTCTGTCTTTTACTCTCTTTCTCAGGGGTGTTGTTATGGTCAGCATGAACTGCAGGTGAACCTCTGACCGCAGCATGGGTGTGCAGTGTGGGTGGGCTGTCTTCACTCCATCTCTCTCATTTTCTTTGACCTTCTCTGTCTTTCTCCTCTTCCTCTTCACCCCTCCCTGACCTCCCTCCTTGTCCTCCTCACTCGGTTTTTAACTCCTGCGTTACTTCTGCTCCTTATAGCTTCCTTTGTCACTCAGATACGTAGGTGACTGTGATCACTTTGCACCTGAAAAAGTATCAATTGTGAGGATTTCTTCTCTGACGACGGCGTTTTTGTGATCGGAGGGAATGCACTGAAAATCTGAAAAAAAAAAAACTTCCAAAAGTATGAAAGTTCATCAGAGAATGAAATTCCATCACATTGAACAGTTATGGGAGACTCTAATCTTGATTTCTGCGCGTTGCTTGTTCTGACGTTTTAGACCATATCCCATTCATTCTCAAATGGTTGCGTTGTAAGTTTTCCATTTCCCAGAGAGCAAGACTTAAATCATACAGATCTTCAACCAAACATCAATTCATCTGCCTCATGTTTTACCCTGTTCAGATGTTTTATGACAGAACAAAGATCATGATTTGTCTTTATTTCTCACTTTTAGCTTTTACCCGCGCTTGAATGAACTTTCTGCTTTTTTAAACGATAATATATCTGCTATTTTAGCAGCGTAATGCTCCGGTCAGTTAATGCTAAGCTGTCATGGTCTTTGGGTTTTGTTGAGATGATGGTTTGTCTTACCTTATGATTTCTTGGTTTGATGTTTTGATTAGATCTTCTAGTTTTGCCATTGATTTTTAGGGATTTCTTTGTTTCTGTTCAGCTCCTGTTCGTATCTGCTTGAGTTATTGTTTTTTCTCTTCTTTCTTTCTTGTTTAATCAGTTATGTTTCTCGTTATTGGTTTCTTGTCTGTTTAGTTTAAATTTCTCTGCTGCTAGATATCCTTCATTGCCTTTGTCCTGTTGCTCAATCACCATGTGACCACCTGTACTCATTATTCGCCTGCATCCACTCACCTCGTCACCCACGCCAGCATACATACCCTTGGTTTTCCTTGCTCTCAGCCTGAATGTCATCACTATGGTTGCTTCTGCCTTATCAGGCTGTATTTTTTTTTTTGTTAAGTTAGCTCCTTGCTTAGGCAGCAGTTTATGTTTTGCTTTGATAAAGCTTCTGATTTCCGGCTCCTGCCTGTTTGGTCCTGCATTTGGGTCCAACATCTCCACTGAAGACATAAGCCGTTTTCATGTCATTTTGTGTAAAATGTGAAATTTGTGAAATTTTGCCCAAAAGACATGGTTTGTCAGTAGATGTTATAGCCAATTCACAATTTCTCCATGATCTAGTATGCACGACCTATGTGACGTATATGCAGTCTGTTCCATGGTCCACCGAGTCCCTCTGCCAACCCCATGTAATCCATATATAACTGGGAAGACCTCACTGACTTTCCATGCACCTTGATCGATCTAGATCCGGGACTGGAGCCTATCCCACCTGTCATCTACATCTAATTCCCAGGAACTACAATATAAAGTGAGTTTAAATTAGCTTCAACTCTCTCCTCCTTTTCCTCATCTTCAGTCCTTCATACCTCTCCAACTTCACCCTCCCTCCTCCTATCTTCATCCTGTTGCCTCATCTCCCTGTTATGTTGATTACTGATGATATAATCTTAATTTCTCAGAAAAGTCTTGTTTACAGCCATCGCGAATGCTTGTAAGTACATTTACAGACCGTGTGAGTATTTGGGGCAGCTTTGAACATGCTAAGGTCAAAGTGCACCAGACACGATGGAAAATGACTGGAGGGGAGGCTTGCAAACAGAATTCCAGTTGTTTCATTATCACCTCAAACACCCCCCCCCCCCCCCCCCCCCCACACACACACACACGTAGCCTGGAACATCAAACACTTGTCGCTAGTAAAAGTGTAGTAGCCCCATCTATACCTGCGACTGCGAGTCTATCCTTCACACTGCCAAAGTTCAGACCAGTGATATCAGCTTACAAACTCTCACACACACATGCAGACATATGATATCAGCTTGCAAACACTCGTATGTGTACAGATGTGCGTTAACAGCTTGCACTGACACCTTTGAGGCCGTCCAGAGTGCAACTCCCCGTCTCGATGAAGCTGTCTGTCAGTGAGCTCTGAGGTTTCACGTTTGGCTGACATGATTTTTTGGATGAAACATGAGAATAAAAATATCTCACTGCATTCATATTGAGTTGGAACGCACACACTTTATGATATAATATACGAAAGCACATAAGAGGAAGTAACAAGATATAAAAAGATTGATATGTAAAGATGTCCTCCATAAAACTTGAAGCAGCACCTGGAGCAGCTATTTTACGGGAAAGGTTTGGACTCTGCAATGGACTATTCAGTAAATCAACACACTCATCCTCAGCAACAGCAAGTGATCAGCCCGGTTTCATGTTGAATGTGAAATTCAACATTGTTTGTGGCCACACAATATGAAGATGTTCACCCATACTGCACTGCTTTGCCAGGGTTTTTGGCTGTCTTTTGAATATAATCAGTAGTTTTTGTGTCTGGAGCAGCTTTGTGTGAAACTTTGTGTAAAGCCTGGATTCAGGCATAATGGTCGATTGTATTTCACCTACATGTTTGTGATTTAACTTTGTGCATGTCCGTGAGTAGGTAGGCGTGTCTTTTCTTGTTGTTTGTTTTCTGTTGCCCGCGTACCACCAGCACACGATTGTAAACTCATTTTATACACCATGCCCCTCTCATTAGTCCCTGTGTTAACTAGCACCGAGGAATGCAGTTGAACAGCTCAGTGGAAAAAGCTGTATAATTTAACAAGTTGCTAATCATCAAATTGTTGGGAAGTTTCGTCACTGTGAAGCTGTGCACTGTGACGTACTCGAATGCTCAGGTAGGAGATGGTGGTCCACTCGTTACTTCATCCTTTTTTCATCCCAAACTCCTCTGATCTGAGCAGATAGAGTGGTTCGAGAATGTCCAAAAGCTGAAAAAAAAAAAAAAAGAAATGGAATGCTCTTTGTCTCTTATGGATTGTCATTGGATCAGGCAACTAATTTCTAAATTAAAATCAACTTAGTTCAACGATATTGATGTTCTGACGTCGATGACAATATTATTTTAATTTCACTTCATTTATGTTTTTCTGGCTCGTGTTTAAAAAGTTAACATGTTTACTTTTATACCTGATTACTAAAAGTCAGAGGTGTCCGATGACATTTTGAAAAATATATATTTTTAGACTTTAATGTACAGGTCAGAGGAAAGAAAGATTGGCATGGTTGGTTTGCAACATGGCAACGTGCTCCTTACCACTCAACCAGCGAGCAGACCTGCAGGTGTGTATTTCCTAACTTTGAGCTTCATTGTCTATTCCTGATGATTTCTTGGTCATGTGATACTTTTACAGCCAGTCTCTTCAAACCAGGAAGTTGTTTGGTTTCCATGAAGCTTGTATAATGACAGTCCTTGTCAATGTGCAGACCTTCTGACCATGAAGTGCAGGTACCCTTTGTACTGTAAAAGGAATTATTTAGTTGCTCTTAGAAAAATGCATGAATTTAGTCATTCTGTTGCAGTTTTGGTCACATTTGTTAGCACATGCCGTTGACCTATTTTTGCCACAAATCTGTTCATGAAGGTCTCCAAGCTGGGGTAGGGATTTCTTTAATGTGCCACAGGAACAACTTTCTTCTCTTATCACCTTTTATCTTTTGACTAATAAGACAAATTTACCTTCTGACTGTTAGTATAAAACAATTTAAAAAGATAAAATTACGGTGTAGAGACACATTTTTATCTATTAAATGACAGTAAAAAGTGATTAACAAACATTTCTTCTGTATAATATATTTAAGTAAAATAATTATTAGAATTACAGTAATAATAATAAAACATAATATTAACATAGGTGCCAAACCACTAACCAGGAGAACAGTAAAATAATGTAAAAACTCACATGTAAGGTTTTGACATTTCTGTATTAAGGCAGGACAACAGAACTTCAGTGATCCATAAAGTTAAAGAGCTTAATTATTTTCTCTATCAAACTTGTCTTAAAGCTGTGTTATGCAAGAATGCGACTTTATCTTCAAACAAAAACAGGTTTGATAGCAATAATAATACAAATGATCTCAGGTATGGAACAGCGTTTTGAAAAAAATGAAGATTAAGGACACCCATCCATCCATCCCTGTATTTTCTACCAATTACCTGAGACCATTCCATCCATAAAGACTGTGGACAGGATTGGTGACAAAAGGCAGTCCTTCAATTCAATTATCCACTTTACACACTGATATCCTGATCTTAAAGCCCCTCTGGGGATACTACTTCACATTCCAACTCTCAAGAAATGAACTTTCAATTCCAGACACAAAAAGCTGAAAAACTTCAGTGCTTCAGGAGGCTTAATCTGTCCATCACTACTCACAACTGTGGAGGCGCAATATAGCAGACTTAATGGGAAAACTTCCACACTGTGTTGTGTACATGGTATAAAAGCCCAGTATGTTTGCACATACTGGATTTTTATAGCAAAACTGGGGGTGAATATTACGGACAAATTGTCATATCCCTTCAATGAAATTATTTTGGTCACGGTTATCAGCTGTGTAAAAAAAGTTGCTGCTTTTTTAGAAAGTTAAACATTTCTCCTCAGTGCACAACCCCCCACCATCCTTACAAACCCACAGGACAATATTTAATGTTGGAATTTCAGTAACAAGTTTTTTTTTTTTGCATATTCCCTTTATGTATCATGAGTTAATCAGTACCCGATAATGAAGTTCACTGCAGTTCAAGTCTGTGACTTCCAGGAAGACTCAGGAAATGCCCAAAAAGTTTTCCTGTAGTTTCCCAAGACACCACTTTTCCAACTTTTCTCTACTTCTGTGCCCTAAGATGTCCAGAACCTTTTAGCGAAGGTCAAAGCTCAAAGTTACGAGTGAGCAGAGCAGAGCTGGATGAGGAAGAGCAGCGTGAGAGACACAGAGCGGACGTGCAGACTTATTCTGAAGGGAATTTGAAAGGAAGTGGCATTGACATGGTCACATTGTGATGAACGGCAGGCGCGAGGTCACCCTCGCAAATCTTCAAGGCCGCCTTTGAAGGATGTCATTCACACACCTACATGTCAAGGAGAGGCTCCTGACATCGAACAAATGCGCAATCCGCCTGTCCATTTCCTGTGCTGGACAGGACGCTGGTTGGGTCAGAGAGACAAAAGAAACCAAGAAGGCCCCGTTTGTCACGTTAGGCCGATCATTTCAGGCCGGAGCCTCACCTTTACTGTCGGTGTGTGTCTGCCGTGAGAGCTGTAACTTTGTCCTGTCTCACAGGCTCCCCTGCCAATAAAACAATGCCTCTCTTTGTTCAGCCTGCGTCTGCTCAACCCTAGTTGTGTTGAGCCGGGTTGTGTGTGTGGCCTCAAACGCACTCGCACGCGGGCTGATATTTTACCAAAGCAGTGGGATGTTGCAATTACAAATTAGCATCAGCATTAATACGATTTCGGGCTGTTAAAGTAGCAAGTTTTATTTTTGTTTAGCTCGTGAAAAGCAACACTTAACGACCTCAGAGGCCGATCTTAAAATGGTCACAAAATCAAATGAAGTGTGTGTTTTTTGGTTCAACAGCAGCGGCTATCTGCCGGAGATGTTCCCGTCGTCATCCTTGTTCTGTCATGTTTGTGTCCACCGTAGAGCATCTCTGCGGACATTTAAAAATTATGCATGTGAGCGTTTATCCGTGGGCCTGCCCACGTTGGTGCCTGCAAGATGATTTTTACATTTTTTTTCTTCTCTCGCGTGTGTTTTTGAATGTATTTGCTTATGCATGTGTAGTGCTTACACACTTTTAATCCACACTGCTTTGTGTTCAACTTAATACATTTGTGTCTTTCTGCTTTTTGTGTGTGTTTGCCATGCTTTCTGGTGGTCACAGTTACACAATATCCCTCTGTGTATTTGCAAGCAACAATAGATAGTAAAGTTGGTTTCGTACTGTGATGATTGCTCTATAAATCTAAGTGCATGCAGAGCGTTTGTTATTGCAGCTCATTGTTCATTGTCCTGTTGGAGAGTTGTGCTGGTTGGTCACAAGACTCCTCATCATCACGGTTGCGTCCTCATCAGTGTGTTAAACTGCATAACAAGCCCACTTGCGGTGCTGCTTGGCAGCGCATAGTTTATATTGGGGACTCTTCTGAGGAAACACTGGATTGTCTTAACAAACTCGGAGCTGCTGCTTAGTTCCAAGTTCAAGTCAAGTTTAGGTCAAAAGGGGGCCAAAGAGGGCCAAGACCAGGTAAAGACAATCATATTAAGTTATTCAGAGCCATCATTTCAAGAGGCAGTTTTCCTAAAACCACAATGGAAAAAAATATCCTGTTAACTTAACTTAAAGGGACATTTTATGAAAAAAAAAAAATAAAAAAGTCGCTTTCTCGTGCTTCAGAGCATTGGTCGTCTGATGTTACCGCCAAACAAGAATAAAAAAACCTCAACTCTGGCACTAACATTTAAAGGGATGAAATATTTGTTGTTTGTTATGACTGAAAACTTACAGAAAAAAAAATAAAATAAAATGACCCATATATATCACAGAGAATATTTACTTACAATGTTTTGATCCGGACACAGAGTGATAATTTGGTCAGTAGTTTACACTTTTTTCACCAGATTAGCTTTTCTCATAATGTAAGTGTCCATCAAACTTTAATGTATTGGGCAGGAAAAGAAAAAAAAAGAAACATTAAAATTGATATTTCCAACCACTATATTACCTTTGTATCTTGACATCTTGAACCAAAACATAATTTCTCTCGCATCGTTTTACTTCCTCTGCAGACGTTGGGCCACCCTGCTCTCACTTCGACAGTATCCTCATCTTCCTTCTTGCCTTGCAGTATTAAACCCTTCCAGACACATAACTGTCAGAAACTATATTGTTTCCTCTTCATGCCAGCGACGAGGACCACCAACTGGCAGCGAAGCTAGTTTTCTTAAAATTATTAGCTTGTCTTTGGATGTATTTGACTTAACAACCACAATGCACGCTCATGATATTATGCGAGTTTTGGGGCGTCCGTGTTCGGGCTATAACTCTCAGAGAGGTTTCTGTCTGAGAGGAGAGGTGGTGCCAACAAGGAGAGACGAGCCGCGGTTTAATGTTTTCATCCACTCACAATGCGGTTAGCTTCCCTGTATGTATGTGTATGCGTGTCTTGAAACACTAGAAGCCTGCAGCCTGCTCTCCATCTTTAACTTTTTTAGCGGAGCTTATTTTTCTTCTTTAATTCAATATAACCCATGCTTCGCTTTATATTCTCTTTTCTCTGTTTTACTTTTCTTGTCAAAACCCATCTCGCTGGGCTCTTTGATAATTTTATTGATCTCTCTTTCCCCCTTTTACCCCCATTCCCTCCATCTGTCTTGCTGTATTTCTCTCAATTAAATGCTCTGTTTATGTGTAATTCCTAAAGCCAGAGCTTATAGCGCTATAATAAAAGTTAAATCGGTGCAGACTAAACATTTGGGCTTGTAGTTGCTCAGATTGATGAAAAATGAACAATCAAACAACCAGGATGCTGGCCAGTTTCATGATGTAATATCCTGTTGGGTTAAATCCTTTTATTTGAGTGTAACTTGGAGTCTTTCTCTGCATCCTGGAGTTTATGCCAAACTGTACATGTTCCACACAGACACACACAGTCTCATATCCTTTCACTCACCTCTGTAAATGGGAGCAGGAAGACTAGGTTTAGACGTCAGAGAGGAAACGGCCAACAACTTTATTCCAATATGTTTTTATTGCTGTGATTATTAGATTTCATGAAATAAATCCATTTTAACCGGCCTGTTTCAGAATGTGGCATGTTGTTGTTGTGGTGCGCGTGTGTGTGTGTGTGCGTGTGCGTGTGCACACTAAGACTTAAGCTTTTTAATCTTTTTTGCATCTGGGTGAGTATTTCTGGCTTTTAATGACACTTGTGAGCGTTTGCATGTACAAAAGTCATTTGCTACAATAGAGCTATAGATTAGCTATAATTCCGTTTCACAGCTTGGCTCAGTTTGCACTTAACATTAAAACTATTCCACTTACCAGTCTACCCATATCTGCTGACCTACTTTGCATGTGCATGTCTGTGTGACAAGAGTATATTAGCTTGAATTTTCCACATGCAAGTGTGTCGGAGTGCGGTTTCCACCATGCCTTTGTTTTTAATCATGTGTCCAAATAACGTTTTAATGTCTGTTCCTTGCCTATCTTTGATGTAGTCCATTCATGTCAAGTAGCTTTCACTCTTAAATCTAACAGGAGTGAAAAGTGCATATTTTGTTTTATTTTGAGGTCTGGAATCACGAACGGAACAAAACTGCTAAATGTGAACAGGAACAGAAACATCAGCTCTGTAAGATCAGAGAAAAGGACCCTGCATTGAAAAAAAATCGGATAACAAACGGTACATATATGCCAACGGCAGGACAAATCCAGCTCCTCAGACTGCTCAGGAAGAGCAGCCCAATAAAGCTTTAAGTGGTTTATGAGCCTGCCATCTTTGTAAGCCAGAGCATTACAGATGCACTCGCTCTTCACACACAGGTGATGCACTGCTGCAGCACATCAAGGACCACCACGAGCTCCAACAGGAAGTGCCGCTCTGTAGCACACAGATCACGGGCTGTGGCATTTTAATTGTTGAGTTACCCACTGTAGTTGTCCAATATCAAAGCAATCAATGATTGCAATATATTGAAGCAATCAACACAGAGCCTGAACTTGCTATGATATTCCAAATCAGTCTCAAAGCAGAAAGAAGTTCATGAAGTTTTGGTCCAACTTCACACAATCGTAATTTCATAGTCTAGCGCAGCATTACATCATTCAGTGAAATGGTTAATTATTGACTGTCGCATCGTGTTTAATAAGTGAAAATGTGAGCATTTGGAGGTAGGAGGAGCTGGAAGATTGTGCTACACACCTCACTGACAAGTGTGTGGATCAAGTTATGAATCTAAAATAAAGTGGCTAAGGTTAGGAATTGTCATGAAAACAGTTTATTTAAAAGAAAAAAGCTTTGTAAAAGAGCTGCGATTGGTAACTTAGAATAGAAAAGTGCTATATAAGTGCCGTCCATTTACCATTTACAAGCCAAAATAAGACAAACACCTCATTGGTCAATGTCTCTAAAACTGAGCCCCAACTAAAGCAATCTGGATGGCTGAATAGAGCTGGAGCCCATACAAAAGAAATGTGTAGTTCAGATTTGGGGTTTAACTTTCTCTTTGAACATGGATATTATCAAAAAAGCTCAGTTAAGTGTGAGAAAGACTTCTACTTTAGGAATGCTAAAAGGACAATTTTTCTATCAAGTTGTTCTGTTTTTTTATATATTGAATAATAATTCAAAGTTGTGTTATCATGCTTGTTGACTGTTAAGTGTGTACCTCCACTATGGTGTGTATGTGTGGTACTCTGAGGGCGTTTCAACCGTTTAATGTCTAGCACAGCAGCATTCATTACATGGACCATCGTGGCTTTGAAACCCCCTACTGAGTGGGTTATGAGTCTAACACATGTGGCACACACACACACACACACGCACCCACACACACACACACACGTACACAGGATGTTTCACATACATTATTAATTTTAGGTTTTATGGACTGCAATCACGCAGCCAGTGGTGCAGTACAATTATGTGAGTCTATCAGTGAGTGTTGTCACCATTAACAAAGGTGACCACACACACCAGCACACACTCCGTCGCCCTGCTGTTTTAGGAGTCATGGTTTTGATGGAGCAGACTGAGGCCTCTCACTGGTTGCTGGCAAATGTCCAGCAGCCAATCACAGGCTCCTGCCAATTAAAGCTCAAAGTATGGCGAGCAGAACATTTCAGAGGGCTGGTTTGTGTGTATGTCCTTAACACAGTACATGATATTGCTGTTAGGAAGTATGTTTTCAGATATTTGTCGATTTGGTTAGGCGTGTGTGACTGAGTGTGCCCGTTGTTCTTGTGCCAGCTGCTCAACTGGACACATACCCATAAAGATAACAACACCGTTGCACTGCCAAGGCTATTAGAATGTAGTTCCCCAGTGAGTGCATGTGTGTGTTTTGTACTTGTGGTCTTTACAATTGTCCCAAAAGTTGATTTAGCTCTACCTCCCTGGTAGTTTGTGTTTTAAAAGAAACTCTAGTGACTAATTAGGGATGTCTATCTACATTTTAAAAGGAATTAGTCAAACCTTAAATTCACTTCATTATTCCTTTCAAAAGCCCCTACCCCTGCCAGTGTAACGCCTTTGTTTTGTATTAACTCCGTTGCCAATGTGCAGTGTTATCATTGGGCCCAAACTCAGACTCCCATCCCTGACTAACTTTGAAGTTTTAGACAAAACCTAAATCATAAGCAAATCTCTGCATGTGCCCATTTGTGATGCTTCTTAAGTTTAGGCTGCCAAAGATGTGTCTTCACTTGTTACTGTTGTGGGTATAACTTTTCTTTATTTTTCTTTTTTATATTCCATTTGTTTGATATTGCTGAAAAAGCCAGCAATGTTGGAGATCTACCGGTAAACAACGGGAGGGATATGAAATGGAGTGCTTGCAGTAACAGCAGGAAAAGTCTGCATTCAGAGTTGGAGGGGCTGGTGGCAGAACCCAGACTGGGCCACACAGGAGACTGGGGTTGAGGTTACACATGGGAGTATTCTTTTTCGACTTAAAGAAGACTAATCGGGCCCTATTTTTTTATACAATTTTGACATAATTCCCGGAGGTCTTAATTAAAATGTACGTGTCATGCTTTGTTCAAAACACCCTCTCTACAAAGGGCCGTCTCCTAATACATGACCTCGTCTTAGAGCTCACACAAGTAAAGACTAGCAAACCAAACTCAGGAGATCAAACAATAAACTGGAAATACTACTTTATTCTGAAATACTTTTGGACAATTTCCTAATCTGCATCTGTTTTTTTTTGTGTGAATTTCAGCCAAGACTTTTAACCAAGAGACTGGACTTTGTTTGGCTAGGTTTAGGCCCTGAGACTACTTGCGTAGGTTCAGGGCTTAAACCTAAACCAGGGCCTATCGAGGTGTTTTACCTACTGTATACATCAGCTGCTTTAACCCTAATTAAAAAAACACAATTCTGTTGTACTCTCTTTGGGGAAGTGCAATGTTGTTTTCAAGTTTAGGCAAAAGGTGACACTGTCATGGTATCCTGCAGTGATCCAGCAGGTCTGTTGAAATGCTTTGGTGGGATAATGGGCTGTTTTGTTTACAACATTCATCTAGACAGAGGATGAATAATGGAACCAACTGTAAATTACTTTCACTCGTACTTAGTAGTAATTGTTAATTGGTCATATCACGATGCAAAGGCACTCCAGTAACCACAACAGGAATGCAAATCAAACTGCAGAGCATTAACCTCAACAGGCAGCCGAGCCAGATCTTCAATTACTTTAATTTGTACAGATTCTTCCAAGGTTTGGTCACACATTGCATTGCTTCAAATGGGTATTTAATGAGGATTAGTCCTCTTTTCTTTCATGCATTTTCCTTCTGTTTCTCTCTTACTTCTTTCAGTGCGCGAGAAATTCTCAGAAAGCACACACACGTGCAGCATAAATCACTAAAAACTTTTATATAAATACATATAATTGATTTTAAACTTAAGTCAAGAAAGCGAAAAAGTCCACCACGCACACACGCTCCTACTGACTGTTAAAGAGCATTTGTATGAAAAGGGAGGAAAGAATAAATAAATCTGTTCGGGAGCTGGAAAGTTTTCAAGTCCTTAGTTGGAGGGCTTCACAAACACACATTCGCACCAGTTTAGACCCTCACAAGCACTCACACAGAAAGTTAGACCTGCACTAGCACCAACATAAATAAAAGGGCAGAACAAAAATCATCTTAAAAATGTAGTGCAGACTGCCAAGGCAACGGTCCTCCCTTTTATCAAAATAAATCATACTAAAACGCTGGAACTATGTGCATGATTGTGTGCGGGCTCGTGCGCACACATTCACGGACGGCTGTCTAAGCGCTGTCTTTGTTTTCCATCCCACTTAAAAAGGTCAGAGCCCCTGGGAGTCATTATATCACCCCGATATTAATGCCTTTGAGCGAGAATATTACGTATGTGTGTCTGTCTGTGTGTGTGCTGTGTGTGAGCGATATGTTTTTCCTAATATAACTTCTCCAAAAAGCCCAGATCATAATTTTAATGGATAAATGTGTTTATTCTATGAAGTTCATGTCTTGTGTTATTGAAGCGTTGAGAACTCGGTGTCTCGGCAGCAGTGCTGTAGATAATCCGCGTCCACGTGTGGGAACACATACGTGTGTGTGTATGCAGCTGTCGCATGCTTCAGCTTTTAGGCTACACGTACAAAGTACATTTGAGATTTCCAAATCAATCAGCGTCCATTTGTGTACACGTTTGTGTGAATCTGTGATTCCTCTCTTAAGTCAAGCCATGAGGAAGAGCTGTATTGTGCTGAGTTGCAGCAGGTCTGCTGTTCTGAGGTCACAAGCCTCCATTCTTTTAATTTTCCGTTGTGCAAACATAAATGACAATTGAATGAAATTGATCAGTTACTAATTAAAAACACGTTTGCCCATTGACTTATAACACAAACACACACACACACACACACACCCAAAAGAAAATAAAGAACCAGAAAAACATTTCCTGTTCATTATAGCCTTTACATATTGTATGACCCTCGACATACTGACCCCCTCATGCTTTGCCACCTGTGTACGTACCTATTATGTACAGCTACTATCATTTAGAGTTGCTAAAGTTAACATTTTTTTGTGTTTTACAGATAAGCAAAAATGATAAAAGTTTATTTTTCAAAATTTTTTCATTTAACTTAATTTCATCACCACATGTCTTCAACTGTCCTAAAAACACATGTTAGCGTGGTCTGATTCTCACTATTTATGGGATAAATAGAGTTTTGCTATGTACGGGGTTTTTGTGTATATTGTTTATGCATGTGCCCCGTGGTCTCAGATTGTTTTGTTAATTGTGTTTTATGGGGTTTTTTTTGGACATGATACCCCGCGCAACCTTGAAAGAGATTAATTTCTTTCGTGTTTGCACATTCCTTTGGAGATGGCGCGGGACTTCTCCTGCATTGAATGAGAAAAATGAGATTTGTAAGATTGGTTAAACGTTGAGTGTCCATTTTAAGGAACGCCACCATGCTTCTCTAAATTTAACCACATCATTTGAAAGAGAACACCAAACCAAACAGGAAGCAAAAGTAAAAGTGAAGTTAAAAATGAAAGCAAATGTATGAATTACTGGGTTGGGAAGGAGACAAACTCTTGGACGATTCATTCCTGTAACTCCACCTTAAAATCCCTCCTGCTTCCAAATGTGAACTTTCGTTCTTTTTAAAAGTGGTACTCACTCTTTTAGTTTGAGATTATATTCCTTCGTGCCTGTAAAAATAACACAACATGGTCAGTAGTATAAACAGATCACAAGACAAATAGACAATATTTGTCACAAGGTCATGGACTACTGTCAGCCTCCTATTTCTCTCTGGGTTTAAAAGGAAAATCCTAATGCTGCTTCTGTGCAAGTCACTAAGCACATATATATGACACTTAAAAAGATCAACACATTACTGTGTTACTTTGACCAAACTTTGACTTTTAAAATCCATGTAAACATGTTAGTCTGACCGAAATAGGACATAATTTGGCTTCTCAAAGCCAAACTAACACACCCAGATTATGCGGTTATGGATCAAATCCCTCCTGCATGTGTTTGCTCCACTGGACCTAAATGGGCCTTGGCATTCCGCACATGCTTCATACTTAATTACTTTGCCCCTCTTTTTTTTGTGAAAACAGTAAAGTGTAAGTGTATGTTAATACAGCCAAACTGCAATAAAGCTGCTCTGATTCACATATTCTTAGATGACTAACCATGTCTAAATTGTAATAGAAAATAAGCCCATTCAGTCTAGGCATCAACTTTAAGGTACCATCACACTGCTCTTATGAAATTCAGATTTTTTATAACTACAGCATCATCTGACAAAATCCCCATTAAAGTGACTTAAAGACAACATCTGTACAGTGAGTTACTTACGTTCACAATGAAAGTTTGAAGTGGCAGAATGTCTTGAATGTTTCCGCTCACAGTCCACATCGTCATGGCCTTAACCCATTGACGCCGGATGTTGCGTAGCGCAACATTGTGCCTAACGCCGGTTGTTGCGTTGCGCAACATGGTCCCTAACGCCGGTTGTTGCGTAGCGCAACATTGTTCATTTATCATTATTTTCAAGGCGCATGTAATGCACAATGATTGGTATTTGTTTGGAGAGGATGAGGACGAGGACGAGGAATTTTTTGGCTTTCAAGTAGACTGGCAGTCCGCTGGATTTCGCCCCCGACGTCAACAAAAGTTTACTCGTACACCGGGGCTGAAGGTGCCAATATCTGAAGATGCAAGGCCTTTAGATGTGTTCTCGCATATTTTCACTGATGAAGTTTGGGATATGTTGGTGACACAGACAAACTTATATGCGGATCAGGCGCGCGGCCACACACCACCCAACTCGAAGTGGAGCCCCGTGTCAAAGCAGGAGATGAAATCTTTCATTGGTATCTGCCTAACTTTTGGAATAATCAAACTACTAACTCGCCGGGATTACTGGAGGCAGAGCAAGTGGCTGTATCAGACAAATGTCGCCCGAGTGATGGCACGAGATCGTTTTGACATGATCTGGAGGTAATTATTTATTCTTGCGCTTCATTCTGACGACTTCTCATTCTTATTTGAGTGGCGTTGCCCTTATGTCAAAAAAAAAGAGAGAGCCCGGTGCGAATTACTGCAGTATAACTATGATGTTTTAGAAGTCGTGTCACTGAAGTATACAGTATAACTGCACAATGCAAGATATATTGCAGTTTCTTTTTATCATTCATTATTATTGCTGATATTATAATTTTGCAATGACGTCTCTATCATGGCCAGAAATGTAGCTGAAGTGGTGCCTACATTTACTACTAATACTAATAATAATAATGATGATTAGTTATAGTATAGTAATAGTAGTATAATAAATAGCAGCATTGGGTATTATCCTGAATCATGTGTGTGTCTGTGTGTGTGTTTGTGTGTGTATTGACTCATCTTTTTCATTTTTTTTTAATGAAAATGTGTTGGTGTTAATGCTGAATGAACATGACGGAATAAAAGCAGAGAATTTAACCTTTAAAATGCAACTTATTTCATGTCTTTATGTGTTTCAGAGGCTGAGACTATTGAATTGTTCTTAAGTGTTTTCAATTAATTGTTTTTAGTTAAAAAAAAACCTCAGGCATTGGGGACCTTTTCTAAAAACTGGCTTAGGCATTGAGCAGCTTTTTTTGCAGGTGCTTTAGGCGCCAATGGGTTAAACATAAGTGCATGTATACCAGGACGAGGACAATGATCCAATTAAATTGCCAAGTAAAACCCTAGCTGTAGTTCCACTCCACTGTGTATTTAACTGTACTGAAAGTATAAATAATAAGCTAATAATGTTACAGCTATTTGTTGTGGTCTCTTTATGTTATAACAATTATAGCGACTTTTTTTTAGTTAGTTCAGCCACCTCCAAGTCCCCAAAATGTCTTAAATTTGCATTGATACTGTAATACATAACTTATGTTGTCTCCAATTAAACTTAAAAAGAAGGTTCCTATAATTTTGAGGAGCGTGACAAATATTTCCTTCTCCAGCTATGTGATGTCTTTAACTTTCGGGCTCTGGGATGTGACCAAAGATAAATGTTATAATCACTGGTGATGTCTGATTGAACATTACCTTGTTAACCCCTGACTTGGCTATGAAAGTAACAAATCAAGAAAGTGTCAGTCATGTTTACGATACATTGGACTTTAGGATATGTTTTTCTGTGTCTTTTGAGGATCAAATATTTGTTTGTCTCGTTCATCAAAAGACACACAAATAATAGTTTGCTTTTCATGGATATATTTTTTCCTCTTAACAGGACCCTTTTCCAGTCTGAATACTCCGCTTGTCACCATTATCAAACCGCTAAGACCTTTTAGGTACAAGACAGTCTTTCTAACAGCCAGGTGAAACTACTCCTTCAGGCGATGTAAATGGAGGAGCGGGTTTTCATTATATTTTAAGAGTCGCCCCTGTTATGTTTTTACAGGCCAGTTTGCTACAATATAGCCTTTCTCCACAGTCAATGAATGGGAGCCATATAGAAAACACGGTACAGTACCTGAGCTACTATTTTAATAACACAGACAGGGTATTGTACTGTAAGGATGGAGAGAAGGAAAGAACAGGGGAGAAGAAAAGCAGGCATGGAGGTATGAGGGGGGGGGGGGGGGGGGGGGGGGGTAATGAGAATGAATACATAGAAGAGAAGGAATTATTTAAAGGGAAAAGAAAATTAGTATCAACATAGATATAAGAGAGAAGACTGTTAAATGGAAAGGAAGGAAATAATAAAAATGTCAAAAAACTAATAGAAGTAGCGTCATAGAAGAATGAATTTAGGGAAAGGTACATGCACTTGTAATAAGACTCATGTATTAGACTTGTGCTTTTTACAAATATCATCTCAGGTTCCACTGGAGTGACTCACTATCTAAATCATCCATCAAGCTGTGGGGACTTTGTAAACTGTTTTCTCAAGATTTTATCTAAATGTTTGACCTACTTTCTATTTTCTAATTGTAGGCTATGTTTACAATTGGAATATTCATTTCGGATGAAATTTAGAAAACAAACATAAGCTTTAAGCGCACCTGCGTGGTCAAAGCTAAAGGAAACCCCCCATTTGTCCTCACATTTATCACGTCTCCTCTCACTGATGCATTTTTGAGTTTTTACAGTTAACGTTGAGAGGAAAAGATGGATGATGGTAGAACAAAACCTTGCACCCGCTGAAGATAAAATCAAAGCTTCAATGCAGACAGAACTTCGGCAGCAGCCACTGTTCAGTGAACCCATCCGTGCAGATTCTAGGCGAGGGAATTCTGTGAAGTTGCGGTTCACATGGATTCTAGACCATGGATATACTTAAACACAGAAACTGGATGACATGGAAAAGTGAGGAGGCGTAAGGAGAGGAAACGGCTCAGGTCAAACACTGTGGCGGCATTTATTCAAAGAAACGACGTAAGAAAGGCGAAAGAACTCTGACTCTGCATCAATTAGAGAGATTACCAAATGGATGCTGACGTATGATTGGCAGGGAGGTTCACACACTGCGTGAAGCAAATTTCCCACAGAACAGGAACACACACACGCATGCTTTTTGCAGTGACGCAAGCAGGCTGGTACGTGCTGAAACACACTCGCATTTGTGAATCAGTATTAATGTATGTTTGGATACTCATGCAGTTTTTTCTAAGCTCATGCATATATTCCTTTGATCCAGTGATGTTAGCGAACTGATGACCTTATTATTCGTTAGCTGTCAATCAAAAGGAGAAAGTAGAGTTGAGTTTGACTTGAACTAACTCTTTTTTTTTTTTTAATATGGAAGATGCAGCTTTACCACAAATAAGTCCACTGTGGATGTCGTGACTGTGTAGATCTGTAAATCCCTACATAAAAGTACAGTAATATTTGATAAAAGGAGAAAGTAAAGTTTACAGATGTTCAATGGCCACATTAAAGCAATACTATGTAACATTTCTACCTTAAAATAACAGCTTGAAAAAAATTGTGCGGCTAGAATGAGTTTTAATATTACGATTGGGCTGTCTCCTATGCCCTTCGGGGGTCTGAGTTGGAAAAACTGCGCTATGTAACTTTGCTGGAGTGGCCCGGTGGCGGCCCGGTGGCGGCCCGGGAGATGAGCGGAAGTACTTTGACTTGCTTTCTGGCACACCTACCGCAAAAACAAATAGACCCCTCTCACGCTCCCAGGTACATTTGATTACTCTTACCTTCTTGGTCGACATAGCTTGCACCTTCTGACTCCTCGCCGGTTCGTCAACAAACGTGAAAAGTGAAAGTGAAAGGGTGTTGTATTTACGACAGTGTAACCGCACATTACCTCCAAGCCTGTAGGGGGAGCTCCATAGTGGGCTTTTTGAGAAGTTACATTGTATCGCTTTAAGAGCAAAATATCCAACCACTGTTGATTTTCAAACACAAGAACTTTCCCCTAGGATTAGGACCTTTACTGTGAGCCATTCCTGATCCTTTCACCTGAATCTTTTCTGGATCTACCAGAAAATCTGGATCTAGTGTTTGTATGCTTCTAAAATCTTTCTCCTATCTTTCATTTGATGTCATATTATAGTTATTCCCAATCCCCTCCATAGTTTTCCCATTTGTAAGGTAAATGTGCTCTTAGTGTTGGCCTCTGAAAACCGAAGCAAAACATGAGGAAATAAACCAACAGTGCCATATACAACTGATTTTGAATTGTCTGTCAGCCATTGTTTGGACTTTACATTACTTCAGCCTTACTCTCTGCAGTATGAATACAACAAGAGGAACAGCCTATGAAGGTTTGTTGTTTGAGGAGCTCTCTCCTCTGAACCCTCAAGAGAGACCCTAGAACTGTCTGGTCCAAAACTATTTCTTCAGTGTAAACACAAACAAATTTGGTCTGAAGAAATCTTTTTCGTAAAATTTCCCAGGACTAAAATGTACTTTGATTTTGAATTTGTCTCTGGATTTTCTTTTGATGATGACCACAACTGTTCCTTAACCAAGTGCTTATTTCAACCCAAAGTATGACCTGAAGCCATTCTAACCGTTTTCTTTTTGGGGTTGAAATGACCAGCATCTGATCAGAAAGTCATTTTTAATTCTATAATTCAGAGAAGATTGTGTGAAACAGTAAAGATGAACTGAATCAACAGCGGTACGCACAACATACATGACTGTTGTTTGAGTTTCCCAAGAAGTATCGTCTTGACTTTACACTTGCCTTCAGGAGGTCCACTAAAAAGAAATAGATTTAATCTCACTCATACGAAAAGCACTTGCTTATGTGATCTTATGTTATGTTCCTGCATTACAGTGGACCAGTTAACTTCTGTGACTTTTGCAAAACATATCTTTTCTCCTGATCAACTCAACCATCAAAGTGTTCATAGAGTTCAGTGAACCTCTTCTTGCTCTCGGGGCTAAACATTGCCTCAACTTCTTTTTCACCGCATAAATAAAACATCTTCACTTTTTTGAAAGGTTCTTCTCGCATCCAGCTATGCGAGCAAAGACTATACACAGCAGCCAAATCTAAATGCAAGCTAAAACACTGCATGGTTTCTGTCAAACAGTGACTGACTAAACCAATCAATCAATTTCACCCTGCAGCTGACTGAATTTATTGTCTGATGCAGCATTTCAATGGTACTTGGCAGAAAAACGATGAAAACACTGAACATCAGCTGTACGGCCCCGTGTGTATTCACCCTCTCATACTCGCAGCACATCTGCCAGATGTCTACATGTTGAGGTCAGCAGAACATGATGGAGAGAAGAGGAGGCAGAGAGGAGCAGGGGATAAGAGGTATAATTTCACACCTGTCAGGTTCGTGGCCTCAGAGCAGACGATCGGCAAGGGAGATGATGGGGAGGTGAGAAGAAGCCCAAACTACTTTTCTCTCATTTCTGCTTTTGATAAAGAACTCATGCATCAAGTGAGACTTAATATTGAGGTTTACTGGGGCCAAGATGGTTAAAAATCTCCTTCACTCGTTCAACTTGTACGACCCTCAGCTGTGTCAGTCTGTTATATATTTTTTCATGTCCAAACATATGTGGTAAAGATGTTTATGATAAAGTGTGTTGTAGGGTACAAGCTTTGGATGGATCATACAAGTGTTAACACCTTTTCACCTTTTACACATTTTGTCCTGCTGTCATCTTAAATTTGAATTTGGTGAACAACGGTTTAAGGCCTCTCATCTCCTGTTTGTGATCACTACTGACTTTTTCCAACTGACTTTTTTTATTTGACCAGTCTCCATGACACCGATGCTGAGAATCGCCCCAATGGCATAATTCTACCACAACTGTGCTCGACTCTATAGATGTATATATATATATACTAACCAGATGGCAAACAGGGCCTGGTGTTTGGCAGGCTTGGAGCAAGAATTTTCCCTCATTCCCACTGTCTGTTTAATTTCCAAAAATCCAATAGTTCAAACCACAGTATAGCAGCCACTACTTACTAAAGTTGTATTGGTGTTCTATCCAGAGGGCACAACCTCTCTCCCTCTGCCTGCCCTGTAAGGCTTTTGAGTCTTTTGTGTTCCAAGTTAAGATTTTTGGTTTCCCGGTTGAGCCACACTTTCTTTTTCTTTTATCAAAAGCAAAGTACTCATCCATTGTCTCCCTGCTGCTGTTTCTTGCATTTGGATCCTCCATATTATTCACCACAGACATTCTGACACTATGAGCTGTTTTTTGGGCTCAAATGACGATTTTACTTTGCGTGTGTTGGAGTTAGTCTGGTGCACCTTTAAAGGTGTCATATTGAGGAAAAATCACTATTTTCTGTTCTTGGGAGCATATATTTAGGTGTCTGAAGCTACCAACAAGTGTAAAACTCCCCCAAAATACAACCGTGGCATTTTTTTTAGTGGCCCTTTGTTCAAAAGTGCCTAATTTAAGGAGCAATCATGATTTTCATTTTTGTCACTCGTCAAGTTCATTCCACCTCCTCTGCTGAGTCTCAACCTGTTGCTTGCATCCACCCTCCTAGACCGATAAAGGCAGCTTTGCGTGGAAATCTTCTGTTGTCAGCTGTACTGAGGAGCATGCATCTGTGCTTAAACCCACAGGCATTTTGACCAAAGCCTGTGTCATATATCTCAAAAAGACCTCAGAAAATTGTGTCAAATTGTTAAAAAAGGGCATACTATGTCACTTTTAAATACTCTATGGCAAACTTAATGTGCTTTTTAATTACTATGACTTCTATAGCCGCAATTTGATGGTTGCCATTCTTGCATATTCAGTTTGGCCTAATGGTCAACTCTATGAAGAGTATTTGTACCACTGGTACCACAAAGTACCACTTTACAATTACTCAGGTTACTTTGTACTGAGGAACTCTCACAATTTTAGCAATGTACTGTAGAAACAGCTTTTACATTTCGTCTTTAGCAACACCTCTAGCAACACCTTGAGGTTATTGTTTTTGAGTGAAAAGCTTGATCGATTCTTGCCTTGATTGACTTGGATTCGGTTCAGACACTGATGATGTCGTCAAGACAGATTTGAATAATTTCTTCTGTCTCTATAGGTTTTCATTTAAAGCTACTCAGGTCAAAAAGTTAAGTTTAGAAAAATGTTTGCCTGTTTGCACGACAGCAGCTTCATTTAAAATACCTGATATAAATAAAAAGTCTATAAAAATGATCATAGTAACAAAAGGTGAACCTCCTTTAAATAAAGCACCAGATTATCTTGGTAAAACATTGGCACATGAGAAAACGATGCTGTTCAAAGCATGGCACGCTTTGAAAATTACACTGCTCTCATGTGTACAAAAACATCCAGCAAAATACCCCATCGAGTAGTATACAATACTAACAAGAAAAAGATTTTAAAGTAATGAGAAAAATATACCAATGAGAGATTTTCTTCTTTTTTTTTTTTTTTCTGTGATGAAAGCAGCGTGTTTCTGCCTTGAGTCTTGCCCTGCTGTTGAACTGTGGGCCTGTGCGTGATTATGAGACGAGAGAAGAATGTGGTTCACTAACAACACAAGCCCTGAGGACGGTACCTTCCCAGGCTGTAAAACACATTCTGGTGCTGTTAACACACACACTCACATGCTCTTACACATACATACACACGGACACCCTGCTGGTTTCAAACTCAACAGCTGTCAGGGTGTGAAACCTGATAAAAGCTGAAGAGACGAAAGTGTTGGTCCAGCAGAAGGTTGGCCCAACTTTTGATAATAAGGTGATAGTTTACTGATCCGGCAGAGGTCGGAGGTCAGAGTTAAGCCTTGGTGCAGCACCTCCGAAGCTGGAAGGGATTTAGTGACTTGCTCAGCGATGGATCATCCATCAGAATCTTTTATACGTGAACTCTAAAGGCAAAAGAGTTGAGCCATGTGACAGAAAGAAATTTGGACTCAACTTTTTCGTCTCCTTTAGCTCATAGTTTGTTGTTTTTTAATGATCCAATTACAATGTTGTTCAGTATCACCACTGTCTTCGACCTTCTTTCTGCAACACTAAGCAGCTATTTTCAACATTTCATCTGAAGACCCAAACATTTTAAGAAGTTATTAGAGACCAAAACACAGGTAAAAGACAGAAAGACTGGACTTACATGTCAATCATGAATACCTATGTTCCTATGAACAATTCATCATGTTGATTGTGTTTTATGCTTGTTGATCTGTGATTGATGGATGGGCCATCCATTGACCTGACTATTGTGTTTTGGAAGAGTGTATTAAAGGAGTCGTCATTTAAAAACAGTGTTTATCTTATTTTTCTGCCCTTATTGCAGAACAAGCATACCAAAAATGTAAGAACTTCATAATATAAACGTGCCTTACGACGAATAACACCCTTTTATCAGCAGTAAATGCTGAAACAAACATAAAAATCATTGTATTTCTGTTCAAAAGGATTAGAAAAAGGATTTAAGCCTAAGTGAGACTAAACTGTTATTAGAGGTGAGATGAGACATTACAGCATATTTGCCAAAATGTTAACTTCAGAGTTGATAAATCTTGTATGTCTCGTAATTTTTTGTCCTACAGAGCTGAAAATGATAAATTAAGCTTTAAACATTGGTATTATAGTCACACTTTAATGCCCCATTTACAGCTGTGTACCCTGGTCATTAAAAATATACCCTCCACTTAAGAAGCCAACCGAAGTCTTCAGCATAAGACATCATCTGACCTTTGAATTCAACTGACGTTTATCTCTATGTCAATAAGTGCATTAATCCAGAGAGTAAAATTTTTATGGCATTATTTGAATCTGAACCCTTAAACAAGTAATATAGAAGATTGTCCATAATTTTAAGCTTTTAAAAGACCATCTCAGTTTTTATGTGGTGACGCCACCTCGGGCTCCACAGGGCATTAATGACTCGAACAGACTGAATTTATCATCCATGACAATGCACAGTCCAAGTGGAAGGTCAGGGTCAGCTCCACAGTCTGAGTGTTTGCTTTTATTATTCAGCATTTGATATTTATGAGATCGATTGATTGCACTGTTCTGGGGGCATATGGACACAGAAGGAGAGTATTGGTGCAATTTACAGCTCATCAGAGGTCACTGGGAGCATCTGCATATGATGACATCATAGTTAATAACTATGATAACAAAACCAAGACACAGAGTAGCTGTCGACATCACTTTGTATTCAGATATATTCACACATATTGCACACAAATGCAATTCTTGAATATTAATCTTGGAAAACATTCCATAATAGGATACAATAGAATACACAATGTCCTCAGGTAAATAGTTGTTTGACTACGGCTTGTTTGACCCAGGGCTGTTGGAATCACAACATGGTTCACATAGTCGATCGGAAGGATCCGGTCAGCTGGTGCAATCTTCTCACAATCTTCTCTTCGGGGATACCTTCTGAAAAAATTAGGATCTGGCATTCCTGTTCACGAGAAACTGTCAAGACTAGAAGTTAATCAGTTTTGAAAGATGAAATGTTTTTTCATTCAGGCTGATTTTAAGTGATTTTAGCTGTCAAATAGGTTCACTGCAAGCCACACTGTGATGCATTCCTTTGATAATCCTGGCTACAACATCTAGTTTTATGTGTGTAGACTGTGCAATGACGATACCTGCAGAAACATTGTAGGCTGTAACTTTAAAGAGCAACACTGAAAGCTTGAAAAAAAGTCTTCATTTTCTTCATCACTGGTTTGCTACTCACATAAAAACGATTATTCCTCCTCTGTCTTCCTTTCAGGCTTTCTTTATCGTTCTTTTCACTGTCCTGGTCTGAGCTGAAGGACACATTGTGCAGACTTCTGCTGTCTCATCTTAACCCCTTAACGCCTATTGTCGCATATATGCTACAAACCGTTTGACTCAATCAACCAGCTGAGATAGCATCTTTATTCCCCCAATGCCGGTTAGTCCATATTCACTACGGACCTAGGAACCTTTATATAAATAAATATGTAAAAAAAAGGGTGAATAAAAAAAAAAGTGTTTTCACTGTTATAGTACTGTGTTGTTGTTATCTTATTATTGACCATTATGCCTGGTGTTGCAAATAAGCAACATACCAAATTACATACCAAATTGACTCCAAATTGACCAGGATGCCTGTTGTCGCAAATTTGCAACATACCAAAATTTCTATTTATTTTTTGTGCAAAAGTGAAATGAATAATCTCAGCATTATTTACCATCTACTTAAAGGGTGAAACACACACAAAACATTTTTTTTATATACAGCTATATAAATTCAGGGGTTAAGGGGTTAAATACCTAAGTTTTACATACAAAAGTCTTTCTCTGCACTACCGGCACTACGACACAGAGACATGGAAGAACAGTCCAGTCTCACAGCACAACTTGAAATAGTCATAAACATTTAATCTATTGATCCGTGTGCACAGACACAATTTTAATAGTTATTTCTGTGCTACTGGACCAGAAAATAACTACACAGAAGAACACATTTTCACAGCAGTCTGTGAAATTGTCACAAAACAATTGTATCATATTTAAGAGGCAACAAAGTCTGTGTGCCAAATAACAGAGTTTGAGTCTCATCCCAACCACTTATGACGTTAATTTACTTTGAAAATCTAATCTTTTTCAATAGCTGATTCCTTTTTTCCTTGCGCCTTCAGTGGCTGATTCATTGTTATTTTACACTTCAAAAGCTCCAAAGGAAAGGTTAGGAAAAGATCATGGCTTACAATAGAATGGACACTGTAATAACATATGCATCAACATGCTGCCGAGTCAGCTCCCCTTCGCTTAACAAACAAAGCATGTTGGACACGCAAACCACACATCCTACTGAAACGAAAAACTTTGAAACTTGTGATGGGTGACACATTAAAAAACAACAGATTTTATGTTCATTATCTCATTTAAAGAGTTTTCTCTTTCATGACGACAGCTTTTTTTTTTTAAACAAAACACTGCTGGAAAGAAACTTTTCAATAAAATACACAACGTTTAAAATCATGCTGGGTGTCACCAAAAAAGGAAACATTTAAAAAATCTAATTATTTTGCACAAATACAGTCCTCCCCCCCTTGCCTATTTCTTGTTATGCCAAGAGATCACGTTGTTTTTTAATATTCAGTCTGAAAGAAAAAAGCAAGTTCATATCTTTTGTGAGTAAAGCTGGCTTGATCTCTTCAGAATTTCTAACAAAATTGTAGCCGGACAACTTCAATGAAAGGCAAGATTTATTTGAATATAGCTGAACTTTTTTTAAAATGTCACAAAAATGACCACGACATGCCCAAAAGAATTGTATCCTCTACATTTTAATATTAGAAGAAGGACCACAGTCTGTTTACACAGCTTGTTCACTCAGTACTTTCTTTCTTGTATTCCCCTAAATGTATAAATTCCAGAGTTCTATGGTCCCTGCCAATGTGCAATAACATATGAAGAGGTCACAAGAAGATCAAATGTTTTTGACAGTTTAGATGAATTTTTATTTTTTCTATGAAATGTATCTCTACATTAATACTTTAAACTGATTGATGGGATGAAGGAGAAGGAAGAAGTCCTGAAGTTGAGAGAGATTCATAAAAGGAGTGAGCCGTCATCTTTTCCAAAAACACACACAAAATACTCAGTCTTGATATATAGGTTTACAGACAAGTACCATGGTTGCGGTCATCGCTGATGGCGATCGAATCAGACGAAGATGATGTCATATCTGTCTGGTTTGAAAATGCATGTGTGTGTGTGTGTTTCTTTTCGCTATGAAAGTTATAAAAACAGACTGACCTCAGCGTTACAGTAAATCTCTCCTGTTTTGTTGTTGTTCAATTTTTCACCGTAAAGATGAGACCTGATGCCACATGTGCAATTACTGGGAGCGCTCTCAGCCTGAAGGGTTGATATATGGAGAATTACCCAGGATTATCTCGACCATTATTACAGAGTGCATGAGAAAAGACGTCTTCATATTCAATAATGGAAATCATGATGTGCGACCATGATTTTTAAACAAGGGTTTTAGGGGAAATTAATGGAACGACCAACGTTTATGACCTTCCATGTAATAAACTGCCGTGACCATTCACTAAATTGGACGAATGTCATCATGAAGTTTCTGATCCAGGAGCTGCGATATTGTGACTTAAATAAGACAAAAACTGTTGGAATCTTGAAATAATATCAGCAAATAAATATGAAATTAAATCAGAAATGTAAGGAACAATTTGTATTTTAAAATAACTGGGAAAACTTTAAAAAATGTAGATAAAGACCGATAAGGGATGAACATGATGACTGAGCTTCAGAAACATGCAAAGGAAAATAGGGCTACAGAGTTGGCATATGATAAAGCTCATATTGGAAACATTATGAAGGATATGATGTAGGTTGATAGCCTTACAGAGAAAGCCAATAAACATAATAGATCCAATACTAAGGATTAAATAGGCTTGGCTAGACAGTATACCAAGACCAAGCGCATGGCTAATTAAAGTATGCATCATATGCTGTTTCTCAGTCACTAAATCTCATCTTGTATGTGTACTCATTGTGTTGTCTAAAGTTACCTGTTAGTTAAATTATTTCCATCCCAAAGCATAGCAAGCTTACTATTAGCTTCCCTGCATTTTTTTCTGCTACACAATGGATGTTCTTTAATCCCTTTTGTATTTATGCATCCAGGTTTGTACACTGTCCTTGCACCCCACAGAACTTTGAAAACAACAGTTTGGCTGCAGCTTCATGTACCACTAATCCTGCATAAGGTACATTAGTACTTTCATGGACTTCTTACATCCTATAAAGCTGCTAGCACTGCAAAAAGAATCCTAAAAAATCCCTTTCCCTCCAGGAGTTGCTGACTTGCCATCTTTGCTACAATATAAACTCCTTCAGTGTGGAAGATTGTACGTCATAGTTGTGGTGTAGGGCATCACGGTAATGACTCACCATCATAATGGCATCCATCAACTCAAACTTGTTGAGGTTAGAAATTCAAGTTATCCCCCTGAATAGTAATGATCTGCTACAAGTCTTAGGCCACAGCAGTCATGTAGGCATCACTACTGGATAGATTACATTTTGGTACAGACTTTAATTATTAGCAGAGGTTCAATCTGACTTTTCCTTATGTGCAATCATAAATTGTACCTTTTGGCACTATTAAATTGATGGAATAGTGGTACAGGATGTGTTGTGGTAACTATTGCAGTCTTTTATCTTTTAAGTTAGCTGTGAGTCAAGTCTTGACCAATCTAATGCCCCTATATCATTAGATTTCTTCGATTGGCTGCAGTCCAGTCTTCGGTTTTCATCCTCACTAGTCCTGTCTACACAGCAATAAACCATGGAATCCTATTGTTCTTTACTCAAACTTCTTTCTTTTCAATAAACACCTGGGCCTGATCATTTACTTCCATATCCTCTCATATCACTGCTGTGCTATGTACACCTGTTCTTCTCATTCTTTCCAAATGACTTCCAAAATGAACCTCAGCTTGTCTGTCTGACATATCCACATAGATGAATAGGTGCCAGCTTCAACTAAACATTTTTTAGACTGAATTATTGGTCATTACAGTCAATTATTCCATCTAACACAGTATGTCCATCAAAGGCTGAAAGAAACCTGAGTGTCTTGTCTAATGAGCAGTTGCTCAACTCTGACTCTACCATGATCAGTCATCATCATGTCGCTTTGCACAGTTGGCTGTCCGACTTCTTGTAGTGGCCATGGTTGTATCTCGCCTCAACTACGGTTTTGCTCAACTGCCCAGCATACACAGTGACACTTCTACGGATGGTGCAGAGGGTGGCTTCACATCTGGTGTTTGATAAACCAAAAAGAACACATCACTACCATACTCACTGAACTTTAATATTCAATTCAATTCAAAAATACTTTATTTATCCCAGAGGGAAATTAAATAAAATAATAGCTTCCCAAATCAAATTCAAGTACCTTCAGGTTGCCTACAGAGTGGCTGTGGGGTCTGCACCCAGCTATCTAAATTCAGTCAAACAGTGTTATGATCTTTCTTTACAGCTGCAGAAGGTTTGGCTCAGCCCTCAGCCATCCTACCGCACAGTGCAGTTTCTCTTCAGATTGTTCTCATTTATGGTTTTTGGATGCTGGAAAGAGCAACCATCGCTATCAGAGCAGGGGCGGACCTCTTTGCCTTCAAGAGTCTTGAAGATTGATTTCCTCTGAGAACACACCTGACCAGCACCTACTTTGCACTTCTGTGTCTGTTCTACTTGTACTCTATAATTTGAATAAATTCAAATTAGTCGACCAGGGTTCCTTGCTGTAGCGGAGCTTAAATTTTGTTTCTCATTTAGTTCACTTTGGATAAAATCTTCAGTTATTTTTGCATATTAAGGACTCATGAATGTAATATCTGAAGATTTTAGCTTGACTTGTACTTTTTCGCTCTGGAGATACTTCCCTGTCCATCGTTCAACATTCTGTTCACCCTCACCTGTCCATCCTCAAATATTTTTCTGCAGGTGGTCTATCCATTATTATTTTCCTCAGGTGTCTAAATAGGGAGATGCTGAAAGATGTGTCCGATTCCATTGGGGATAAAAAGGCTGTTATAGATATTCAAAGACAGATGCACACGCTGATAGATGTCATGGGGGCCATTTGCAGGTATTGGGTTCAGGTGCAGCGGACAGATGCTTCATTATCTTCACAATCCTCCACCTTTAATCAGAGCATCACTCATCCCCGGCACTCATCCTCTTTTTTCTCTCGTACCTCTGTAATTTTTCTGTCTACACCTTGTTGCAGAAAAATTATTCTGCAGGAGGAGATGTACACAATGCGACCTTCTGTTTTGCAGAGGAATATTTAGGGAGAACACACTCAGCAGGTGAGATGGAAAACTAATATTAAGATTAGACAGAATCCAAGACACATACAGTGAGAATCAACATTTTTTTTGCGTCTGCTCATGTATGGAAATCCTAATTTGTGGCCACAGATGTTTTCATGTTTTAGATCCCCCTCTCTTCACCTCCTCGATATTCACTCTTCATGTCTTTCTTGCTTCTTTTCATTCAGTGTGTCATTATGGTGTCATCCATCTCTCTGCTCCTTGTTTTAACATTGACTGACAGCAAAGTAATTTGCTCTCTCTTTTTAAACTTTATAATCTCTCTGCTTTATTATCCAGCACACACCAGCGACACACTGACAGGTCAGATGCAGTAATTGCTCTCCTTGTCAGAACAGTTGAACTTTTACAGAAATGTCTTTCAGCACCTCGAACTTTTGCCTGCAGTTTGGCTCACTTGTCAAACTGTTTTTTCTGGTTTCTCAGTACAAAGAAAGCACAGTGAAGGCTTTTTTTTTTTCTTCCTCTTTTATGTATTTAACATATTTCTCTCCCTGTTCGTTCGCATCCATCCAGTCCAGGAGAGCGGAGCCAACAAACAAATTACTTTCTATTTTTCTCTTGGACTGACAATTTGTTTTTATATTAAACTACTGCACAGAAAACCATAATTTTCTGAATCTGTAATGCTGGCTTTCCACACTATTGTTGCAACAACGCAAATATATATATGCTATACAATACAAAGGCAATACAAAGCCTCTTCATTATTGCTTACAGTGGTTCGTGTCATTGAAAGTACAGATATTAAACATCTTGCTCATCTGAAGCTCTTTTGCACTGGAAAACGGTTGATGAATTAACCTATCAAAGGGAACTTTCCAATATAAAGTGCTCAGTCAAATTAAAGAATAGATTTTTTTTTACTGTTTATAGTTAAAAATGTCTCCAGTTTGATGGTTGTTAACCATTCAGTTTTTCCTTAAAACAGTCAAATGTTCAAATGTAGACAGTGCTGGAGATCCCCTTATCCTGCTGCTTGAGGCTGTTGTTGTGAGCTCAATTAGGCTATATATTGGTAGGGTCCATACCCGAGAAATGGCGGGTTTATACCTTTATGTAGGTATCCAACCAGATCTTGCTCCAGGCGTAAATAAGCGTTTTTTTCAAGGCAAATGGACAAACTCGTAGTCCTACAAAAAGCTAGCAGCATCTAGAATTTGAAGATGACGCTTCATGTTGATTGAACGCTGATTGGCTGAAAGTTAGCTTGAGCTTTGACTTCCGTCTTTTCCAGAGCAAAGTGAAGCGTGGGAACCACACAACCAAGAACAACCTCCAGCTCCAATCTTTCCACATATTTCTGATCCTGCCCACTAGTGGTAGTAAAATGCCATATTATATATAGGTGTGTGTTTTGGGGAGCCATGACACATACCTCCATGAGGGTATGAATGGGGCCTTACAAGCAGCCGTTGGGGCAACTTTTGAAAAGAGACATATGATGTCCTTTTTTCACAAAGTGATAACAACTTCCTGACGTCAATATAACACAGAGATACTAGGGCAGCTCCCTTTTTTTCCATTAATTTATCCCTGCACTGGTTGGTTTGGTGCTTTCTTGTCCTCTCAACCCCCAACTCGTCGTGGCAGGTGGTCAGTGGATGTCTGTCCTTCATCAGTCCAGTTCTGGAGTTTTCCTCTCCACTGTTATCTTATGCATGTTCAAGATGAGTTGAACTCTACTTATAAGCATCTGAGATGACATTTGTCATCTATCTAAATTAAACTGAATTAAACAAGGCTCTGTGATGGACTGGCAACCTTTCCATAGTGTACCCTGCCCCTTGACAGCTGGTACAGGCTCCACCCACCAAATATCGCAGCAGGTGGGGCTTTAGGACACCACTCCTGGTGTATCAGGACACTCTGAGATGCCAGGAATTTGGATAATATGGCAATATGGGACCCTGCCAATAAATGACAGTTGAGACAATCATAGCTTTTAGATTTTTCTCATATTCTAATATTGCAATAATGTTTTATTTATACATTCCAGGATGTTCTTCTCCAGTTTCGCTATTAAACTGCTGCTTTTTTGTAGAGGTGTTAACACATTTTTATTTTCACGTATCACAGTGGTGCATCCTGACAAGTTGAAATGAGTGGGTCAATGCTTGTACTTTTAGCAGCATTTCTAGGCTGACTTATTCAGTTTAAACTGAAGAATCTTTATGTGAAAAAGAAGAAAGTCCATAAAAAATAGAAAAAACAGAACAGCAGTCCACATGGTGCCATAAATTTTAAAGAAAGAAGGGAATATTGTCCAAAACAGTTTTTTGATGTTATTCGATATTTACCTTGATCAGCCACTGGAGGTCGTGTAGTCACCTTCCAAGTTGCCGCTGCTTTCACCTTCTTTCGTTTCCACTGCATATCCATCCATCCCTCAGGGTCAGATGCTGGTTGTGTTTTTGTCATTTTTCAGCCCCTCGCTGCCTCTCCGCCCCTCTTTTCCATTCCATTCTTTCTCTCTCACTCTCTCAGCAGAAATGCTTTATTGTGGCTTTTGGTGTTTTGATGGAGTTATTCCTCTTTACCCCCTGAGCTTTGGCAAATGACGGAATAAGCCCATGGTAATTCCTCAGCACTAACCACAAACATGCTGCCTCAGTCCCTGCTTCGAGTGTGCGTATTTATGTGTGTGTGTGTGTGTGTGTGTGTGTGTGCAGATGTGGGGACTGTATTTGCTCTCTGACGACTATGGAAAAGAGATCCCTCTTCCTCCGCTTTGCCCCCCTTAAAACTACATGGTCATATGTGTGTGAGAGGTTACTATAGCGCAAGGAGAGAATGTGAATGGCCTACTTTCTGCTGCATTAGGCATGGTAATTTCAGACAGTATATCTTTACTATGAACACTTGACCTTTATAGCAGAGCTTAATAAGCGCAATGTTACAGTAGGTATTTTGAGGTATCTGATGGAATATGAAAATATGGCAAAATATGTGATGAAGTTTGGACTTTATTGCAACTCATGTAAAAGAGACTGCTAGACCTACATAAACCCTGACATGTTACTACTCACACATTTCAATGTGTAAATCCTTGTTTTCTCTTACTGATTCCTCTCCTCACATCTCAGTCCTTCCCACTTTCTGCGAGTGCAAAAAAAAAAACACTCAAGGAGAGAGGAATCACTTTCACCAATTAAGGGATTGGTTCAGGTTTTAGTCACAGGTCCTCCCGCCAAGAGTCCTGAGTTAAAGTCCTGACTGGGATTAGAAGGGCCTGTTATTGTTGCATTTTGAATCTAAGGTACAGTTTGGTTAAGTTTACTCACCTGACCTACTTTGGTTAAGGCAAACATGGTTTGGCTTAGAATACACCCTCTATGACATTAAGGACATTTCAGATGAAACCTTTTTTTCTCCTCTGCAGCAAACTTCTCTTCCATTTTCTGGATTAACTCTGGGATGTATCCCATGAGTGTGACATCACTTGGGCATAAAATTTCATTATGGTCTCTAGGTGGCACTTTTAAATGTTAATGGAACTCAGCTGAGGTCTGTTAGGCAGCCCTGCACTGACACAGCAGAGTCCTGACCAAAAGAGCACATCAGCTGGCTCACACACTGGATTCCCAACTCAGATCTCGAAGTCCAATCGGCCTGTTTATCCACCATCATTGCTTGTGAGGTTAAAACAACATGTGCGACAACCGACACTAGCACAGATCCATCATCCATCATCAGATTTGAAGTAAGGAAGTTGTTCAAATTTCATATGGAGAAATTAATATAGAACAAAGTCTGTGGAGAACTGATTAAGTCCAGCAGTGCCATGATGGATGCGAGCGCCCATGGTAATTCTCTTGATGCTAATACGGCTAACACAAGCTAATGCAATAACACACAACATATAGCGTCAAGGCATGGATAATAAAGCAACCAATAATGTTTAAATCACAACTCGCTGATTTAATCCGAAAGATTTACAAACTGGCAGTCTGGTTGACATTGCTTCTGCATGAAGATTTTTCTTAAATAGATAATGACATGGTGTCAGACATCATCTGTTAATGTTCATCTGAGATTGTATTTACCTAGAGTTGAGACCTGGTGAGGACCAGATCATTAATATTTTCATCACGTCCTGATACATGAAAGAAGAATTGAAAGAGGGTGCGCTGTTTTTTCCCACGACTGTAAATACAGCAACATTCTACTGTAACACAACCCAGTCTCTGAAAGGATGACAGTAACGGGAGTCAGGGGAATGTATATGAGGCCACACAAATAAATATAGATTTGAGATGCCTGTCGCTTTCAGATTAGTTTATTGTGAAGCTGAAATTCATTATACCTCTTCATGTGTTCTCACACAGCAAACCTTGAAAAAGAAAAATACAATCTTTTGAAAATTTGTGCAAAATATCACTCGGGAGAATTTCCTTTATTGAAGACGTGCGAAACATCCAGCCTTACACTGTCGAATGTGACCTTTTGCCTTTAACATGTTACATGAATGCCTTTTAGCAGACACACGGGGAGCTCATTTGTGACTTTACATGAATGTGTGTGTGTGTGTGTGTGTGCGCGCGAGTGTGTGCTGTAAAGGTGTTGAAAGATCAGACACAGGGTCCGGCTGCGCCCTCTCATGTTAAACAATACCAGCTGAGGTACCAGGGTCACATCTACACACACAAGCATGCATCAGCATACATGAAAATATTTCCTCAGCTTCATACAGTTTCCCTTACTGTTTTTATGCAGCCTCTAAATGCTCATAAACTAGCTATACCTCTCTGTTTTCTACTAGACTTATAAACTTATGACAAGATCTGTTATTAAAGCGTGAAATGAAAAATCAAAAGGAAGCTATGAAGCCCAAGTTTGACAGGTAAGGAACATTCTGATGGATTAGACCAAAGTTGGCACAACAACCAGTACGATGAGCTTTTCCAAACCAAGCTTATACAAAAATAGAGTAAAAGGATAAGTTTTTCCACTGGAAACAACCTACTTTATAATACAAGGACAGCCTATTTGATTGGATTAGAAAACAGGTGGCAATTGCAGATCTGATTATTACTGCAATGTGGATGAAAAAAAAAACATCCAGAGAGAATAGAAACCTTTCTGCATCTACCCTTTTTTGGTTGAACAAGTAACAAATTCAATCTCCTCTAAAACGACATAAATGTGGTTCAGAAACCTCACACTGAAATCAAGTCCTTTGAAAGTCTGGCCTGGTGTCATGAGAAAGAAGAATGCCCTTTTCGTGAAAATGAGTAGGGTAAAATGAATTTAGTTTCGCGTTTGTATTCGTTTTACCTGGTTGGCTGTATGATTATGTGTTGGATTGCGGAGATTTGGTTAGGAAACACTTCAACAAAAAAATAAGCAAATCCATGTGTCCAGACTGGCGTCAAAGACAAATAGACATGAAAATGGAAATCATTGTTGTTGTGGTGTTGGGGTTATTTTGGTTATTGCTTTTAGCCTCATATTGGAATGTTTTATCCTGGTACATTTTGTTTATTTCAATTCCCATCAAATCGCCCTCATTTATGTTCAGTTAGTCACAACCAAGGGTAATTATACACGATCACAGATATTTTTAAGATTTTTTTAGATAATATATATTTTTTATATAGTTTTATAACTTTTTTTTTTCCCTGCTCGCTTGCTGAATGAAAACTCACAGGCACAAGTACAGTGTGGATGGTGTGGGTTTTTATAAGGACTTATGTGATCTTGTAATAGTTTCCTGCCCTCCAATATGCAGGTGAAGCAGCCCAGTCAAATCCAACTGCAATCGTCTGGATGTATGAAAATTCCCTCACCGTTTCCATCAAGTTGTCCCACAAACTTTAGGTCGACCAGGTCTGGTCCAAAACTGGCGATGCTGGCGTTGAGTTCTTTGGAATATTGCTGTAGCAGTGTATTCCATTGTGACTTCTGACGTCTTTGCTCCTCGGTATAGTCGTAGTTGCACATTTATATGCAAACATGCATATAAAGTCCGCCAGTGCCATGTAAGTAAAGAAGTGGAGATCATAAACAAAGGAGATAGCTGAGCACAATCCATCATTGCTAGCCCAAATCCCACATTTCCAGTCAGCAAATCAACTTTAAATTAACTTTATTAACTCTCCTTCTTTGAAATATTTGGTTTCAAGCCCCAAAACTGCTTTTGCAGTGATATGAAATTCTGTGTGCACAGGCCGGATCGTCTTTGGTCCAGGGAATATATCTCCACACTTAATATTTCTCGTGAACCTGTGTGTGTTTTTTTTTTTTTTTTTTTTTAACCTTGTACAACTTTTTGGATAACGCTCTGATCATCTCTGATACTCCTACATTTTCCTGGTTATTCAGATTTTCTTATTTTTTCTTGCTTCTTTAAATATAAATATATGCATTACCTTTGCTTGGTCTAATAAACTTTGGATTTGGGCATTTACCTGTCTCAGTGTCCCACTTGGTTCCTCCTCAACTATAACTCTATTTGTGCGGATGGACACAAAATTCACCTTGTTTTTTCATGGCATTCAGTGAAACTTTCAAAGAAATGCTTTACTTATCTATTGTAGAAAAACGAGATTTCTAACATACTTTTGATGCTACGTGAGGATCTTTTCTAAGCAATGATGTTTTCCTGATGATTTTTATTGCATGAAAAAAAAAAAAAAACAACCAGTGAAAGCAAAGTCTTGACAAAAGGAGGTGTAAAAGGGGCTGGTTCAGATGGGAGATGTGCTCCGCCCTCTTGGATTACCTTAATGGACAACTTCACTGCTAAATCCTTCAATCTCCAAATGCAAAAAAGTTATAAATGTAAAAAATGTTTCCACATATACAAGGGAGCCATTTAAATGCAAATTGTATTTGTTTGATCAAGTCCAAATGTAAGATATGTTTGGAATATGTTTTGAGCAGTTTGACACTTGCTCTGACATGTGTTTTTACTCGTTTAGGTGTCTACTCCTCATTTAAGTGTCAGAGGAACACTATTCCCACTGGCCTCTCTCCTTCTTCTCTCTTGTTTCCCTTTAATGATGCTGCAGGAGTCAAAGCTTGTTCTGCAGTTTCACTCACTGTGAAATGTAAAAATGGAAGAAGAGGCTAGTGAGTGGGTAACATGATCCTCAAAGTGTTGATCTCTGGGGCTCTATTTGGATTCCCGGCTGCTGAAAAGAAAGGAAGTTTTATTTTTCCAGCATTCAGTCGGCAGCTTTTTTGTTACTGTACGACCATCACCGACGCGTGCTTATATTTATGGAGGAGAGATTGACTGAAATTCTACTTTCTTACTGTATTACCACTGCGCAAACAAGCCGGGGGATTTGCTTGGATATATTTAGCCTTTGCTAAAGCAATAATTATGGATGGCTCCATGGAAAATCTTTGGCTTTTTTTTGGCCTTTTTGAAAAGATAACAAAAAGTATGGAAAGGGTGCCTTTTGTCTGCAGCTTAGTCTAGTTTAGTGAGTCTTAGTTTGGTCAAACAATTTTTATATTTTCATGTGTGAAAATTAGATCTCTGCTCTCCTATGATGACTCTCTCTAATAGGTCAAACATGCTCTCATGTGGGAACTGTTGAAAGCTCTGTGAAAATACCAAAGAAACAGAGCCATATGCCTAAAGTGATGGACGTGTCACTGAGAATATGATTTCATGTATTACATGAAGAGAAACGAGGGTGCTTTTGTTACATATATATACTAAAACAGGTCAGTTAACTAAAACAGTTAGATTAAAGGAAATTAACCACAAGAAAAGAAAAAGAGTGTTTTTAATGCAAATGGTCAGATCAGGTTGGGACAAGGAAGTGAATCACACAGTTGGGATATTAGGTTAAGGTCAATCTTTGAGTTTTTGAAGGAATGAAGCTTCTGAGTGTGAATATGACTTGTGCTTTTGTTGAAATGTATCGACAAGGGTACAGTATATGTGGGTGTGTGTGTATGTGTGTGTCTATCTGTGAATGCTGTTGTAAGAGTGAGAAAGAGAGGGAGAGAGAGCGCCACCAACCTCGCTCAGCCAGTAAATCTGACAGAACATTTGTTTGGCCTCTGAACCATGATCACCCCTCAGAGCCCCCTTTCTCCAACAGTGTGTGTGTGTGTGTGTGTGTGTGCGTGTGTGCGTGTGCGTGTGTGTGCGTGTGTGTGCGTGTGTGTGCGTGTGCATGTGTGTGTGTGTGTGTGTGTGTGTGACAGAGAGATTAAGACGAGGCCTGCTTAAGCCATCAGCAAAGAAGAGAGAAGGATGCAATGCAAAATAGAAAGAAGAAGTACAAGGAATTAGAGAAAGTAGTTTAAATGCAAATGATAACATGGGCTTGCAAGATTTATGCTAAGCTTCACGTCACAACATCAAGGTTTTCATTGAGAAGCTGGAAAAGCCGGTAAAATATTTGTAGCCACAGAGTGATGATAAACCTGCTCTGTGACTTGGATTTATAATCACTGTACCGAAGTACATCTTTGGTTTTAGCAAACTGCAAACAGTTATTTATGGCTGCAGTGCTCTGGATTGTGACTGGACAAAGATGTCAAGTATCTGAAGGAGTCACGGGGTTCTGATTGTTTGGCCATATTTGTGCCTTATATACAAATTATGGCCCCTATTGTTCAATGTTCAATGTTTTGAAATGTATTTCTTTGGGAAGATGAAAACTTGGCTTTTGTTCCCAGTTTTTACTCATTTTGTAAAATATGCTCATGCAATTGACCAATGACATAATGACACTAAACACAAGAGGAGAGGTGAGATATTTGGCAAATTCTTGAGGGAAAAAATAAGGAATGTAGCGTTTGCATATTATTTGGTTGACTCGCATACAAACACACACATCTGTGGAAACAAGTCATTGATCTAATCAATTATTCACGTGCTTCAGGCGTCAACAATTTCCCTTCTCATTCACTTTGAGTATGGTTAAAGTCATTGAATCGAATCCTGGGTCTGTTGCTTCATTTTGCTTGAGTAATTTGGAGTGGAAAGTTGAGAGAAGTTCAACCTTTCAACTGGCAGAGGAGGTGCCAGCCTATCAAATTACCTGACTGATGTTTAGACAGATTGTTGTTAAAATTTAAAAAGCTAGGTCTGCCCATCATCAAGTGTTAATGCATCACATCTCTGTCAATACAGCCTTATAACCTTTAGCAGCTGTCTCATGCAAAGAGAGCTTAAGGAAACACTGGATTGAAATTTTCCTCCACAGACGATGAACATTTTTTTAGCAGCAACAAATTGACGCCAAAGGGACGCCCACTCACCAGATTTCCTCTTCACAAACAGACATATTCACCCATTTGCGCGCCATCATCTCAAGATCAAAGCCTGCAACACCCCAAGAATTAGACCCAGGCTGTGTTGTTCTAAATTCTTTCTCTTATTGTTGCTTAACTGCCTTTTGAAAAAAAATAGACACAACCACCATGATGTCTCTCACTGATTTGTCGTCTTTTGTTTAGACGCTTCAAGCTCAGGTATTTATCTGTCATAGCTGTAACATATGAGCCATCAGAGGTTCCACAGCTATGGTGCTATGAATAAATCCGAGTTTTAACATTATTTTGTCCATTTAAATGCATACACTCTTCCTCCGAGCCCATTCATTCTCAACGATTATCCAAAACTCAGTAATGACCATGACACTGCATGGCATAAAAATCCCTCCCACCCTCCTCTGCACACTTCACCCCCAGGGTTTTAGGGTGAGAAGGAGATCGAAGAGAAATTGTGAAGCTGGCCATGATGATTGGGGGGGGGGTATGTAGAAGGAAATGAGAAAAGTGCCAGACAAAAAAGAAATGTAGTGCCATTTTTTCTTTGCACTCTTCCCATCAACAATGGAAGAGCTAAAAGAAAGTGAGGGGCAAAAAGTGAGCAATGAAAGGGAGAAAGATACAGAGGGAGAAACAAAAATGTCAGAAAGGGGAGAAGGGATGGTACGAGACAAAAAGCAGTGCTTCAGAAAAAGAAGGACTATACGTTCGCCCTAGATTTCCCCTTTAAGAAAAGAGGGTAATCACAAGAGGAAGACAAAATAAATGGCTAAAAGAAAAGTAAATGAGATTTCTGCTCATGGATCTGCATCCTTTATCCAAGCACACTGAGAAGAGCAGGTGTTGCTGGACACATATGAATGAAAATATAGAATAAATGCAACAAAATAGCAGTCACTTTTTGAATTTTTCTTCCTTGAGGTCAAGAGGAGGCTAGAAGTTGGAACCCACCCATTAGCTTCTTGCAGAGTTACTGACCTTCCTGTGCCTGTAACACCAGCCTTATGAACCCTCATCACTACATTACAAACCCTTTCCACCAGAAATGAACTCCCCATGAGCCCATCAAGGACGCTCTTACGAGCCCCCGAGTGCTATTTAACCTACAATTTCCCAGGCAAGGCTCTCAACACAGCACAAAGGGACCCCTGTCACCCAAACTGACACCAAAACCTCTGCAATCATTGGGTTGCACATGGAGGAGCAGCCTTGTGGTTTGGAAGCCCTGCTGTAACGCCAGGGTCACAGGTTCAATCTCTGCATTGGTCAGCCAATAAGACACTACCCTCCACATGACCCGATGGCTGCCTTTAACTCAATCACTTCCCAAAGCAAATGCCAATAATTTAATAAAACAAATAGCAATGAAGCTTGTAATGTAATAAGAAGCAAATAATTTAAGAAAAAGTCAAAATAATAATGTCCTTGCCAGTATCATTTAACTAATTTGTTGCTGGTTATCCCTATTCTCAAGACAATTTTCTATTTATTAGAACATTTTCACAAAATCTGAAAAATTCTGGCCTCTCAACAACCTCGGCAAAAATATTGGTTAAAATCAGATAAAGGAGTAGTGAACGCGTGTAGCGACTGTAAGAAAACTATGTTTTTTAAAAAGAAATATGCCAGTTCTCAGACATAACTCTAAAATTCCTGACTCTGAACCCAAGCATGACCTTTGACAGCACCTTTTGAAATATCAAAAATGCAGCTGCATCGACAAGTAAATAAGCCAGGTTTTCTCATTTCCTCAAAAATTGACTCTTCTGAGTCATATAAGGTTTTTGCGGGATGCTAATGATTTGTTTTAGCAGTGGGGGGGCTCTATGGTTGCATATTATGAATACCTCATGGGCCCCTTAGCAGCATCTTACGAGGGTCTTATGAACTGCTTGTGAACCCTGGGTCTTTTCTTAAGAACCCTAAAGTAAACAACATGGAGGCTCCTGGATGGTTGACTTACTTAACAAGACACATTAGCTTTGCTCATTGCTGGAACTTCCTGTGCAACTTACCTGTCGTACTGTGAGTAGATAGGAGATGGTTGGTTTAATTAGCTTTAATGAAAACATCTCTGTCTTTCTTATTTTTTCATACAGTTTGTAGATTTTTTTTTAAAGGTCTGAGTAGTTAAACCAACATAATTGAATTACTTATCTCACCACTTAGTTCGGTATTATTTTGCCCTATCATCTTTTCGACTTATGCACCATGCTGCACATGCAGCTGTGTCTTCAAAGATGCTGTGACATTTAAAAAAAAATAACCGTGTCTTCCAAAAAAGCAAGTTAAAACTGTAACATACAAAGGGAAGAACATATAAAATTAAGGTATAAAATGCTGCAGACTTCTCATTTAAAGCTTTTGACATTTTTCATGGTAATCGTGTGCGATTCATCCTTCAGGCTGAGGCTTAGAATATACCTTCTTTTCCAACGACACACTCTGTTGTCAAGAATGTCTGGCTGCAACCCATGGTTAGATCGTCCAACTCCGCTTTCTCCCAATTCGACTAGTTTGTTTTAGTAGGTAGTGTTATGCTGCATGTACACCAAGAGTGACCTACGCTACCTGAGCGCCGGAAATCATTATTTCTCTATGGAGGGTGAGCGAACTGGGCGACCAGAGCAGATTCCAGCGATTAAACTCAAGCTAATATTATGGTAATGAGCTATGACGCGGTTCGGCGAAAACCAATGACAATCCACAGATTGTAGGGGTCCGACAATCCACGGGGTTCGCGGAAACAGACGTGTAAACTTTGGTTCCTAGTTCCTACGTCCTTCAAACATGGCTACTGAAAAATTAATCACTGCGGTGTCCGCCCACCACTACTATGTTATCGTATCATTAGTACTATCTGTACGAATTATGCATTATGACAAATTATATACAGCAAACCCACACGCAAACCCGCACCTGCTAAAGTTGTGCTTGTGAAGAACTGCATCGGTTGCGCTCCTGTGAAGAACTGAAAGGTTATTTTATGGCTAATGACATGGAAGTATGGAATATGCCTTCAATGCATTTGGTGGCTCTGAAAACAGCCGTTGTGTGGCTCTTAAAAGTGCCGTTGTGGTGCCGGGTGTCAAAGCTGCCAGGTGACCGCCCCCTCATTGGCGAAGTAGGCCATGAACATCTCCCTCACCCGAATGGCCTCACGAGTGGCGTTGTTGCTGCCTACTCTGGAAACGGGCTGGAGGCCAGCTGCATCGCTGTCTGCATCCGTGGGTAAAGCCGTCATCAGTGCCAGGTCATGAGGGGCGGTGCGCCGCAGATAATTGTGCAGCACACAGGTTGCTTTAACGCAGTAGCGGGGCCTTTAAAAATTGAACATTCTAAATGTGACGTCACGAGCGAACAAAGCTACCAAAGAGAATTCTCAAGTGAAACTTCTCCAGCTACCTCCGCTACCAGGCAGCGTAGTCACCCTTGGTGTACACGCAGCATTAGGCTTTCAAAGTTATATCTTTAACAACTTGGATGTGGGCAGAACGGAATCGTCCAACTCCTCCGTCCTGCAAGGTGCAGCGAGAGGCAACTCCCCATTGTTGCTGTAACTCTTCATGTTTCATGTACTTATCTTTGTTGATTTGCTTGTTGATAGATGATTCCACTAAGTGACGCACCAGCAAACTCCTGCCCCTTATCTCATTTCCCAGTTTGTTCTCACTGGATTCCTTCTCTTGACTCCTCTATTTAGCCGCATTCGCACTGTAGGAACCTTTGTGTAAGTTAAACTTACACGTTGTCTCCTTTGTCTGCGGCGCTCTGCTCTCCTTCCTTCCTTCATGAAATGAAGAAGTATCGCCTGCGCTTGATCCTGACTCTCTCAGTGTGCTCTTCCAGCCTCGATGTTAGACGCCCGATGTGATTGTCCATGATTAATATCACCATCATGCAGACCATGAACACCGAATGCGGCTTTTGTGTCTAAAGCCCTATTCGGACGGGACTAGTTCAATGGGGGGACGTATGGTAATGTTGTTTAACCAGACGACGCCAGGGAGAAGAAATGACCAATTCGGACGGGACAAGAAATCCCTGTAATATTCATCTAACATGGGAGGAGTTGTTGGTTACGCACAACCGTCACATCCTAGATGCTATGCACGTCTTCATTTCAGTTCCGTAAACCCCATCTGTAAACAGACATGGCGCCGACCATGCGTGCTTGCAAGCAGCGCTTCATCCAGAACCTGCATGTTTGCAAACAGACACACCTAATTGTTTCTCTCTTTAAAAGGATGTGATGACATATTCCGTACTTATTACCGAAGGTCGCATTCGCACGGGATTAGTATTACCTATGGTAGATACTCCGGACCGTTTCACAGGAGGTAGAATTCTCGGCAAAGTTTACCGACATACTCCGCTATCTTTACTGACATGACGCGTTCGGACGGGACTAGATTTCCCCATTATTATGACTTCACCCCAGGTCCCCCCATTAAACTAGTCCCATCCAAATAGGGCTTTAGTCCCCTACATCAGAGTCAAGTAGAGGAAGCGAGACAAGTGGTAAGACAAGACAAGAGGCATTTAACAAAATAAGACGTCCTTCCTTCAGAGCATCATTTTAAATTTACATCATCTCAATATGTGTGACACAACTGCTTCAGTTAACCACTGATTTGTTTGATCAGCATCAAATCTGTTCGTAAAACTACACATTTAGCTACTTCTAATTTAATATATAGAATTGGATTAATGTGCCAGGCCCCATTCATTAGTCGCAGGTGTAGAAACAACCTTCACAGGTGATGTGCATCCTCACTAATAGCTCCTCTAGCAAATCTTCTCTCTCCTCCAGGTGCATTTCAGGATCCGAGACATCCCTCGAAATACTTGGCTGTAAATGATTTTCAGGTCACAAGAAAGATGGCGGAGACAAGAGGAGACAACAAGGCTGAAATCAGGCAAAAGAGAAAAGCCTCTGGTTATTCAAGATGTAAACAATGGGCACTGAGACAATAAAGGAGGTTAGTATTTAGTTTATGTGAAAAGCAAGGCAACAAAAGTCAACAGCTACAGCAGTGTGGATGTTATTCTAGGTCCTCTAAATCTAGAAAAATGGTCATCTGGTCATCTGCCAGCACCAGTCACCTCTTTACTGCAATTTGCACATACATAGTGGTAATTTCTGAGGAAATGCACGACTGAACATCCAAACAAATGCAGGATATGTAAGGTGTAATAAGAACAACACAAGCGTGTACTTACAATCAAGTATTTTCCGCTCCCAGGAAGGAGAGGAAACTTCCTCCTTGTCGAAGTTATCATCTTTGATAGTATCGGAGTGTATCACTTGACCTGGGTAACTTGCACATCTACAAAGGTGGCATTAATGATGAATGCTGTACCCAAGTTTTGGAGCAAAATGCTGCATTCCACAAAGTCAAACTTCATTTGACATGACCCTGTAGTAAAGGAGTAAAAGAGTTTGTGCTAAACTGTAGACAAATTTTATTTGTATCTCAAGAAATCCTTTTTTTGTTTTCTCACAATTATGAGATGATTATGGTGAGTTCGAAAATTAGTGTTTCTTGAGAGATGAATTTTTGTTATTCATCACTGTAGCCATAAAAATGACAGAGGATCTGCAACAGTAAGTCAAAGGCAGCATGTGTAATTATGTGTGCAGAACTGAGTTTTAATTTAACAGCTTTACCGGCTTTGCTCTGTTTCAGCCCCTCAGGTCATCCCACTGTTCCATCCATCCATCCATCATCTTCCGCTGGTCCGGGGATCGGGTCGCGGGGGCAGCAGCTTGAGCAAAGAGACCCAGATGTCCCTGTCCCCGGCCACTTTCTCCAGCTCTTCCGGGGGGACCCCGAGACGTTCCCAGGCCAGCCGAGAAACATAGTCTCTCCAACGTGTCCTGGGTCTTCCCCGGGGCCTCCTCCCAGTGGGACGGGCCCGGAACACCTCACCGGGGAGGCGTCAAGGAGGCATTCTCACTAGATGCCCGAGCCACCTAATCTGACTCCTCTCGATGCGGAGGAGCAGCGGTTCTACTCCGAGCCCCTCCCGGATGACCGAGCTTCTCACCCTATCTCTATGGGAGAGCCCAGACACCCTGCGGAGGAAACTCATTTCGGCCGCTTGTATTCGCGATCTCGTTCTTTCGGTCACTACCCACAGCTCGTGACCATAGGTGAGGATAGGAACATAGATTGACCGGTAAATCGAGAGCTTCGCCTTCTGGCTCAGCTCCTTCTTCACCACTACGGGCCGGTGCAGAGCCCATATCACTGCAGACGCCGCACCGATCCGTCTGTCAATCTCCTGCTCCATTCGTCCCTCACTCGTGAACAAGACCCCGAGATACTTGAACTCCTCCACTTGGGGAAGGATCTCATTCCTGACCCGGAGAGGGCATTCCACCCTTTTCCGGCCGAGGACCATGGTCTCGGATTTGGAGGTGCTGATTCTCATCCCAGCCGCTTCACACTCGGCTGCAAACCGCTCCAGTGAGAGCTAAAGATCACGGCCTGAGGACGCCAACAGAACCAAATCGTCCGCAAAAATCAGAGACCCGATTCTGAGGTCGCCAAACCGGACCCCCTCAACGCCCTGGCTGCGCCTAGAAATTCTGTCCATAAAAATTATGAACAGAATCGGTGACAAAGGGCAGCCCTGACGGAGTCCAACCCTCACAGGAAACATGTCCGACTTACTGCCGGCAATGCGGACCAAACTCTGACACCGGTCATACAAGGACCGAACAGCCTGTATCAAGGAGTCCGGCACTCCATACTCCCGGAGCACCCCCCACAAGAGTCCCCGAGGGACTCGGTCGAACGACTTCTCCAAGTCCACAAAACACATGTAGACTGGTTGGGCACACTCCCATGCACCCTCCAGGATCCTGCGGAGGGTATAGAGCTGGTCCACTGTTCCACGGCCAGGACGAAAACCACACTGCACCTCCTGAATCCGAGATTCGACTATCCGGTGGATCCTCTTCTCCAGTACCCCCGAAAAGACCTTACCAGGGAGGCTGAGGAGTGTGATCCCCCTATAGTTGGAACACACCCTCCGGTCCCCCTTTTTAAAGAGGGGGACCACCACTCCAATCTGCCAGTCCAGAGGCACTGCCCCCGATGTCCACGCGATGCTGCAGAGTTGTGTCAACCAAGACAGCCCCACAACATCCAGAGCCTTGAGGAACTCAGGATGGACCTCATCCACCCCCGGGGCCTTGCCACCGAGGAGTTTTTTGACCACCTCGGCGACCTCAGCCCCAGAGATGGGAGGTCCCACATCCGAGCTCCCCAACTCTCCTTCCTCATCGGAAGGCGTGTCGGTAGGATTGAGGAGGCCCTCGAAGTTTTCCCCCCTCCGACTCACGACGTCCCTAGTAGAAGTCAGCAGAGCCCCGCCCTCACCATACACGGTGTTGACGGTGCACCGCTTCCCCCCCTGAGCCGCCGGATGGCGGACCAGAATCTCCTCGAGGCCGTCCGGAAGTCGTTCTCCATGGCCTCCCCGAACTCCTCCCAAGCCTGATTTTTTGCCTCAGCAACCGCCGAGGCCGCGTTCCGCTTGGCCTGTCGGTACCCATCAGCTGCTTCCAGAGTCCCACTGGCCAAAAAGGCCCAATAGGACTCCTTCTTCAGCTTGACGGCTTCCCTCACTACTGGTGTCCACCAGCGGGTTCGGGGATTGCCGCCACGACAGGCACCGACCACCTTACGGCCACAGCTCCGGTCGGCCGCCTCAACAATGGAGGCACGGAACATGGCCCATTCGGGCTCAATGTCCCCCACCTCCCTCGGGACATGGTTGAAGCTCTGCCGGAGGTGGGAGTTGAAACTCCTCCTTACAGGGGATTCCGCCAGCCGTTCCCAACAGACCCTCACAATACGTTTGGGCCTGCCAGGTCTGACCGGCTTCCTCCCCCACCAGCGGAGCCAACTCACCACCAGGTGGTGATCAGTTGACAGCTCCGCCCCTCTCTTCACCCGAGTGTCCAGGACATACGGCCATAAGTCCGACGATACAACCACAAAGTCGATCATCGAGCTGCGGCCTAGGGTGTCCTGGTGCCGAGTGCACATATGGACACCCTTATGCCTGAACATGGTGTTCGTTATGGACAGTCCGTGACGAGCACAGAAGTCCAACAACAAAACACCACTCTGATTCAGATCGGGGGGGCCGTTCCTCCCAATCACGCCCCTCCAGGTTTCACTGTCATTGCCCACGTGAGCATTGAAGTCTCCCAGCAGGACGAGGGAGTCTCCCCGAGGAGCACTCTCCAGGGCCTCCTCCAGGAACTCCAAAAAGGGTGGGTACTCAGAACTGCCGTTCGGTGCATAAGCACAAACAACAGTCAGGACCCGTCCCCCCACCCTAAGGCGGAGGGAGGCTACCCTCTCGTCTACCGGGGTGAACCCCAATGTACAGGCGCACAGCCAAGGGGCAATAAGTATGCCCACACCTGCTCTACGCCTCTCACCGCGGGCAACTCCAGAGTGGAAGAGAGTCCAACCCCTCTCGAGGAGGCTGGTTCCGGAGCCCAAGCCATGCGTCGAGGTGAGTCCGACTATATCTAGCCGGAATCGCTCAGCCTCGCGCACCAGCTCAGGCTCCTTCCCCAGCAGAGAGGTGACGTTCCACGTCCCAAGAGCCAGCTTCAGTAGCCGAGGATCAGACCGCCAAGGTCCCTGCCTTCGGCTGCCGCCCAGCTCACACTGCACCCGACCCCCATGGCCCCTCCCACGGGTGGTGAGCCTGTCGGAAGGGGGACCCGTGTCGTTTCTTCGGGCCCCACCCCTGGGCCTGGCTCCAGGGGGAGGCCCCGGTGACCCGCGTCCGGGCGAAGGAACACGGTGTCCAATTTTCTTTCTCATCATAGGGGTTTTGTGAGCTGTTCTTTGTCTGGTCCCTCATCTAGGATCTGTTTGCCATGGGTGATCATCCCACTGTTTGAGGTGGGAGGAAAACAATTTTTTTCAGGCCTAATTAACTAAGTATAACCCGTTATCGCAACTGAACAATCCTTGATAATGACATAAATCACCCATTATCACTATATTGAGAGCTTCATGATCTCATGATAATGAGACAATAAGAAACAGATGATCTCAAGATGATGACATGAAAGAATTTCAGCATATCTTTGAGTTGTTTTGGTTACATCTCACGCTTATATCTTGTATATTTGGATACAGTTATATTCTTCTTTTATTTTCTTAGCGTTTTTTTCTTCAATTTACATGGCCTGTGTTTTTGTCAGCCAAAAGCCTTTAAAAAAAAACCTTTTGGATATAGGTAAATGCCCAGGACACAGAAGAATCACAGAAACAGGTTTAAAATAAATATATAACAATTTTATTAAGTAAATATAGGTATAAATTGTCCTCTAAAATAGCCTAAGCTAATAAGAAAGTGAAATAAAAGAAATTAAATTAAAACAGTCCAGTTATGGTGAGAGTGGGCCTTCGTAGGCGCGCCAGTCGTGGAGAAATCAAGGTGCGTGGGGAAGCCCGGCTCGTGACGTCACCGCTCTGACGGTCGATGGCTGAGGGAATAACTGATGACGTCAGTGGCTCGTCCAGGAAGCGGCCCAACCTCGGACAGCCGAAACAAGCATCAGCGCGGAGTCTCCAGTATCGTCCTGCGTCCCGCACACACGCGAAGCTAAGTATCGGCTAATCTCCCACAAAAACCCCGCAGGGGACTGACAGCAGCATCCCGCTGCATCGTCCGCCTTTCGGCCCCCTCTGACCTTTTTTTCCGTAAGTCTGCAAACATCCCTTTTTATACCCAACCCTTTCAATGTCCAAGCAACAGGATAGGTAGAGTCCTAATTGTCCGAGTAGCAGATCAGGTGTTGGCAATTGAGTCATTAGTGAGCCGCAAATGAGGAGACAGTATGTGGGTGGCAGTCAGTTGGGAACGACCCGGGGCACTCACAGCAATTCAATCATTGTATTCACAGCACAGCAAACGGTAAGTAGAACACAGCAAACCACAACTCAGCAACCAGTATATATACAAAAACACAGCAAATAAAATAACCAAAATACCCCACCTCCAGCAGGCCGACATTTTCCTGTTTGCTAAATTCCTACATGGCTATAGAATTCAGTTTATGTTATTTGACCCCTACACACAAGTGAAGCAGGATGGTCACATTTTTCTGTATCCAGACTACACTAAATACACAAATGGCATGTCAAGAGGTTTTTATTCATTTCTGTTTTTATTTTCTATGATATGTTCATCTTAGACCTCATAGGATAAAATATACAGTACCTATTTTAAAAAAAATCTCTGAGATCAGGTTGACTGAAGGCAGTAGCTCCCAAATAATTAAAGTTTGTAGTTTTAACCACAACAAAAGCTATTACCAAACCATTTTGGGGAACAATACATTATTTTTCATGTACTCAACCATCGCTTCTCTTCCTCCTTTTACTGTATTAAGCCTGCTCAACTTTGTTGAACCCGAAACTTAAACCTAGCTGTTGTGTCAGGTTTTGAGGGTTCCAAGGCTCCTACAAACTCAAGAGGTGTTGTAAGACTATGACCCACTAGGGGCTTATGCTGCACAACTGTTTACCTGTAATAGCTGACCTTTTCATCGTCAGGCCTTCTCTTATTGGTCCAGTTATAATGGAACCCAACCTGAACATTTTTTTTCCATGAAAAGTGTTACATTCTACTTCATCCACAATTACTAATTCATGGCATCATGATTACAGTATTACTGTTTTCTATAATTTATGTTAGAAATTATTCAGTTTTAGATATAAACAAGTCACATCAAAAGTCATGTGCTTTTGTATGTTTTCATATTCATTGAATATTGATGTTTTAATTTAACAACATATTTTGACTAAATTTGACTAAACAAATCCGTTTGTCATTGACTGTCCAATCACTTTTTTGCAAGAGTTTAATTTGCTGCAGCTCAGAATGATCTCTTTGATGTCATCCTATAGTGATGTCACCAAGAAGTGATGTCACCAAGAAGTGATGTCACCAAGAAGTGATGTCACAAAGAAGTGATGTCATTCAAAATGATGTCAGTAGCTTTATGATGTCATCAATGAGAATTGCATATGAGAATTCTAGGTTCTGTAGTCAAGCCATTTGTTAGCCTAGGCAGTGACTCTAGAAAATTTAGATATACACTTTTCTTTGCGAGACGAAGTTTTTTCCTATTATAACCACATTTTGGATTTATTTGATGACAAGAAAGTATACAGTAAATATACCAAACTACTCGCGAGGAAGATTATAATTCACATTATATACAACACAAACAAACACTTTTGCTAGTTAGTAGAGTTATATTGTATCCACAATGACTCAACAACCAAATAGGCGTACTGCCCCCATCACGCTCTCTGGTGTCATGTTTGAGAACTGGGCCCTTAAAAAAGAGATTGATGCTCTCAACAACAGCAAACGTTGCACTGAGAAAGAAATCGTTGACCTTAAAAACACAATTGTGGACCTTCACAGACAAATTGAGAAATTGAGTAAAAAGAAAGTTCAGATACAAAACAAGGTGCTGTCAAGCGAGAATGAGGCCCTTAACCATGACCTTAAGGTCCTTAACCATGATCTTGAGGTCCTTAACCATGACCTTGAGTTTCTGCAAAATAAAAATCAAGCCCAGTCCAAAGACATTGAGACCTTCAACATCATGACCAAACAATCTCTGAGGAAATACAAAGAATTGGAAAATGAGAAAATGACCCTGGAACAACACCTAAGACAAGTGATCCTGACAAGCGAGGCAGAGAAAGAGGCAATGCATTGTCAGAATGAAGCTCTGCAAAGGAAAGTGAACCAGCTTAACGGAAACCTACAAGATCTAAAATTATTTTGTGATACCTACAATGAAGTTCAACAGAAAAACCGGGATTTAAAACAGTCCATGAGTGAGCTAGAGGTTAAGTTTAAACAAGAAAAAGACTTCATGACGCAGCAACATGAAACTCTGCAAAATGACTTTGATCACACAAACAAGATCCTGCAAGAACTCAAAGTACTTGAGCAGAACTATCATGAAATTAAGCAGGAAAATGTGAAGCTAAAGTTAAAGTTGGATGATGAAGAGATAAAAGTGAGAGAACAGAACAAAGCTCTGGAAGAACAAGCACAAAAACTACAAAATGCTTCAGGAAAATCCAGGGACTTGGAAAACGAACATCCTATTATACCTAAAGAATATGAGTCGTTACACCAACAAAAAGACTCCCTGTGTGAACAACTTGACCAGATCAACAAGCAACTATGTGACAGCAGAGAAGACATTGCCAAAAAAGATGAACTCCTTCAACAATTTCACAATGGCAATAAACAGTTGCCTGATAGGAAAGGAGACATTGGTAAAAAAAATGAACTCATTGAAAACAAAGCTCAAGATCTTGAAAAAGTTTTGAAAGAGATGAAAGCAATGGAGGATAAATACGGTATGATACATATAAAAAACAAGTCACTGCAACAAGAAATTCTGAGCCTGGAGATTCAAAGCAAAGAAGCCATTGCGAAAAAAGACAAGCTTCTTCAAGACAAAGCTCAAGAGCTCCAGCGTATTTCAGAAAATTTGAAAAGCTTTGAAGATAAATACGATATGGTGAATTTAAAAAACGAGTCTCTGAACCACCAAATTGAGTTCCTTGAGAAAAAATCGGACATTCAGCTGCGAGCCAGTGAAATGGCCATGAGAGAAAAGGCTGAGGCCCTGAAGGAAAGAAGTCAAAGGCTCCAGTGTGTTTTGGTGGAGCTGAAAGACATTCAGCAAGTTCGGACATCCTTGGAACATCAAATCAAGGTCTTGGAGCAAGATAAACAGGGGCTCAGCAAAAATTTGGATGAAGCCCTGACCACCATTAAAAATACTGATGAGGCCCACCAACAAGCAATACTGAAGCTCCAAGTTTTTAATACCAAGCTCGAAAGCACTGGACAAAACAACGATGAAGTGCAAGGTGAAAAGGAGTCTTTGCAACAGCAAAATAGAGCATTACAAAGCCAGCTTGAAGAGGTAAACGAAAGGTTGCTCATCTTCGAAGAAGCTAAGGAAAGAAAGAAGAATTCACTACCAAAGCGGATTAGAAGATTTTTCAAGGTCTAACATCAATGATATTACAGGCCAAGACAAAAAAAGGAACAAATTTAAACCAATGCACATTGTAAAAAATTTTAAATAAAAATATTAAACTTAAAACTATATTCTATTCATGTTTTTGTTTATCTATAATCTGTCTTCATGTTTTTTCAAGGTCTAACATCAATGATATTACAGGCCAAGACAAAAAAAGGAACCAATTTAAACCAATGCACATTGTAAAAATTTTTAAATAAAAATATTAAACTCAAAACTATATTGTATTCATGTTTTTGTTTATCTATAATCTGTCTTCATGTTTTTTCAAGGTCTAACATCAATGATATTACAGGCCAAGACAAAAAAGGAACAAATTTAAACCAATGCACATTGTAAAAAATTTAAATAAAAATATTAAACTCAAAACTATATTGTATTCATGTTTTTGTTTATCTATAATCTGTCTTCATGTTTTTTCAAGGTCTAACATCAATGATATTACAGGCCAAGACAAAAAAAGGAACAAATTTAAACCAATGCACATTGTAAAAAATTTAAATAAAAATATTAAACTCAAAACTATATTGTATTCATGTTTTTGTTTATCTATAATCTGTCTTCATGTTTTTTCAAGGTCTAACATCAATGATATTACAGGCCAAGACAAAAAAAGGAACAAATTTAAACCAATGCACATTGTAAAAAATTTAAATAAAAATATTAAACTCAAAACTATATTCTATTCATGTTTTTGTTTATCTATAATCTGTCTTCATGTTTTATATATAATCATCTTCAATGTTTGGCTGTAGATCATTTAGAAAGAGAAAAAACAACCATGTACCCTTTAGTGGCTGTGGCTCAGTGGTGAGAGTAGGTCTACCAATAACCTAAAGTTTGGTGGTTCAATTCCCAATCTCAACAGTCATAGATTGGTGAACTGACATCTGGTGGGGTGGCAGTTCACCATATCCTCCTTGCCATGGCCAAGATGCCCATGAGCAAGGCACTGTATCCCCCCAACATCTGCTCCCCGGGCTGTGAATGGCTGCCCACCGCTCCAGTGAATATGGCATCTGTCTCCATGAGTGTGTGACATGTGCGTGTTCAACAGGGTGAAATGCAAAGGAGTAATTTCATGAATCTCTCGACATGACAATAAAGTTTTAACTTACAACTTAACTAGATCAGTGAATTTGGTTATTACTGAAGCATTTCCAGCCTTTAACTTGCAAGCATAGTTGTTTGGACGAATTACGATTATATGTAGAAAATAATAATTTGATTAAATTTCACATCATTTCTATACTACTGACACTCAAACATTGCATAAGGCAATTAACAATACCAGCAGGCTCGTCCACCGTTTGCAGCGAATAGGAGCGAAAACCCGATGGCTGAACCGGGAAAAATTCACCTATGGCCCCAATTCCACATGGCGACCGACCAACCTAGGTCCCGCTCCAGACAGCTGAGTCACCCCACTGGCAATTGACATTCTAAAAATGATTCATTATCAGCCTTTAAGAGGAACTGTGTAAACACTTTAAACATGAAACATAAACATATAAATTTAATCAAGGCTCGATTATATGAGTATATTAGCCTCTGAGTAATTATGATTAACTTTCTAAATGATATATCTTTCTTAGATGACCACATGACGAGTCGTGTGGTCTCCTGTGGTCCAATCCTGTCACTCCTCGATGCTTGGTTGTCCTCTTGGCTGAGCGTCTGTTCAGCATTCTGATCCGGAACTAATCTTGGAAGGAGAGGTCACCAGTACATCGCTTCCTTCAGGGATATCCAGCATCCCCTCCCAGAACTCAAGCTTATGAGTCCTCCGGCCATACGTCCTGTAGTGGTTCTGAATCTGTGAAATAATATTAGCAAATCTCGGAGCGCAGTAGTGCAAAATGTCATTGCCACTGTATTTTTCTACTTGGGGCATCTCTCTTTGAAAGGTTCAATTTCAATGCCCAATTCATTCTTAATTTATTTTTCATATGGACCCCAAACAAAACCAAACCAAAATAAATAAAATAAATAAAAATCAAATAAAAAAATCACAAAATAAACATAAACCAAAACAAAACAACTGGCCAGTTGGTATAACCCTTGCTTTTAGGAACCAGAATAGTCATCAAACTGCTGTGCAGCCCTAATGAGAAATCCAGTACCATCACCTTATTTTGCTGTGACAAACTTCAAATCATTTAGGGAACACATCATCACGATCAACATCAACATCAGCACAGTTGGTATGATCCTTGTTTTTAGGATAATTCTGCTGTGGAAAAATCATCGTTCAGTTTTGGGATCATAACAACACACAAACAAAAACAAACAACACTCAACACCAGACACCACAGGTTAGGACAACAGATGACAACAGATGACAAACATATATTGCATTTCTGGGTTTGCCCAAGCAACCCTCATGTCTTCATTGGGGCCTAAGTATACAAACAGTGGTCTTCATATTATGAGTTTGATTCCATGTCTTCCTCTTCCAGGTCCGGGACGTCTTAATGCAAAAGAAGACACAAACACATACAGAATTTTTGGGAAACTTTGAGAAGTTTTAGTAAACCATGATTAATTGTTAATTAATTACCAAACTGCTCCACTGCAGTTTCTCCTCCTGTGTTGTTGTTTGCTGCAGGACAGAAATATTTGTAGTTAGTTCTCATTTTGGGAGCAGCACAGCATCAAGAAAGCGGACATTTTTCCAATGACAAACTGATTAACTTGTTTAGGTTAAATATTGTCTGTCCTTAATTCAGGTCAGAGCGTTAAAAATAAACTTTCAGCATAATCTGCTTTATTCTTACTTGTTAGTTAGTAATAATGTTGTTTAATTCTTACCAGTGGCTGCGTTTTTTGATGCTGAGCCGTACACAGATAGTTCAGGATCAGCATTAAGTTTTTTCCGGTTCTAACTGAATCAGAAACACCTCATGTGGTACCAACGGTGTGACATCAGAGCTGTTTCTAATATCACATGTTACCATAACAAGTTTCCATACAGATATTAAAAACATAGGTTCATTTTATTTCTTTATTTATCCTAATTTATCCTTTATTCTTGTTTGAGGATCACGTTGTGGTCCCTGCTCCTGATTTTCCTTCCAGTATGTGTGGCATGTGTGTGTGTGTGCGTGGCTTTAAATGTGAGTGTGCATGTGTCTGTATGTGGCCTTGGGTTTCACTGCTTTGTTTTATCTGAAAGCTCTTTGTTCCATATTTTCTTGGATGAGAAGTGCCATATAAATAACATCTGATTGATTGATCGATTTAGTGCACTAGATAAAAACTTTCTGGTCATCTCTAATGGAACGTCTTCCGATGAACCACAACACCTAATTATAGAACATTTCATTCATTGCATTCATATCCTTTTTCTTTCAACCACAGGCACTTACTCAGCACAGTTCCAATTTCCATCACGCCACCTATTGGCGTCCTTCTCCCTCAGGTAGCCCTTGTCCCCCAAGCCGTTAGTGCCCCCTTTGGGAACACCCCCTTTGGGATCTCCTCAGTCCCCACTCACCATGGCTGTTGCTTGGCAACCAAAGCTTTTTCCCACATTCACACAAGTCCTCATAGTGTCCCAAAAAAACTATGGACAGGGTATTTTATCCCCGTCCAGGCCTCATGTGGGACCACCTGAAAACATTCATATATAGGTCAAATATTATATATCAAATAAAATAGTAGGTTAAATAATGCATAATATAATGCATAATAGGGATGGCTTCAGCCAAAGTTAAGTCTGTGTCTGCATAGATCTTTATTTTGGCTTTCTAAGCTGCCCTGTGCTCACTGTTTTTAAATGCGCCATAAAAACAAACCTTGACTTGTCTTGTTATGGCTCAGTCTTTGCTGCAGCTGTCCTTTCTGTATTTTTCCAATGCCCCAATTTATTTAAACTTCTATGAAGCACTTTGCTGCTTTATTAAGTTAGCATATTAATTGTTTCTTAGATCTGCTGCAGTTAAGTAGTTTAATGATTTAGTTAAATAGTCAAATGGTTTAGTTTGAATCTAAATATTGGTGATAACTATTGACTCAGAATTGGTGATCCGAGGCTGAGGAAATTTAGAGCAGCTAAAATTTTAAAGTCAAGTTAATATCTCCTAATAACAATAAAGGCTAAGCTTTGACAACTTTAAAATGTTATCAAATTGTTTGACATTTGATTGTCTGGCCGTGATATTAAATCCTAAATCCTGTTTTTTTAACTTATGTCGTATGGTCTGACTGCATGATCTCAGTCCTGTTGCAGGTGGAATCATAAAGTTTCACTTTGTAGAAATTTTTTTTAGATATTTTTTTTAATTAAAGGAGCAAATCTCCTAAACACTCTGCTTGTGTATTTGACTTTAGCTCTTTAAGAGAGATGTTAAATCCTATTTCAGCAACAGTTTTTATGAATGTCTCAAACAATGTTCTTCCTGGATTTTATTGTTTCTTATCTCATCTCTGCGATTTTTTCCATTGTAAAGCTGTTTTCAGTTTATCTACATACTTTGGTGTCTTTTCTAATCATATGCATTTTAAAATAGATGGAGCACAAAATTAAACCCCTATTATAATCAGTATATCATTATAAACTCAGGCCAATGATCACTCAGAGTCTGTTTGGATTGTTCTCACTCTCAGGGCTGAATGGGAGAAAAAAACATGGTTGAGAAAAGACAATCTTACCGCACGAATAGACCAAGCGCGATATGAGCGAGTGACACGACGGAAGTAATTGACTTTGTATTGAATCACTGGCGACTGAAGAGACAAAAGCGATTTGCGCGACTAGAGGCGATTCGAGAGACTAGAGCGACAGTTTGTAGTTGAACTTCAGTGAATATTATGCAAATTAGCTATGATGCGGTTCGGCGACAGCCAATCCGAATGTCGAAATGCTTGCATCCGTCTCTCATATATGTCCCATCGGATACAAGCGGCATGATTTTAGTTCCATCACAAATTTTTCGTTCCATACCTCATATTCGCGCCATCCACCATTGTTTCCGCACAGCACAGCACACACACATTCACTCTCACTTCACTTTATATTCCATTCGTTTGTCATTCCCCACAATGACAGAAAACTTGATCGCATGTGTTCAGGACCACCCCGTCCTATACAACCCGACTCTGTTTGCCTACAGAGACCAGGACAAAAAGGCTGCTGCCTGGGACAAGGTAGCCGAAGTGGTTGGTTGGTCCGGTGAGTGTCTGGTTGAAAAGGCAGCAGTAGTTTCGCGAAACGACATTAAAATGAAGTGAAACGTTGAAAGCAATTTTTTAAGATGTTGTGGGTTGCTTTGCGGATTTGACTTCTATAGCAACGAAACTTGCGCTAACTTTTACTTCCATGATAAGCAGGGTTGCTTATCATTGAAGTAAAAGTTAGCGCAAGTTTCGTTGCTATCAGTTTTAGTGCACCCACAAGTTCATGTAGTCCCACAGTGTCTGATCTTCCCCGCCTTTCATCACTGTTGAACAGAATAGGTTGAGAATAAGTTAAGAATGAAAAATAAGTGTAGCCTATTGATCATAGATGGTAACGGTTATGTACTGTGCATAGGAGAGAAATAATGGGAGAGAAAACAATAACATGGCGATATTACAATAGCCTACCATGCGCCCTACGTTTTTTGTAAAAGCAATCTTATCAGATTGTATTGGGTGCGTGATATAACAAATTGGATCACTGAGATGGTGGCTCTTGGGAGGTAGGGGGCTCACTTCATACTGTATGTTGGTTGATTAATATTATATGAATATATACTTAACACTATATTGACGTTCTATTCTGGTCTGTATGTTATTTGTATTAAATGTTTAATAGCTGAAGAATGCAAAAGAAAATGGAAGAATCTCAGGGACTGTTACAGAAGGGACAGACAGAAACAGAGAGAGCAGAAAAGGAGCGGGTCTGCAGCAGGTGGGGCCCGGCCATGGCAGTTTGCTGAGATTATGGGTTTTCTCGACCCTTTTATGGAGGAGCGTCCCACCTCCTCTAATCTCGGTGCCATGGCCGGGCCAAGCCAGGCGGCACAGGAGGAACAGGAAGAAGGAACAGGAGGAGGATGATGAGGAAGATGATGAGGAGCAGGAGCAGGCTCAGACGCAGGCTCAGGTTGTGCGCATTTATGACAAAGAGAACAACTATAAAATTAAATTGGGAATATTATGGCTCAAAAAGCGTTTGAGGCTTTTCATTATTCATTATTCATTATTCATTATTCATTATTCCTGTAATGCTGCTGCACAGCTGATCTTTAGTTAGAAACCTCCAAATCTGTTAATTTTTTTAAGGTGTCTTATTAGTGCTTTGATGCTTTGATGCTGAAAAAAATTATTAACTTTTGTCAATAAACTTTGGGATCCAATATATCATATATCAACTTTTTCCTTCTGTATCATGCATGTGCTTGATTCTTACTCTCTCGTTTGTTTTGAAAACATTTTGAACACACACACTCAGCCTCAGTGGAGCAAACTCGCACACTCTTTTTTCTGCATTTCTCCAGTCCAATTAATCTGTCCCTCATTTTACTTCTCACCTCGGGACCATTTTCTTCCATCTTTCATTCAATTTTTTGTGACATATTCAAAAGTTATACACGTGTTAATCAAAGTATATGGAAGACGTAATTGCCCAAATGCTGAAAGTAGTGAAGAAACTTCTATGCAGAACGCTGTGTTCTGTGCGCTCCACCTCTCGGGGTTACTCCACTTATCAAAGCATTTGTTTATTCCAAAACTTTGGGTCACACCATAAAAATACTGATTTCCCCGAACAAAGCGACCCGTATAGCACGCGCAGCCACTTGTTCTCCCCCCTTTTTATCTATACCAACCCCAATATTGAACAGAAACCACTCGAGATCTGCTGGCGCAGTCAAATATCTTCGAGTGGCGAACCCCACCCCACAGTTGCATGAAAATAAAAAAAATCTGACCCTGTGTCCTACAGTATAAATTTATTCTTGTCAGACCGACTATGTCTCGGGATTATAGACCGCTTCGCACTCTGGAAGTCTCAATCCCTCGTTCTAACTTTCGTCAGAGGAGAAACTTTCAGTGTCGGAATTCCACTAATTTTATTTATTTATTTAGTTGACCCACCTAATTTTGGGGTTTTAAAAACTACTTCGGCCACACTTAGCTATTAGTGCATGGAAAAAATTTGAAGACAAGCTCCCGGCATGGGACATTCATTTATAAAATGAATTTATCTTGTCACTTTGTTCGAATTCACCTGTCAGGACACTTATTTACTTTCCCTGTGTGAGGCTATGTGTATTATACTTCACATGTTACCATTCAATGCAAACATCAGACAGTACATTAACACTTGGATTTACCATGACCAGAGGACAACTTAATTCAGACAACTTCATTTAGGTTATTCAATATGCAGAAATTTCACATTTAGTCATTAAGTGGTGTTCTGCTCACCTTAATCTTGGCGCCTGATTGTCTGAAAAAAGCTGTCCCTCCTATCACCTCGAGGCGTCCTCCCTCGGACGGGGTCGGTCGCACGGCACGGTGGTCATTTAGCCTTCGAACCCCAGGTCACGGCACCATTTGTTAGATTCGGTTCTTTTAGTAGGAGGCTCAAGAACGGACCGAAGTAATTCAAGTGAAAATGAAGTTTTTATTGGTATGGCAACAAGTGCAGTATTTCAGCGCTGGTCTCAGTCTGACAGACCTCGCAAGAATCCGTCAGACAGAGCCCCGTATCTCCGGTTACACCTCGTATATATATCTCCTAGTTTCCCATGGTGGATCCCTTGTTGATCTAATGTGATTGGATATGAATCGTACTAGCCCAAATAATGTCTCTGAGGAATTCAAATAATGTGTGTGTATCAATCTGCCCTTGGTTTCCCAGACTTTCCTGATTGTTTTGTCTGTCTACTCCTGCATCACTTAAGGTCATATGGAAAAGTACTGAGACTTATTTCATTCCTAATGTCTAAGAACAAAGCCAATTATAACAACAATATGCAGCACAGGGGTTCGATGCTATTTTCAAATATGATGAAATGGCAGCAAGGTCTCCTCTCACATCCAGTGATAATTGAACAATTAAACTTTAGCGGTCTAACTACCCCTTCATATGGCAAAACTAATTACAGAAGCAGACCAGTCACAAAAATGACTGATTGGGGTCGATACCAGAACTGTTTTTCCAGAACATAACACATATATTTGTCTATTTTTAGCATAGATTTAATCTGGTTAATTATATTAGGGAAATTACTAATTGTCTGCATTGTAAGTCATTTTGCTTGCAGAACTCCAGCAAAAAAAGAAAAAAACACTTTCAAATGGGTTATTTCACCTCATCCACTCATGTAAATTTTGAAAGGATATTTTTAGTTCCCACAACTTTTCAGGTGAAACCGTCCTAATTATACAGCCTATGTAGCCTGGGAATTCCCATGCTGCTTTGCGCTCGATTTCATTCTCACTGCAAAGTCAACCTGGAAACCACCGCCCTTATTTTTGCTAGAGTTTGGGAACCAATCACAGAACGGGGGGGGGGGGCAGCAAGACGATGACGACGTCTATGCGCTACACCGAAGCTTGTAGAGCGTTAATCCAACATGACAGCGGACACAACGTTACCGTTCAATGCAGCCTTAGAAAGTGTTTCGGAGTAGATTCACCCTAGGGTCATTTGAACCGTGACATCCAGCCAAGTAGCCCACCCGAAGTTTTTCCGATATTGGCTGAACATCAGCTGAGTTACCGAGTTATCCCGAATAGCTTAGTACAAGCGCTAACGGACCCTGGCAGTATCTCCAAAATTACCACACTAAAATCACATGTCATGACACCAAACTTCTACAGTTGTACAAATATGGTCTGTACTCACAAACGATGCATTTGGAAGTTTGTACATAGTCCAGGAGTTTATTATTATCATCAACACAAGCCTGATAGCTTTTCTGCTGCTAAAGCTTCGTTGACGTCACTTCTGGGAGCTGGGAGCTTCAAAGTAAGATGAGGGTTGATCTACTACTGTAGACAACAAAGCAAGGCTGCTCAATTTCTCCATTATTAAAATAAATTCACAACTCTACAACATAAAAATTCATGTAGAATATAGCATATAGGCCTACTTTGTTGTCAATTTAAGTAGCTTAGAGCGCAAGTTTACTTTTATTTTCCATTTTTTTCTTCTTCCTCGTCAAATTTCTGTCGTCATCTGGTATAAGTGATACAATTGGCTATGAATCGCGCGCAAAGCAGCATGGGAAGAACCTGACGTCATTTGATAGACATTCGTAGCGCCCAATAAACGGCTCTAGGCATTCGTAAACCACGCCTCAAATACGAGAAAATGCACACCTAGTTCCCAGACCACCATCTCATCGAGATTGTGGACGCATCAGCCAGGCTACAGCCTATGAATATTTTCAGACAATTTAAATCAGGTCATCAAGTTGAAACCCTCATTTATCATCTTGATTAGACAAGTTTTAAATCACTTCGTGTGATTGGGGCAGTTAAGCTCTTTTTATTCTCTTCACTTTAAAATGCTCATTTTCTCTGAAAGGAATGGGCATGAATTCTCAGAGAGCATATGGAGAATCTCTCATATTAATAATTCAGAGGAAATTAGCAAAAATTTGTGAGCAGAGCATCAGTGATGTCATGTGTCCATTACTTCTGCAGATGAGTTGTTTGATTTGATAGATTAAAAATGCAAATATCATTGGCATGAATATTCTTCTTTTTTACAGTATCATCTACTGGTACATGGCAGCATAATTATGACAAAGAAATTCATATTTCCATCATTCTCCAGTTCATGGGGTTTTTCTCTTTGTATGCTGTGAATGACCTATGCAATAAGCACCCAAGTATGAACTCTGATGTCTAATTACACTTAAGAGGTGACCTGACCACACTCCTCACACTCTCTGAAGCTCTTCAGGTACATTAGGTGAAAATGACATTAACTCAGACAATGGACACAAGGCTTCAGGGGCCACTTGAAGGATACAGTAGATGTGAAGAGGGTTCATATTTGAGCCCATAACAAAAGACTGAAGATAACAGCATGTGTTTTCTGGCAATATGCATAATAACTGTAATCAAAGGCCAATTTATGTGCAAAATACTTTGGTATTTGGTGTGACAAATTCTTAAAGGAACATTAAATATGAAAGGGAAAGGTTTATGCAAAACTGACGATGCTCGCATGACAGTGTTTGACACCATAAGCTCCTCCTTTGGACAGTCAGAGATGAGATAGATTATGAATTTGATATCAATACTGACTGAAAACCAAATTATTGGAGCACAGAGCACATCTAATATATAAACATGGCTGCTCACACACATAAGTCATTTGCAAGTTTCAATACAAGTTGATTATATGTGTTGATACATCAAGGCAAGATGAAAATGATTGGAAATGTATCACGAGGTGGTGATTGTATACAATATTAAACTGCACAAAGACACTTTTGTTCTCAAATTCCTGCTGCAGTTTAGCCAGTATTGCCTCTGCTTTAATTTAATATCTACTTATTTTACTCCATTGTGTGGGTTTTATTGAGGTTGTGCCTGCTTTATCACCCCAATCTAAACCAGAAGTGAAGGTCAGGACAAGCAGAGTGTCTTTGTTTATTGGCTTCCATTGAGCCCAAATGAGCTGATTTGGATATCTACTCTTGATACTAAGCTCTTTCATAGTATTTTGTGCTGTCCGGATATTGTTTATCACCACACGGAGATATTCACCGTGTATTTACTGCTACATTAAATATTCTTCATCATTTTTGTAATATCCTCTTAGTAGGCTCATGCAGGATCTGAGAATCCTGTAAGATGTGCCAGAAAACCCTTTCTGACTATCTGTGAGTTTGGATCAAAAACACACACCACAGTACATAACTCATCTCCATCCTCTCATATGCTAGAGCAAGTAAAATATATTTTTTTAAAAGTTACATTTTGAAAAAGATTTAACTCTCTGTATAGATAAAAACAGAATGCAATTTGAAAATCTTATAAAAACAATAAAAAAAGTTTTTTTTTAAAATGGAACATTTTGCTATTTCATGACCATATGAGCTAATCTTGAATTTGATGACAGCAGCACCTCCCAAAAAAAGGTGGGATGGGGGCAATGAAAGGACTAAAAAGTAACAGTTTAAGAAATATGTTTCCACTATTTATGTTAATTGTCACCAGATGAGTAACAGGCAAAATCCCTGAAGTATAGATGGGCCGAGGATCAGCAATCTGCAAAAAAACTGCATCTAACAATTGTGGCGCAGTGTCAGAACATTGCTCCTCAATGTACAATTGCACACTCTGAATATTCAATCTTTCATGATACATAATATCATCAATAGACTCTACACAAGGGACAGCAAAATGTCAATACTGAAACCCCAGCCATAGTCTTCAGGCCTTCAGATGACACTACACACTTGTTTTCTGTCTCTGGGTTACATATTTCACCCAAATTATATTGGTAATCCTTTAACTGCATCACTTCTTATATTCTAAATGTTGCTGAATGCAGTTGAATCTTTTATATATTTTTTTAATGTGACTCAAAATGCCTGTGTGGCTCATTTTAGGTAATATTTGCTATTATTCTGGTTGTTTACACATGTAACCTGCATGAACTCCATGACACTGTGAGGTACCAGTATCCATTGTTGGCTTGTTATTTTCCATACAAAGAAGATTTTGCAGCTAAAAATTCTAAGCTGTTATGAATTTCATACCAAAATCAATGTTCTGCTTTTTCTGGAGCTTTTCATCACACCACACAATATTAATGTGCAACTCTAGATCTCAATATTGACATTCATTTTTTTCCAAGGATTATTTTACAACTCAACAACTGGACCAAGGTCGTGTGATACAAGATTTTTATGATGTAGAAAAACTGGACTCTTCAATCATTTCCGACTGTACCACATTTCACTGAAAACAGGCCTACTTGTTTACATAAAATACAAATGACAACCTGCTTGTGCCAACTCTGTGTTTGTCCTCATAGTTGCTGCGTTTAAAGCATTTGCTACGGCACATTGTCAGGCAGATAAAAAGCATCGCCCTAACAAAACTTGAAAATCCAGTAAATTGTTCCCTAAATGTATAACTGCGTGACTGACTGACGTCTTCATACGTCAAGTCTCCGTGGGAGAAATATGATGCTGCAGATGATGCACGTGGTCTGTTGTTTACTTCTTCTAGTAACGTTGGAGGTGCAGCCGGACAGAAGGGGGGCGCTGAAATTGTGAAACAGCTTTCCTAGATAGAGCTACTCAGCACTTGGAACAAGACCCCCCGAGACCGACACAAACACAGGGAAATGTCGAACTGAAAATTTTCCCTCTTCTAAACCTCTTTAGCTCCCACGAGACCTGAACAGTATGTACAGTTTGGTTTTTTTGACAGCTCGTGCGAGTCCAGCGCGCGATCTTGTTCTTGCTCTTTGTTCTCTTCGCAGGAGTTCGAGTTCGAGTCTTCTAGTATCGTCAACAAGGCTGTTAACCCTGCATTTTGTAGTGAGCATAGTTTTCGAAGGACAACAACAATGGTTAAGCTAAAAAAAAAAAAACTAACATGGGACTCATCTGGAATATTAGCGTTATATTTTCTTCATAGCTCACTTGGAAATGTTGGAGAAGACATGCTTAAAGTGGCTTATACATCTTTTGCTCTAGTTTTTGACTGCTGATTCCTCTATTTGCATTGCCTTGACAGCACATGCTATATGTAGCTGGAATTCAAAGCTGGCATAGTTTATTTTTTCTCTTTTGTTTTCCAGATAAATGCTACAATGATTCAGCTTGGGAACCTTTTCACCCACTTTCACCTGAGCTCCAAAGCCTCAGAAAGCACACAAAGCCAGAGCAAAAGGCAAATGGCCACACTGTATGAGGTGCCACCAGGGACATAAATCAGAATTAACTTCCATATACACATATGAAATTAAACTCTTCCACATACTATACTCAAAACCTTGCACAAACACTAGTGAAAAGCTCTCACATAAACTAGTGAAAACATTTACCTCTTATATAACCTACTCAAAAGCTCTCATACACACTACTGAAAAGCTTTCATATGTCAAACCTCTCATATACATATGTCAAACCTCTCATACTCATATGTCAAACCTCTCATACACATATGTCAAACCTCTCATACACATATGTCAAACCTCTCATACACATATGTCAAACCTCTCATACACATATGTCAAACCTCTCATACACATATGTCAAACCTCTCATACGTATGTCAAACCTCTCATACACATATGTCAAACCTCTCATAGACATATGTCAAACCTCTCATACACATATGTCAAACCTCTCATATACATATGTCAAACCTCTCATATACATATGTCAAACCTCTCATATACACATGTCAAACCTCTCATACTCATATGTCAAACCTCTCATACACATATGTCAAACCTCTCATATACATATGTCAAACCTCTCATACTCATATGTCAAACCTCTCATACACATATGTCAAACCTCTCATACACATATGTCAAACCTCTCATACACATATGTCAAACCTCTCATACACATATGTCAAACCTCTCATACACATATGTCAAACCTCTCATACGTATGTCAAACCTCTCATACACATATGTCAAACCTCTCATACACATATGTCAAACCTCTCATATATATATGTCAAACCTCTCATACACATATGTCAAACCTCTCATACACATATGTCAAACCTCTCATATACATATGTCAAACCTCTCATATACATATGTCAAACCTCTCATATACACATGTCAAACCTCTCATACTCATATGTCAAACCTCTCATACACATATGTCAAACCTCTCATACACATATGTCAAACCTCTCATACACATATGTCAAACCTCTCATACACATATGTCAAACCTCTCATACACATATGTCAAACCTCTCATACTCATATGTCAAACCTCTCATACTCATATGTCAAACCTCTCATACACATATGTCAAACCTCTCATACACATATGTCAAACCTCTCATATACATATGTCAAACCTCTCATACACATATGTCAAACCTCTCATACACATATGTCAAACCTCTCATACACATATGTCAAACCTCTCACATACATATGTCAAACCTCTCATACACATATGTCAAACCTCTCATATACATATGTCAAACCTCTCATACTCATATGTCAAACCTCTCATACACATATGTCAAACCTCTCATATACATATGTCAAACCTCTCATATACATATGTCAAACCTCTCATACACATATGTCAAACCTCTCATACACATATGTCAAACCTCTCATTCACATATGTCAAACCTCTCATACACATATGTCAAACCTCTCATATACATATGTCAAACCTCTCATACTCATATGTCAAACCTCTCATACACATATGTCAAACCTCTCATATACATATGTCAAACCTCTCATATACATATGTCAAACATCTCATATACATATGTCAAACCTCTCATACTCATATGTCAAACCTCTCATACACATATGTCAAACCTCTCATATACATATGTCAAACCTCTCATTCACATATGTCAAACCTCTCATATACATATGTCAAACCTCTCAAACACATATGTCAAACCTCTCATATACATATGTCAAACCTCTCATATACATATGTCAAACCTCTCATACACATATGTCAAACCTCTCATACACATATGTCAAACCTCTCATACACATATGTCAAACCTCTCATATACATATGTCAAACCTCTCATACACATATGTCAAACCTCTCATACACATATGTCAAACCTCTCATATACATATGTCAAACCTCTCATTCACATATGTCAAACCTCTCATATACATATGTCAAACCTCTCATACACATATGTCAAACCTCTCATACACATATGTCAAACCTCTCATACACATATGTCAAACCTCTCATATACATATGTCAAACCTCTCATACACATATGTCAAACCTCTCATACACATATGTCAAACCTCTCATATACATATGTCAAACCTCTCATACACATATGTCAAACCTCTCATATACATATGTCAAACCTCTCATACACATATGTCAAACCTCTCATATACATATGTCAAACCTCTCATACTCATATGTCAAATCTCTCATACACATATGTCAAACCTCTCATACACATATGTCAAACCTCTCATACACATATGTCAAACCTCTCATAGACATATGTCAAATCTCTCATACACATATGTCAAACCTCTCATACACATATGTCAAACCTCTCATATACAAATGTCAAACCTCTCATTCACATATGTCAAACCTCTCATATACATATGTCAAACCTCTCATATACATATGTCAAAACTCTCATACACATATGTCAAACCTCTCATACGCATATGTCAAACCTCTCATACACATATGTCAAACCTCTCATACACATGTCAAACCTCTCATATACATATGTCAAACCTCTCATACACATATGTCAAACCTCTCATACACATATGTCAAACCTCTCATACACATATGTCAAATCTCTCATATACATATGTCAAACTTCTCATACACATATGTCAAACCTCTCATACACATATGTCAAACCTCTCATATACATATGTCAAATCTCTCATATACATATGTCAAACCTCTCATATACACATGTCAAACCTCTCATACACATATGTCAAACCTCTCATACACATATGTCAAACCTCTCATACACATATGTCAAACCTCTCAAATACATATGTCAAATATTTGTGGATTTCAGTTGAAACGGAAGGCATTTCAGTGAAACAGGAAGGTGTTTTATTAAACCGGGAGTTGTAGTTTTAAACAGAAGTCATTCTGGTTAGCTTCGTGCATTTTGTGCAATCTCCTGCCGGTATTTTATGAAATAAAATAATCAACAATTGCTCAGCCACCCGCTGAATACCGCACACAAACAGCGGCATTACTCAACTTTATTTTGGCTTCAACGGAGACCCTGCAGCTGGCAAAGGCATGCTGCGCTGGCAGGATGGAAAAAGAGATGCTAAGCGGCTATCCACCGAGTCCTATAGAATTCAGTTTATGTTATTTGACCCCATACACACTACACACAAGTGAAGCAGGATGGCCACATTTTGCTGTATCCAGACTACACTAAATACATGAATGGCATATCAAGAGGTTTTTATTCATTTCTCACTTTGGTGAAAAGTAAAATTACCCCAGATCTAATACACTTTCCAGCCAAAAGTATTCGCTCATCTGCCTTTACAAGCACATGAACTTAAGTGACATCTCATTCTTAATCCATAGGGTTTAATATGACGTCGGCCCACCCTTTGCAGCTATAACAGTTCTCTTCTGGGCAAGCTTTCCACAAGATTTAGGATTTAGGATTGTGTTTCTGGGAATTTTTGACCATTCTTCCAGAAGCGCGTTTGTGAGGTCAGACACTGATGTTGGACGAGAAGGCCTTGCACACAGTCTCCGCTCTAATTCATCCCAAAGGTGTTCTATCAGGTTGTGGTCAGGACTCTGTGCAGGCCAGTCAAGGTGTGCAGTCATGTTGGAACAGGAAGGGGCCGTCCCCAAACTGTTTCCACAAAGTTGGGAGCATGAAACTGTCCAAAATCTCTTGGTATGTTGAAGCATTCAGAGTTCCTCTCACTGGAACTAAGGGGTCCAAGCCCAGCTCCTGACAAACAACCCACACCATAATCCCCCCTCCAACAAATTTTACACTTTGCGTAATGCAGTCAGACAAGAATCGTTCTCCTGGGAACTGCCAAAACCAGACTCGTCCATCAGATTGCCAGATGGAGAAGCGTGATTCATCACTCCAGAGAACGTGTCTCCACTGCACGAGAGTCCAGTGGCGGCGTGCTTTACAGCGCTGCATGTGACGCTTTGCATTGCACTTGGTGATGTATGGCTTGGATGCAGCTGCTCGGCCATGGAAACCCATTCCATGCAGCTCTTTATGCACTGTTCTCGAGCTAATCTGAAGGCCACATGAAGTTTGGAGGTCTGCAGCGATTGACTCTGCAGAAAGTTGGCAACCACTGACCCCGCTTTGTGATTTTACGTAGCCTGACACTTCGTGGCTGAACTCATTCTTTCACAGATGTTTGTAAAAGCAGTCTGCATGCCTAGGTGCTTGAATTTATACACCTGTGGCCATGGAAGTGATTGGAACACCTTAATTTGATTATTTAGATGGATGAGTGAATACTTTTGGCAATATAGTGCATATCTGAGCTCTTTAACAACATCACAAACATTTAAGTTAATCTTTTGATAAGTGATGTAATACTTCCTCACCTCCATTCCCTAAGCCTCCCCTGAAACTGTTTTAAGCCCACCTGAGCAGGGCTGCCTCACCCTTTGAAAACCTCTGCCCTAGACAAAAAACAAGATAGACCAAAGTACATTGATGGTGCTCATCACAAATTTATACACATAAACATATACTGTATGTAATTTTTTTTTATAGTCTACACAGTAGAATAATTTTGAAACATAGTGGCTACATATTCCTGTGCTGCTCCTGGTATGATTGACAGCATGCTAACAAATGGCCTGCAACAGCATTAATATTCTTGTGGAGTTCTGGTGTTCCGCACCGATGCATTTTGCATTTCTTCTGAGATATAAAGAGAGGCTTTATATTACAGTTATTATACAGTCACATGTTATCTTGGTGAACACCCTCTGGTTGGGACCACAGCAAGAGAAGCAGCTGCTATTCCGGCACTTGTCAAAACTGCATGCAGTTGCTGAAGCTCCACAGGTGGCTGTAGAACCAGATAAATTCACCACATTAGAGATTCTGCCACTGAGATCTGAGGAGTCACTGTCGCAGTAGCAGCAGCTGTGCTCAGAGACGGTGGCTGCGCAGAGTATTTCTCTAAACTAGCGGTGGATGATAACAGGACTGGAGCAACACACCAGCTGTTCAAACAGAACAGAAGCGATGCCACAGGGCTCCTATGTGATTAAAAAGTACTTAAGAAAAAAAAAAGAAGAAAAAAGTGACCTTGCTGCGACTCTCTTCACTGTCTCTTGTTTGATCCAGTCTCTCTACCAGAAAAGCGCTATTTTGATCGGGCTCCCTTGGGCCGTGTTTTGTTAAAACCTGTTTCCTATGAGGCTCCTTTTGTTGAGAGTTAATACTCACCCACTTTTTACACGAGAGGAGTCGTGTCGCTGCTCTCTCTTTAATTAATATTCTTTGATTTGGGGATTGTTGGTCACACAAACCAAAACATGAAAATATATTTTCATTTTCCATGACGTGCTTGTAACATAACAAATGACTGCAAAATGATTTGATTTTGTAAATGCTCCACCCTGATTTAATCATTATCTGTATTGCAGTCAGTTATTCCACTTTACCTCCATTGTGATTCCAAGACATGATTCGTTTTCCTGCCGGGACCGTCGGTGGCAGCAGTGATTTTCCATGTTACAGGCTAATTAGTTTGTCACAGAACCTGCAGCCCTCCCCTCCGGCTCAGATTCCCATTTAATATGCCCTGAGAGCCTTTAACATGCATGTTCCGCTTACCAACTCATGAAGAGGTTGTGGAGGTGGGTGAAGAGGATGTGAAGCGCATGTTAACAGTGTGGGAGACGCAACTTTTCCCACTCGTATACTGACAGACTGTCGGGCGAGGGTCAGCAACTTATTGTAACATGTGTGTATGTAGATGTGAGTCACACAAGCACAACTCGATCTCATGTGGTACTGTCCTTCAAATTAATAATAGCATTTGTATTTTGCAACAGTCTTGGGACCTGTGTGTTAGAGTGGGTGTGTAGGTGTGTGTGTGTGTGTGTGTGTGTGTGTGTGTGTTAGTCATGTCAGTGTAGTTACGACAGGATGACTTCCAACTGAACGTGAGAAAAAGTGCAAGACAGGAAGTGAAACCTTGAGATGGAGACTAAATCTTTCTTTACAAAAGCAGCATTCAGCTACAGTCAGTCAGTCTACATCAGATGAGTTTGAGCCCAAAGAAGGTGGCTCTGTTTCTGAGTATTGATTTGTATGATCTATTATTTGCATGGTATAATTTTAGCTTTTGTATGTAAATGTCAGATGTTCCTGATCCCATGCAGTGATTTTCACCACAGAATCCGGTCTGTTTTTAATGCGGTGCTGCCCGAGGACCTGAAGATTACCGGCTTTCAATGTTTTCAGCTCTGCCCATTGTGTGCAGAAATTCATCTGAATTTCCTTAATCTCTTAATGATATTTTGTACTGTAGGCAATAAAATCCCCAGATTCTCTGCTATTCTATGTTTAGAAATGTTACTGACCTGTTGCCGACCGAATTAGTTATGAGAGCCCCCCCCGATTATATCTTTTTTTCAGCATTAGACATGAATAAAACAGTAAGAGTTCAGTGAAGGTATTGTTTTTTGTCTTATTTCAAAGTAAATGTGGGGTTGACATTATTTGCAAAACTTTTATGATAACTGACACAGTTACTGGGCAACATCCCATGCAAAAAGCCCAGCTGGGTCCACACCAAACACGCAGACTTGCCCAGCAGGGTGTGGGGCAGCCTGGATTTGAGCTGGACTTGTGATCTGGCTCTGATGCAGTCTTTACACTTCAGCTCTTCGCGGTGACTGAAAGTTGACCCTCAGCTTATTCTACACTTGCAGGATGTTTTTCACTTTTGTCATGTTGTCGTTCTAAGAGCCATAATACTGACTTTCCTTGAAAGATTTGCACCTCTCTCAAGTCAAGTTAATTGAGAGCCAGTCAACTCTTTAGTATCTTTAGAGGTACTTTATGTGTTGTTCCTTGTCAGCTGACCAGAAGATAGACTCCAGGCTGAGCTCAAGTATAAATCACCTCAGCCAGGAGGCCCATCTCATCCAGAGGGCCCACCGTTGCTTGTCCACAGGGATCACCTCCACCAGGACGGAGCGGAATGACGGACTAACGAGTGAGCTCCTGCTACCTACAAATCACATGGAACACTGCAAAACACACACACACACACCCACCCACACACACACACACACACACACACACACACACACACACACACACACACACACACACACACACACACAGAAAAATAGACTAATGCATGCTTGCAAGCTGGCAAACAATCTCTGTCTCCCTCTGACCCTGAGGCTGTCTCAGTCATGTGGTTGTGGGAATGTCGCTGGGATTTGTGTTTCAGTGACTGCAATAACAGGGATCAAATAGGAACATGTGGACAGAATTCCAAACCCGGGGCAGAACACAGCGGTGCTTGTTTAAGCCCATTTTGATGTTGCTGCTTTTCATGAGAATTAGTTTTATGGCGTTTTTGTTTATCATTAGCAGCGAGGACAGCGGAGCCCAAAGACGTGCGACAAAGCTTGCGTAAGGGAGATCTGAGGCCCAGACACACCAAGATCCTTTGGCTAAGCAAAAGCAACTTCCAAAATACACTTCAGTGCTCCAGTAGATGTTTGACCTCTACGTTTCCAGCCTGCCTCTCACTAATACGTCTATTTGATACAGTTATTTTTGTTGCAGACAATCAAATGCTTTATTTATTTATTTATTTGACTATGGTTAAGCTGTGGTTGTGGTTTAACGTGTGTGTTCAGTAGTTGTCATGCAGAGTACAGCTCATAACCCAGTTCAGGCCCAGTCATCTTTTATGCATGAACAGCACTTGTCGGAGAAAGCTGGCATTTCCTGCATTTGTCCGCACACGGTCCCCACTGTCCTTTTGCCCTCATCTTTTTTAAATTTCCTGCATTTAGTGTTTGTGATGGCTGGATGCTTGTTTGGACTGGTGGAGAGGACAGGGGATATAGGGCAGTTTTCATAAAGGATCTGACTTAAAGAATCCCTCGGGCTAGGTCACGGTGCTCAGCTTCACTCAAAAAGCAAGTTTTTAATGTTTATTTTACAGCTCTGACCTCTCTGTAGCCATTCAAGCCTTTAATTGAAATGTTATGAGTCAATTCATCACAACTGTTCTTAAAATCTTGCCCAAAATCTTCATACTTGTTTCACCTAACCAACATACTTATTCTTATACAGTCTTATATTCTCTGACAGCTTTGCATTATTCTCACCGAAAAGATTATTGATACTTTGCTTTCATTATAGAAGATAGATTATCTCGAGCTATCTATGATCAAATTTAGACTGCGTCACATATTCTTTTCTTTTTTTTTTTAAGTTGTAACTCTCAAAGTTGGAGACCATATTAGACATTCTGACATTGATATAATGAAAAACAAAGATTTATAGTTATTTCTAGATCAGAGTCTACAGAGTCTACAGAATGTGATGATTTTCATTTTCAGTTCCAATGTTAACACATTCGAGCTTCCGCACTGGGTGTGGCTCGAGTTGCACTGTGTCGGCATGTTGCTCATTTTTCACTCATTAGGGAAGCCTCATAGAGGCCATTCTCAGCAAAATACACAATGCAAAACGTTTGTTTGCAATCATATTGATCTATTTCAAAAAACAATATATCTTTCACCAAAGTTTCAGTGAGTAATATTTTATAGGCATTGAAAATACCCCCACAATTACAGTTTGATATTATGAAAAAAATATGGAAGAGTCAGATAGTCTGTATGTCATATCACTGTCTAGGTAATAAAAGCTAAAAAATATGTGTACACTTGCCACTATAAAGACGGTGCTTACACACAGTCACTTTGGAAATTAGTGTGATGTCACCCCAGCGTACAGTATATGTGAGCAGAGGAGAGAACAAACGCAAAAGGTTGGAACCAGGCAGAACGCATGTGTGACATGATGATGAGATGAATATGCTGATCAGCATGGCTTAGGCTGGCTGGAAGAAACTGTTCTTTATATTGTTGTTTTTACTGAGCTTTTATTTGACTTTCCTTACATGTACATTGGATCATGAAGAACAAAAAAAGTGAACGTGGTGGTTGTGGCAGCTGCTTGCAATTCGCTGCAGTTGACCCATCAATTCCGCAGAGCTACAAACTTGCGGGTTATTGCGGCAGCACTTCTGTTGACATCAGTTCTGCATCGAATACAGAAGTTGTGGGTATTGATTAACATGACACCTGGGTGGACAAGCTAACTTTCCCTTTGTCTGCTGCACTTAGAGTAAAGTAAAGTAGCCACAACAGTCTTTTTTCTGTAATGAAGACGTTTATCAGCTACGACACTGACTGCATTCGCCAGGTAAAAAGAGATGTGATGGATACATTTTAAAAACCTAAACCTCGACCAAAATGTTCGTGCAAAGTGTCAATATAAAGTAGCTTTATTGTTCCACTAAAGTAACGTTCAAATGGCACTCACCTGGATTTGATCAGTTCATCTCTTTGTGTCTCTGCAACACTCTCATGCAAGACAACAAACATATATATTTCGATTCCGAGCATTAATGAGAAAATCTCTTAACTCGCATCCAAATTTACAGAGTGTTAGCGACACTTCAAATGATCCCACTGAGGAAACCATCTTATTTCATTTAGGGCTGTTTCAACAAACAAAAAAAAAAAGAAGAAAATTCAACAAAAGAGGATCTCCCTTTAGATTTTTAGCCTTGACCTCAGTCAGGTAAAGAAAAAACAACCTTCTTCCCTCTTTTTTTCCTCATCCTTTCCCTTTCCCTCTCTCTGTCTCATTCATGTTTTTCATTTAGTCGTCTTATTTCTTTTTCTTTTGTACATTGCTGTTTTCCATGTTGATCTGATTGTCCATCGCCCCTTCATCTGACTCTGGTCCAGTGCTCTCAGTAATTTGAACAGAAAATAAACATCGCTTGGACGGGCCACATCAGTCAGGATCGATACACATGCAAATTTACACGTGTAATCACACTTACCTACACAAACACATACGTGTGAGTACATTTTGAGCAACGCCCATTAACACTGATCCAGCTGACTGTTTTGAGCCAGTAACTCCAGCTCAGAGACATTCTGAAAAAGAAATCATATAAAAAGTGTTTATTTTTCCCTTTCTGGCCTTTGATGGCCAACTGAATCCATATGGGCCTCAGCCGCTGGGAATCAAACCCATAAACTGTTTTCCACATGGTCAGACGGGGTCGCCGGTCCGAGTCTCGATTTAAACTTGATTACAAGTGAAGGATTTACATGTTTAATCTCCATCCTTCCCACATCTTCAGATCCTGAACGCTCAAAGGTTCAAAACTGGATTTTTATTTACTTTTTCGGTGTGTGAGTGTGCTTTTCATGCGTCTCTTTGTCTCAAGTTTGTTTTAATTTGACTTCCCATATTTCTGCCAAATGTTTGGAGCAGAAACTTTCAGCAGGTCACAAGTCAAGATCCTTTATTTAACTTGCTGGCAAACGATGACTCCGGCTTGTTTTTGATCATATGTAATATCTCTGTACCAAAGTTCTGGTTTTGATTTTCAGTCCTGTTAAATGTTTAAAAAAGTACATTTTCTATCAAATCTGTAGAAAGTGCACACACCAAAAGCCCTTACATCTTTATAGCCTTGGTATGAGACCCCAACTCTTGTTTTGGAAGCTGGAAGAAAAATCATTTGAGTCAGTTTTGGTGTTTCATCCTTTCCTCTTCATCTCTTTTGGTGTTGCGCCCACGCACATAGATGTAAAGGCTGTAGGATCTCTGTCTCTCTATCCATCAGCCACATTCATCCATCTTACTCAAGCCGCCGCCCTGCTGTGTTCGACAAAAAAAAACTCAAAAAATGAACTAATAAAGAATAATAGAGAGGAGGGCGGAAGGCTGTGGCAGCACAGAGAGTCACATTCACTGGAGCACAAACGTGTTTAGGATTTCATTATCTCAAAGAAAAAAACATGTTTAATGAACAACAAATGGTTTCAGTGAAACAAAAGTTTGAGTTGATTTAATAAGACACTGGTCACATTATTTATGTGCATGATGCCAAAATATGAAGTACAAAATGCCAGTATCTGTCAAGGACCAGTTTAGCTTAGAATTCAATTAAAAAAACAAAAGTAAACAACCAGCTGGAATTTGGCTAAAGGGGGACTAAATTGAATCACTGGCACTGACAAATTTCAGCGATTTCTCACTTTTAATTCTCGCAAACCACAGAGAATAGAGATAGAGATAAAAATTCTGGACAGCTTTTAGGTCTTGAGTGGTTGCCAGGCAACCTCACCATAACAGAAATACTGCAGGATGTAAATCAAATCACAAAGATAATTAAGACCCCGGCACCAGGAAAAGCTCATTTCACAGCTGTTAGGCAGGATTCACGTGGAGGTGATGCGTTGTTCCACAGTGGGCTCAACTTTTGGAATTGTAGTGACAATCATTCACGACATCAGACACACAATTTGTCAGGCAATTTAATTTTCTGGTGTTTCTGCTGCCGCTTAAAAAACTTAAAGTTTCCTCAACATCCCACCACCAGAAAAACTAGCAGAGCATAAGGCAGACTCAAGAGGTAAGCTTGTGACTTTTTCCATTAGTGACCTGTCAGGGATGAATAAAGCTTTAAAAAACAGTTACAGTGGGGTCCAAAAGGATGAGGCTATGACTCAAAATATTCATGTCATGCATATATTTTTGATTTATTGCATGTGATAATATGAGCATGACAATTTAAGAGAAAAATTCTAACTAAAAAATGCCAATAAATTTCCGAAACATTTTTCAAACTAAAGCTCTTAACTTCACAAATTTGTCCAATCTTGATCTTCTGTTTTACTCCAGCATGAAGTCGCAGTGTTTTGAGCGGTTTTCTTGATGGTGACAGTACAGTCAGTCCCCACCTACCAATGGAGGTTAAATGGGGTTGAGATGAGGGGAAAAAGTCCATAACACCTTATGGTTTGGGCTGGGTACTAAGACTATACGCTCATATGGAACCAATTCCTAAACCACTGGTGTCTACTGACAGAACGAGAAGGCAGCTGAGGAGCTATCGATTGAAAGGGAACGCTTTTCTCTTGGATTTCTCTATTTTTTCTGTTTTTTGTAAACAGAGCTGTGTGTAACTCTTTCTGGAAAGAAGGAGGGATAAACTGTCAAAAGGCCTCTGCTCCGTAGTACACAAGAAATAACTTTCAGATTCTCCATCCATCAATTTCTTTGGCCACTTAATCCAAGGTTGTGTAGGGGCTGGAGACTACTCCAGCTGCAATCAAGTGAGAGGCAGGGTACATCCTGGAAAGTTTTCCAGTCCATCACAGGGCCACCACACAGACAAATGAGACAAACAACAATCCACCCTCACTTCCAGGGTCAGTTTAGGTTCACCAATTAATCTAACATGCATGTTTTTGGACTTTGAAAGGAAGCTTAAATATCCAGAGAGAACCCACAGATGCACAGGTGGAACATGGAAACTCCACATACAAAGGCCACAGCTGAGATTCAAACCGGAAACCTGAAAGTGCCAAGCCATCACATTAAGGTCCAGCACAAGAGTCCTTCCTTGTATTCAAATAACACATGATGGAACAGTCCTAACAAGTGGAGAAATGTTGTGGCAACAGTCCCACTATCACTTACCCCCTAGAAGCTGTTTGCTGGCTGTCTAACACCCATTTTCATTTGCCAATTTATACTTTGCTGTCATTCGATGGTCTTTGGGCCAAAATAAATCCATCTTCTGTCTGCATGGGGCATGCAAAAAGGCCTGTGTATTTTTAGGACGCCATGGATACATGGAAGAATCCTTGAAATTTCACAAAATGAGGGACTAGGTCCTTTGAAGGATTCTGGACATCAGAATAGTCATTTGGCGAGATTTGATGATGTAAATCATCAATCACCTCAAAATGTGGTTTTAACGATCAGATCCCAGTGCATCCTAATGTGTATGTTCACACATGTGCAAAGCAGGTCCTGTGATTTGATCGCCACAGTGTTGAAAAGATGGCTTTCGATCGTTGGTTGTACTGGGTCCTTGCATGTGGTAAGTCAGGTTGAGTCGGCTTGGTCTTAACCACCGTAGGGCGCTGATCACAGATCCGTGACGAAATGGCATGATTACCTAATTCTTCAATGTCTTTTGATCAAAAAGGAATGCAGACATGTGGTTAAAAACCAAAGGGAAGCTAAGATTTGGTGGATTTCAACTGTGGCGACCTAAATGTTCAATTGAAGCAACACAACATGAAATTCGAGGCATAAACACCATCTCAGCTCTAATTCCTCTGTTTTGGATGATCCTTCAAATAAAGAGAAATCTTGGATTCATTAGTAGTAAATCTGGAAAATCATGGAAAATAGATGTTTACATCACAAAAAGCTCTGAATTGAAGGAGGGCTTTTTGGTTAGTAACATAATTGCAAACAACTAGAACTATTAACCACTCTTAGCAAAGTCTATCTTAGAAAAGACTATGGAAAATCAATGCTTTAATTCGAAAGAATATGACATTTCACAATTATGGGTATTAGCTGTGAGCCTGTCCCGTTTTACCATCTCTGATTTTTGGTTTCTGAAGCTGAGTCAAAGCCGAGACAGACATGGTCGACTGAAAGAACACAATCATTCTCATTAACTCCTCTCCCTCTTCATCTCCAGCTCTTCTCTCTCTGTCTCGCAGCCCTCTCCTCAATGATGTGATAAACATCCACAGATGTGGATGGCACTGACGCACACACAGACATACTCTTACATAGGACTAGTAGCAGCCTGTTAACGTGTTGTGAAGCTTTATAATTGGTCCATTTATCTTCATGCTAACATACTGCGGTGGAGTCAATCGAACTGTCAAAAGGAGACGATTGGTTTCTTACGTGATACTGGAGCATCCTCACACAAACATAGGCAGGCATTTCATGAAGGATCCTGTGTTCTTTCTCACATAACTCACATTAAATATGTGCCTTTCACACACATACACATAACTTGGCATGCTGCTTAGTTTCTCTGTTGGGACAGTCTGATGGTTGCACAGCATTTCATCACTCTGTCTTCACCCGTTTCTTCCATCTCTGGTGTGCTTGTCCCTTGGATGATCTCTCCATCTTCTTTTATTATGTGTTTCTCCCACAAAATTCTGAATATGCAATCATTTATAGCGTTTCATTCCAACTAAATAGTTAGCAGTAGCTGTTTTATTGTTTTATATTGCGATTCATACATCGCAGTAAAAGTTTAGTCGTATTTAAGCTTATTTGGAATAAAAAAAAAACATTTGAACCCAGGACATAACAAAAACAAGACAGGATCATATCTCTTTGGATTGATAAGTCCTATAAATCTTGATGGTGGGCTCCAGTGAAAATGGCAGCGCATACACGATAGAGGCTTTAGATCTTTCGTTTTAAACCAAGACATCAGTTCTTACCTGTAGAATAAAAAGTTATGTGTTTGCTGACTCTTGCATAGTATCTGATTTTAGCTGGCCAACGGTTTAGGGCATCTTTTGTCGCATTTTTTCATTTCGTAATGTGCCAATTGTTTTCAGTTGGTGGTAAGTTTGGACTGCATGCAGTCCAGTGTAGCACCAACATTCTCGCTACGAAGCCACAAACCTTTTTTTTTTCTTCCCTGAAATTCATTACCTTTTTCTCAAAAACCCACTTTGGATGACAGAGATAAAGAAACACTTTTGGGGCTGACTACGTCTGCAGGAATCACTTTAAATGGATTAAAAACACTTGTTGGCTTTGCATCATTGAGGCTAACACAGAACATCATGTTACACTGGCACTGTCTTAATTCAAAAACAGATGTGGTGAATGAGTAATTGTCTAGTTCTTAGTCCTTGCTTACTGACAGCCTCTTAACTGCGGTACATACATTTAAGGGGTGTCTGAGGGTTAAGACTTTAATACTTTTAGATTTCAGGCAGGATTATTGTAAAGGACGTGATTTGGCATTTAGTTGTCCAACACGCAGATAATGCATTACATTCTTTGTAAAGATAGATAGACAAATCTGTCTGATAGCTGCTTCCACTGTGTGTACATTTCAAAGAGGATTCTGTGTGTCACTGTTGCTGCTCGCACTCTGAGAAAAAAAAAAAAGAGTAAATTCTATCACAGAGTGTTGGCTGAGCAGTGCATCAGCTGGGATCATAGCCCCACTGGTTAATGTAGTTACCAGCTGCAAGGGATGTTCCAGTCAAGAAACATAATAGATGTGTATGCTTTTTTGAGTTTATTGTGTTAGTGTCATGCTGCACCAGCGGGAGAGACATTTGTTTATGAAAACAAACTTATAATGGACATTAAAAATGCACATCACTACTTACAATGTCAACCTTTACCAATTTAAAGTTTTATTCATGAAACAATGATTTTGATTTGTTTATGAAATGGAAAAACCCAAATTCAATTTTGATATCTGCTGCTGAATATGTTTTTTTTTTCTATAATTCAAATTAAAAGTGAATATATTTTGGCTGTTAGTGCTTAAAACAGGATATTCAAAGATGTTGTACAAAGACTAGAGCCTTGACTTATCCAAACATTATTAAAACAATTGTAAGAGTTTTGTAACTGCCATGACACTTGAAAAATGTTGGTGCTACAAACCTTTTCAGTCTCATATTTGGTTATTTGGTATTTTTTGTTGATTTTCTTTTCTCAACAGGCACAGTGACCGGACCTCTACTTCAGATTTGTACTTAACTATCCACAATTGTCCAATTTCCAGCCTCATTTTATGGCTATTTGTGGGTATTTCACGGATCACCTTGGAGATAAATCAAAATTCAAAACACTTTTGTGTTAATCTAATTCAAATCAACCAAAAATAACAAGAAGAAGATAAAATAATTCGTAATGTTTGAAATGAAAATAAAGAAATCCTGTAATTCTTTATGACTTCATGTTCATAAAAGAATAGGTGAAGTCTTTTACCACTTCATGTTTTGTTTTTAAATGCTCTCTTTTGTGGACTTGTGTGAACTGTGCTTCCTGTCTGTTCTTTCTCACCTGTGTTCAATTAATCGCCATTCTCCCTGAGTATTCAGACTCACATGTTTGTTCCACTGCCATGTTTTGTCAGTACACCTCACCAGCTGGTTTTACAGTGTTCCTGGTTTAATTTTTCTTCCTCGTGTGTTTTTTTGGCCTGCTTGTGGACTCTGCCTTTTACCCACCCTTTGCCTGCTCAGTATTCATGCCTAAATTTGGCCTGAAGACAAACTGACTCACTGTCCTGCATCACGGACCTCCAGTGTAAAAGCCATCCCAACTATGGTGAGTACCAAATGTATCAAACTGCCGACAAATGCTAGAAAGCGTGTCGACAGGTTCACAGTATGTCAGCTTGGAGAGGATGCCACAAAAACCACTGGCAGAAAATTAAAAGCAGCACCCCTTAACATTGATGCTTATTAAGTAAAGCCTGAGCATTAGTTGTCCAGCAGAAATAGCAGAGATGAGTCTAGAAGTCTTTTACCTGCACTTGAGTTTCATGTTGTTTTGACAATTTGCACCTGATTCGTCCACCCATGAAGGGATGAGAAGTCTGGTTACAATATGGCTTCGCATGATGGTGCCTAACCACACTAAACCTGTCTTCAACTGTCAAACTAAAAAGCATCTGAAGAAAGGCTTAGGAGTCTAATAGTTTTGGAGAAGAAAATGAAAGATGGTGTGGGGCTTCCTCTTTGTGCTGGACAGTAGTTTTTCCTCATATGGCTTCGACTACCTCTTGAGCATTAAAGTTCTTTTTCTGTATGGACTCTGCTGGCATAGAAAGTCCTCTGTGCACTTTTGATCGCAAACAAATCTCCACAGCAGACTACATCCTCACTCCTGGGTGCCATCACTTCAGATTTAGACGTCAATATTCCGAGCACAAAATGATTTCATCAGAACATCAGGATTTATGAACCATGGCCCTGAGATGACTCAAGACCTTCACAACATCCCATTGCGCCTCAATTTCATGGCAGCAGTTGTTTTGCAAGAGTAGGTCCTCGCACAAATAAAAATGATTAACTGGAGCATTCAGTTTATTTTTACAACTTTGGGCAGAAGGGAGACTGAAAGATGATGATGTTCGTCTTCACTGTGACATGTCCAGCCTTTGAAAACTTAATCCACACAACCATTGGAGGGAGCAGCCAGATTGACTGGATGATACCTGTTGGCTGTTTGTTGACCGTCGTTGGCATAGCAACTAGTATTGCTATCGCAGACACTGGGGATATCAATCACCCACACACAAAGAATGGGGCTCTGCCTTTGCCAGAGAACAGGGCTGGCAGGACCAAAGAGTTTTATGTTCCCAACTTGAAAAAAGTCAAGTGTGTGTGTTTGTACTTGTTTTTCCAACATGATGTGGACAAAACTAGGACCGCACACCAAGTTATAGGGACGACTATTTTGTACTAGGGGATATTTTTAGGGTCGAGACATGGTTTTAGGGTTAGGGTACAGGTGAAGGATAGTATTGTGTCAATGGACATGTCACCATGGGCAATATAAACCAGACAAGTGAGTTCTTATTTTCTTCCTCCAACTCACTGTTTCTTTTCACTTATCTGCCAGTTTTTTTTTTTTCTTTTGTCAGTGGTGAAAAGGAGAAGCGCCACAAGTTGTAGGGAAGGGAAAATTGGGAGAAAGATTGGAGGGTGATGGAGGAGATTCAGAAAATGTGTGGCAGATGGGAGGGTTAAAAAAAACTAAACGTAAATGTATAAATGAAGCTAGTCGAAAAATGATGGAATGGAGCAAAATAAATATTTTTGGCTGGAGATTTCTACAAGAAGCAGGAGCAAACTATTTACATCGCAGTGATGCCACAAAATCAGTGGTGTTAGCTATCACTAAATGGGGGGGAAAAAAAGAATAAATTATGACTAATTATTTCTCAGATACTTAAATTTCCATCGTCTGAAGTTCAGGCACTGAGAGATGGAACTGTTCCCTCTTTGTGGCTCAGTTTCCTCAGTCTAGCACTGAACTGGACCTAGTTGTTAAAACAGTCTTAAAAGTGGTTGCTTCACATACAGTCTGTAGCTAACTCTTGCCGGAATATTACCCTCAAATATAGTTTATCCCCTGGCTCTTACATCCTCTGTGGCTGGCGGTAGATGTAAGAAGCATGCTCTTCAGTACGGCTCAAAACAAAATGCCAGAGCTGTGTTCCTTTTCTCTTTGGGTTGGTTGTGACTTCAGACAGTTGCTCTCAAACAAAAAAAGTAATTTTGTTTGTATTTTATTTCTTAATATGTCACCTTTTCAATACATTTTCAACCCTGTACTTCTGATTTTAATTTCACATGGGACTTTTTTTACAATTTAAAAAAAAAAAAAAAAAAAAAAAAATTATTTTGGAAGAACCTGCATTACTATTGACGAATAGCATAAGCCTGATTTCTATTTGTGTGAAAGAATTTGTAAAAACTGTTTCCAGCCTTCTAGTTATATTTTCAGAAACTTTAACTCTATAGACCCACTTTACGTAGCTTACTCCTTTGGATTGAGCAAGAATTGATTTGAATCTTTTGAACTGAGAATCCTTTTTGAATACAAGTGTCCATCCATCCATTTTTGATACCTGCTAAATCCAATTCGGGCTTGCGGGGATCTGGAGCCTATCCCAGCTGCCATTGGGGAAGACGCTGAATTGAATTGTGGTGTTTGGAATTGAATCACATGAGGCCTAGAGATTAACAATCTTGCTTATGTTTTAGGACTTTGTTTCTGATTATTCAATCTCATTATGTCTCTGTAGCCTGAAAGAAATGCAAAAATGTTTTCTTTGTCAGTTGGCATTTTAAAGCAACAAACACCTAAGTATTTGCTCGGTTGTTTCCTGTCTGTAAGTTCATCTTGCCTGATTTCTTATAGCATGAAGACTTTAATCGGTAAAAAGAAATTTAAAACGAATAAAGCGACAATTAATTTTCTCTAACAGTCATATGACGGCTTTCAATCACTGTTCAGTTTAAGTTTTTTGTTTTTTTTTTCTTTTTCTTTAAGCATCTGGATGGAGATGTGGGATATGCAACGTGATGCACTGAGGTGCCACTGATTAGAACACAAGGACACGTCACCTCGCAAACAGCAAAACACGCCAAGTCACAAAGCTGACGATAGATGATTGTCTGTCTTTTTGCTCCATGTGACTCTTACTTCTTCCATCTGGAAACAAAGATGCATCCCTGTTCACTCTGTTACACAACTCCCTCGTGTTTGTATGTGTGTATGCGTGTGTGTGTGTGAGTTTTGAGGTCAAAAGCACTTGGCTGATTATTGTGGTCTTGGAGAAGAGAGAGAAAATGTTTGAACTTGCCAATTCGTTGCTGGAGGAAAAAATCACAATCTGCTCTGCATCTCACACATGTGCACAGGCACATGATTGCCAACATTAATTTCCATACAGGTGTTCATATATTTTCTTATGGATGTGCAAACATATGTAGATGTGTACCCACACCCATGTTTGGGTCCGACAGCATTCGTAGTCAAATATTTTGTTGCAGAATCCCACAGATTATTGTTAACACTGTTTGTTTGCACATGGAGATTGCTGCAGTGTTCCACATGCGTTCCCTCACATCAGAGCCGCAGCTGAAGCCTCTCTGCATCCATCCAAGCTGTTTCATTAGACCTTAAGCCCTGTGGCTCGATGCTTTATAAAACACATCCCCACAGCCAATTTCACTTTGCTTATGACAAACATAATCTCAGGCATGGTAGATTTCAAAGAAATGGCATGAAGAACACAAAATTGGTGGAGGTTCAAAAAACATTTTAAAGAATGCAGCCAGATCAGGTATCATACACACAAAATGGAGTTTATGTACACTATATAAAAGCTGCTATCGTATCCTGTACTCCATGCTTACATATTGCTTAATCATACAGAAACTCTGGATTCAATTCATGTTTTTTTTTTTTTTTCTCATCTTTGCAGATGGGAGAGTTTAATCTGAAATATTCTTTAATAGTTTTCTAAGCCATAAGTAAGCTTGAGTCCTTTTGAGTATGTGAAACTGGGATTTAAAAGATTAACTCCCTTGCATGCAAATCTACTGCTTTCCTCTTGGCAGGTAAAATCGTAATTTGGCACGATTTCTTTACACACCATTACATGATGGAAGAATTCATTTAAAACTGCTTACCATTCTCACAAAAAAATCAAGTGTTCCTTGCTACAACAGATCCTTACGACCTATCAAAGAATCAGGGGTCCATAGATATAAATGTCAGGGCAAGATATAATTTTGCCTGAAATCTAAAGTCGAGGCATTCAGTATCTATGCTGGGAAGATTCACAAAGCTTAAGGGGGCATTCGAACCTTGTTGTACTTCAAAGCCAGATTTTCCTGTAAAATTAACTATACAAGAACCCCAATTGACATGGGACCTGTCCAGGGTGCACCCTGCCTCACGCCCAAACTGCAGGTAAATCACAACTTGAGAGTTCAACAGGCAGAATGAGGTAAATGAGGAAGGAATCTGATTGGCTTACAAGCTTGTTCAGCATCCACATATGGGCCGAATTTTCCTGTTCACTGTGGCCAGAGAAACGATTTGTTGCTCATGTTTCTTGCCCTGCGAACCAGATCACATTTCCTGGCTATCCCTCCCTCAGACACTGTTTCTCATGAAACCCCAGTGCCCTACATAGTCAATAGTCCAACCTCCCTTCAGTGGAATTCAGCAGAAGATCCTCTTTGAGCCGTGGTATCCAAAATAATGGGCTCCATGACGTTTTTAGAAATCGGCCAACACACAAAATATTACAAGCCACATCTGTACAAACTTTAGCTTCTAATATTCTATATACCCCATGTTTTGGTCAAAGATTGTATTCGGTTTGACAGTAACTTGTACAGCTGTGTCTCTGTTTCGTTCCAGTAAACACTGCTCCGCTGCAGGACCTCTGTGTCAGCCTGGAGGTCGGGAAGACGCCAGCAGGGCTAAGGCGATGCTGAGAGGACTATCTGGGCCTAACGTCCACACCAGATCATGTATGCCCTTAGAGCTCAAACATACACTCACAAAAATGCACACATATATTCAGAGTACTCTCATACCACATGTCTCTGCAAATGCAAGCCTCTTCCCCTGCGGCTATGGGCCCCTAAAGTTAACAGGTAACTCTGAACATGGTGCAGTTTCCACCTGGTTTCAATGTACTAGGAGCACCAGGGTGAGTCTTAGCAGTTTTGACCATGCCTTCTTACGTCTTTAATCAACACTCCTCCTTTTTCTTTTCTAATCATTTAGAGTGCATAGATTTAATGGTTTATTTTAACCAGTTGATGGCATATGAGCAAGATTTTCTGAACATGTAAAGTTTAATTTAATCAGTTTGTTGGCAAGATGTGGATAAGATTGTCACACTTTTTCTTCAGCTACAAAGGTCAGTCAAATGTTACACCTAAACAGAATCATCACTCGATACACTAGTTTTTCCTCAGACAAAGCAGTTATTAGACTACTTACAGCTGTCTCACTGTTTGACTCACTGTCACAGGTGTCATTCAGCATGTTTGACACCAGAGGAGGAAGGGAAAATTAAATTAATGTAAACAAGTCGACCTCGGCAAAAACGTACAAAATTGAAGCTCACACTCAGACGATGCCGCACATATATGTTCAACTAGACTCAAATGAAGGCTGCTGTGTGGTGGTTAGCATGGTTACGTACAGCCAGAAGGTTCCCAATTCAAATGTCTGGGGCTTGTCTGTGTGGGGTTTGGGAGTTTTCATGTTCTCTCTCTTTTGGCTTCCTCCCACAGTCCAAAAACATGAATGTTCAGGTAATTCATGATTTGTAATTGACCATAGAAGCGAGTGAGAGTATGTTTGTCTTGTCTGTGTGTTGGCTCTGCGATACCCTGCCTTTGGAATCACAAGGGGATTAAAAATGGATGGATAGACTTGGCCTAGACGTTCTTCTAATGTCTCCCACGCATTCTCCCAAGATCCATTTTTGTGTATATTACACAGCTGAATTCCAAATAAAACTGCTCCCATTCATAGATCATAAATTAGGTAGGGCTACATATCAACTTGTGGTGACTTTAAGCATTTTCAGACTGTCCCTCTGCTCTAATGAAATCCTGATTTCATTACACAGCATGTGACAAAGTCACCATTCACATGTAAATTAAAGACGACATCTGTGCAGTGAATATAACTGTAATGTTGCACAATGATCTTCCACACAGAAAGTTGGAGGCAGCATGGTTCCCTCCCACCTCTAAGACGGCTCATGTAGTGTTTACATACAGTATGTCTTATGCTGTGTATCACTAATGCAATTATGCAAAATTCTGAAATGGAAGCTATGGCTGCAAATTTGTTGCTAACAGCTGGGTAAAAAGGACAGATGAAAATATTTAGAAAGACGAGGGATGCTAGACAGCTAGCTCTTGCTGTTTTTTTGCAGTTATTACTAGCATTACTGCAGTAGTTTTTGGGCTTTACGATGAAATCCTCAGCATGTGCGTAAGTAAAACGCTGCACAAAGTGCAATATGAGCATCGTCACTCATGTCGCATGGCCACTTATTGGATACTGATCGGATTTAGGACCGCATGCTGAAATGGCACGAGTTAGATTTGACTATCACGATTGAATACGATTCCTGTATTCACACGGCCTTGAATATATTGGAAAGGAGTTCCGTCATGGGAAGAAAAAAAATGCATTTGATTCACCAAGGAGTCACCTAGTAAATCTAGGCTTTAATGTCCATCCGTTGTTTTTTTGTTTTTTTCCTTTTTTATTTTTGTTGTTTCACATCGTATTGAGTAATGGCTGTAAGAGACTTTAAAATGAAAATGAGTGTTTAGAGATTGTTTTGATTTTCTGGCACAAGATTCTCTCATAGACTTTCACGGGTCTGTTTAAGAAAACCGCAAACATACCACGACCCATCTGTACATCTGTGTCTCCTTCTACACAAACTGTATACTGTGTTCGTCCTTTTCATGTGTGGCATCTGCCGCAGCCCTGATATGATGTATGAGCTGATGTGAGTTTTGGCTGCCAGTTCATAATCCCACCAATTCTTTTTTTTTTTTTACCTCTGCTGGGTCTTTTGCTCTGAACTTGCAGAGCTGATTGCTTGTTACTTTTTTTTAATAGAGAGCAGTTTTTGTTATGTTTGTAATCAAAAACCTGAGATCACCAAATTAAACCGGTCTTGTTTCCCCCCTGCTTCACTGACGAGTGTCTCAGTTTTACAATAATGCCGCATTTCCTCTGTACTGTTGCTTTTATTGCCATTCCTATAAGTTGCGGTGCCAAGTATGTCTTCATATGCAGACTGCCATTAATAGAAGATATTTCCCTTATTAGTAAAGAATGGGATTGGATTTAAATATTGTGCATGTGCTTAGTTTCACAATAATTGACATTCATAAAAGAAGAATGCACAGCTTTACAAATCTAGCAAAAGGAATGTGTATGCAAATGTGTGTGTACACAATTTTGGGCTTATGGGTCTAGATCAATGAAAACAAGCCAAAAAAACCCAATTGGGTTCTTCCTAAATTTGTTTTGTTTTTATTTCAAGACGATATAAAGTCGAGGAGTAACTGTAGTTTCAATATTGAATAGTGCTCCTGAAGCACCCTGCTCTCAAACCTTTTATTTTTTTTAAATGCATAACGTTTGGCCCCAACCACATCTGCACTGTACATCAGGGTAATGTAATTACTTAATGTGCGTGCATTTGACTGCAGCCTGTTTTAATACGGCAACATTAAAATGTCTGAGCACAGTGTTGGTCTGCTTCAAAATGGGACTATAAAACCCACACACATACACACCCCTAATGATGAACCAGTCTCTTAAATACCACACTGTTGTGAGTTTGTTTTACAGCACTTCAGGCTTGCTTTTGTATATATGCGCTTATACAGTAGCTGGCTTGTTCTTTCCCTGTAATGTTTACAGCTCTGCTCTAATCACCAAAAATTGTGTTAATTACACACTATTAAGCTCATAAAGAAACCCAACACACGCACGCTCGCTTCTTACTGTGGAGCAGTGAAAACTGGCTGCAAAATACAAAAGCATGAAAAGGAAAAATATATAGGGGTTTGAATGAGACTCCTTTGATCAAGTTATCAGTTTACTTTCGGATAGAGGCGATTGGAATGTCAGAGCATCACCTGTAACAGCAGCTCACCTTTGTTCCTGGTTTTTCCACAAGAGGGAGCTGGACACCATTAAAAGGTCTGTGTATGTGTGTGTATATATATATATATATATATATGTGTGTGTGTGTATATATATATATATATATATATATATATATATATATATATACATATGTGTGTGTGTGTATGTAAGTAAATAAATCTCCATTACTAAAAAAAATATATATTTTTTTTTTTTTTTTTAATTTAAATTTTTTTTTTAAGTTAATAAACAGGGAGTGGCGAACAGGATGTTAATTCTTTTAACTAAAAGTTGAAGCATGATTTGTTTAACTAATTGTTAATTACTTTAAACAACACAGTATAATCCTTTATTGTTTTAACAAGGTACAAAAAAAAAGTGTATGTAGAGCTGCCACAGTTGAATTGGTGAAACCAAATTGACGGATGCAAATTGATAGACTAGATTTTATGAAATAATTCAAAATTGTTTTTAGAGTTATAAAAGTTGGTCTGATCTTTCCAAATGATGGTGAATTTTTTTTATTTTTTTTTTATTTATCGTTCAGGAAACCACATTGCTTCACTTGGCAAAGCTGGATTGACCTCATCGGGTAACAAGAATCCATACCAGTTTCATCCTATTCTGTGTTGTGGCAAGGGGTGGAGCCTATCCCAGCTGCCATAAGGCATAAGGTATGGTCAGATGTGACAACCACACACACTCCAAGGGTCTATTTAGAATCACCAATTAACCAAATATGCACGCTTTGGAGGCGTGTAAGAAATCCCAGAGGAGTCCCCCAGAGAGCGTCCACAGGGAAAACATGCAAACTCCTCACAGAAAGGCCCAAGTTCAGATTCAAACTGGGAACCTTCTTGTTGTGAGGAGACGGTGCTAACCCCCCACACCACTTTGTAGCCCACAATCAAGTTTAGTTGGAAATAAACACTTATTATCACATAGTTATCATAACGTCCAGACTTTGTGGAGACATTTGGTTGAATTGTATCTAATAAGCGGAGATTGTGATTCATTGTATTCATACTAATGAAGAACAGAATTATACATGCTGTATAAGTGTGTGTGAATGGTTCTTGTGTAGAAAGTAGTCAACTAGACTAGAAAAGCACCCTAACTACAGTCCTTTTACCATTCATGACATGTTATGATGTTAAAAACGGAAAAATACAGGGACGTATAGAGCAGGTTGTAGCAGATTATTGTGAACAGCTGATAGATGACATAAAGAATAAACAACAAAAACATAACTTGGTGTGCTGAAGTCTTAATAGCAGATGAGGCTACGTGATGATGACTGCATTTGTACTGATATACTGTATATATCTGAACCTATCTACAGTAGCAGCAAACAAGTTGAAAGACTGGTCAGAGCTGAAGAACTTCTTACTCTCTGAAGTGCCTCTTCTGGACACCTAACTAGGCAGCTGGTTTCAAAATCTCTCCACTAATTCTGTGCTGGACATTTACATTCTCACACGTGAACCATTTAGATCATCTCTAGAATAAAAAATTAAAAGAAAAAACAAACAAATAAACTGTGTTGCATGAATTGCTTTGACAGTTAGAATCTGTAAGACTATTCCAGAGGAGTGTTTTAAACTAAAAGATCTTCTATCTTGAACGGCCCCCATCTGTCAGTTTTAGGTGATAGGACCAGCAGACCCGGTGACAGAGGCCTGAGTTGTAGAGGAGCCACCGTTACAGGATTACAGCCTGATAAGGTCTAAAAAGAGTCAGAATGTAATGAAGGGGCATTACACTCTGCTGATAGCATTGACAAGTGGGAACAGGAGGAGGAGGGGGAGTAGGAGGAGGAGGGACTGACCGAGGGAAAAGGACACAAAGGGTCACCCAATGGTGAAATGGAGAGCGAGTCTAAATTGAGAGCCAGCTTTTGTCAAGTAGGTTAACATTTTATCCTTTACTATTGGGCAACAGTAGCTCTGACAGTAAGGTGGCCATCTTGCTATCAGAAGGTTGCTGGTTTGAATCTTACTTTCCGTAGCTCACACATTGACCTTGGCCAAGATATTGCACCCCACTTTGCCTTTAATGTTATTCACTTTAAATTATTTTAAGAATGGCATGCATGTCAATCCAATTGAAATTTAAATGGATGATAAAACAAAGTGAGTTTTTTTTTTTTTTTTTTTTTTGTCAGTTTACATTTTTTTCTCTCCCAACAAGTTTAAATCTGTTTGAATCTTCAGAAAAATATATACTTTTTTTGATGATGTTCTGGCATCAAATAGCTAAACAGATGGCATAAGGAGACAGCTGTTGATGCTTTAAAGCAGTGTGAATGCAGAGGTGATGGATGGCACAAGTTGGCTGCATTTTAGTTAAGGACATGTTGTTAATATCCCTCTCCCCATCCCTAGTTTAAAACTTGATGACACAAATATTTGCGTAGTTTCTCTTTTGTCGTACTATTTTTACCTACACAAACATGAGCTGCAGCTGCATAGTAATTACTCATAAAATGTTTGTCGATGCATGCTTTATTTCTTTAACCCCTCTTTCAAATCATCTGTCCTCTCTGTCCATCCTTTCTCCTCAGAAGTGTCCCTTATCCTTGAAATGCAGGGAATTCACTTTGTCTTGACCTAAAGTTTACAATAACGTAGGGGTACACACACCACAAATATGGGGGAAAAAAAAGATGTGCACTTTAGATGTGCCCGATAACCAATTATGTGCTTGGTTCATGAGGTCCCTAAGGAAGTCATTGTCAGGTCTTAAACATCCTGACTACTACCATTTTACAGTAGGCTACTGTCATGCAAATTTGCCATATGGTAGGTGCTGGCTGCGCTTTAGCAATTCGTTTTCATCCTCCACACAGGTCTGGGTTGACATCATGGTTCTGGAGCAGGACTCTGAGCCCCTCACAAGCCCTAATATAATCGTGAACCATTTACTGTTCCATGTAAAGATTACCGTTTGATTGTTTGAATTTTAAACTGTCCTAAAAATGAATGCAAAAGTTGACTCACTACATAGTGGTCTTTTATGTGAACCAATTCACATGCAGTCATGGTGCATTGTAAATCCAAATGGGATACAGCCATGTTTTAACATTAATTCCATTTCTGCTTTTCCTGCTGACAAGTCAAACTGGCTGCTGGTTTTCTCTAAAAACTGACATCCACCCATCTGCGGTGGGTTAAGTGCTTGAGTGTAGCGGAACAAGATAACAAAATTAGTCACTCTGCTGGTAGCTGTAGCTTGAGCCTTATCTACAGTGGCTAATGCAGGGGCTGACCCGCGGGCACGGATTCAAGGTCAAAGCTCCGCTTGTGAACTTTGGTTCTGCATCATACTCATCAATCCTCACGCCACTTGTTTTTCATACCATGTCGCACACACAAAACATGAAGCCCAAAAAAACCCCCATATGGAGCAGGTATCGGCACACAAACGGATAATTCAACACGAGTGTTTGCTCTCAAACGCTGATGATCAATCAAGCAGTGTGACGGTGTTTTTATAGGCTTAATTTAAGGAAATGGCAGAAGGTTGTTGACCGGTTAGTAAGAGAACAGAGGACATCTGTCCATACACACACACACACACACACACACACACACAGTGATTTATATACACACATGCAGAAAAACATGCACTCGCTTGTATTAATCGAATGTAGAATAACTTGGTTGCATAACTGATATCAACTTCTAATTCCAGTGCAAATTTGTTTTTGCTTCTTGAAAATCTGAAAGATGCTGTTGGGAAGGACATGCATGTTGTAGAAAATCTCCTTTCCTTTCTCTCCTCACTCTCCCCTCTCTGTCCTCTTGGGGAAAGAAAACCTTCTCACTTGTGTCCTTATCAGTGAAAGTCCATCCTCCCTGGAGGGCGAATTAGTCGAGGGATAAAGGATGAGACGGACAAGTGAATCTGTGTTGTTCCTCCTCTTCGGGCTGTCTGCTTCAACCCTTTTTGGTTTTCTTTTTTCTTTTTCTTCACAGTTTGTAATATGAATATGCTTAAGCCAGCATTATTATATGCAGGTATCTGCTTTTACTGTTTTTGTGTGTTCATTTACTCTCCACACATTCCTTCTTACTAACCAGATCCCCGGTTCAGACGGCCAGAGAGGCCCTCGCTGCCTGGCGTGTCCCAGGAGAGGCGCTCTGACCGGGGCAGGGGGGGGAGAAGAACTGTGTGGGGGAGAGGAAGGTGAAGAAGGGGACAGGGTGGTGGAAGACATCATTTTAAATTTTACCAACACCTTTTGGAAAAAGCAGTCTTTGACCCACTAAATTTAACATAGACAATTATCCAATCAACAAGTAAAACCTTCAGTTTAGCATTTAGCTTCTTGTATTCCATTTATCATCTTTCTTTCTGTTCTGAACCATGTATTGTTTTTGGCTCTTTGAACATAAAATGAATCACTTGCTTCAACAATTAGTTCTTTTGAGGTAGAGGAATTGTGTCTAGAATGGCAGATATCGCTGCAAAATTATAATCATTCTGATAAATTACTAATGTGCTGTATGAACAAGACTGACGATCGAACAAAAAAAAGCAGTTCTTTTTCTCAAAGCTGCAGTAGTACAGTTAGAACAAAGTACCTGTTTGTTACGTTAGAAAACTAGATTAGAAGAAAAACTAAAATATTGCATTGGGCCGCCGGGGAAAGAAAGGTTATACCTTATCTTAAAATGTTTTAAATGAAACCTCATCATAAGAGGACTAATCGACAGAGCACAAACCTAAACGTTTTTTGTTTGTTTGTCAGAGGTGTAAAGTACAATCTGTTGTTAAGTGATGGAAAGTTTGAATGAACTATTTGATGGGTGTATTTTACCAGTGCAGGCCCCAGCAACATACTTGCTCCCATTAGGTCATTACAGTTTAAAGAACCTCTCTTCCAGAGCTTCAGTTTTAGAAAGTCAAGAACCCAGAAGAGACAAAACATTAAAACAAACTTTAATGTTTTAATTGTTCCTCAAATTAAAGCACATAATTTTACGTTGACAATTTGAAAACTAGCTGTTATCTTAGTTGTAGTGCCATTACTCAAAAGAGGAGCAAAACAAAAAAAAACCACAAACCTATGTGACTCCATCCACACAAAATACGCCGTAGTTGTGGATACAGAAAAAAAAAAAGTAAGAAGGGAGTTTGTAGCCATCTGTTCCTGCATGCATGAGACCCTTTGTGCAGCTGAGGTAAAGAGTTCTTTAACCCTCTGGGGTCTGAGCCCATTTTGACTATGAGGTGATCATAGACCTCAGAGGGTTAAACAGCAACACAATAAACAGAAGGAACAGCCAGAGTTGCAGTTCAGAAGCTAATAGGCGATGAAAGCAAAGTCGATGCCAGAAAACATTTCTGAAACTTAAGTTTATGAATAATAGAAAGTAGGTGGAAAAACAAAGAACATTCGTACATCCTAAGATTCTCCTGTTTGTGAAGGGATGGGTGCAGTGGTACAATTCCAGCATGTTTTTTTTCCACCTCATCCACTTTCTCTTTTCTTCTTCTCGCACTTTTGTACTTGTTGCATTGTTGCATCGGGCAGGCCAACCTCCCACTGAACCCACAGCAGCCCACTTCCCATGCACACACCGCTACCTGAGGGGATATGTGTGTAGATGCGTGCGTGTGTTTGAGTGGACATCCTGTAGACGAGCCAGAAAGCCTGACTGACCTTGTCTTGTGAAACTGTGAATGAATGGATTGGCGAAAAACAGCAGAAGAGGAGGGGATGATAGGCGTCAGTGGTCTGAGAGACTTGTCTGTCTCTGACACACACAAACACACACTCTTGGTCTCCGGTCTCAATTGAGCATTAAGAGATAAACCTGCTCTTTCCCTTATCTGGTAAAAAGCGGAGGAAAAAGAAGAAGGGATTCTCTTACATCGAGGAGACAGTTTTTATCTCCTAAACACCGCTCTCTAAGCCGCTCTCCTCCTTATGTCCCCTCCTATCTCTCTCTATCTCCCCCTCTTTCTCCCAGCATTGTTGTTGGGCTCTCTGGTTACTGTTAAAAGGGCAAAGGAAAGGACGGAGAGAAAAGGAGGGAAGGGAACCATGAAGGGGGACAAAGAGACCACTTAAAATGCCCAAAAGGAGGTTCTGTGTGGAAGCGTGTTTTCCTCCCCCTTCGTCCCCCTGTCTTCTTTTTCCTCCCATCATGCTCTTCTGTCTCAAACATCACTCATCCTCAGGTTATCTTCCTCCTTTGTGCCTCTCTGGTCACCTTTGGTCTTTGAGCTCTAACAACAACACAACATCTTGTTGGTTCAAAGACATTCTAAGATGTTTTCATGCAAGTTTGTTGCAAACTTACACTGTAAACCCAGATTTTTATTCAACTCAAAGAGATTGAGTTCGTACTACTTAAATGTGTCTAATTTATCGACATTACTTGTTGATTCTGATTAAGCTGAACTTTTTCGTGTCCTTTCTTATCGTAATTGTGGTTTTAAGTCCAATCAGTTGTTTCTACTCAAACAAACTGAGTTTGTATCACTTAAACATGTGTCATGTCTTTACATTAATCATAAATTCTGAGTAAACTTTACTTTTTAATTGCTTATCTTATTGTAATTATGTGTTTGAGCTCAAACAGCTCAATATCAACAAGTTTTGCCTGTTACAAATAGCAACGCATTGACGTGCAACCGCCAAAAATCTAGTTTATACCAGTTGGAGTGGCATTGATGACTGAACTTTTGAGACAGAACAGAAACGGAACAGAACAAAGACAAAGAATTCAGCTTTATTGACATTTTCGAAAACTGACGTTCCATCAAGCAAGTTGTTCGACCCACGTTTGAAGCCTTCAGTGAATGAACCGAGTTCAGCCACAAAACGGTAAGTTGGAACCTGACACTGGTTGCATGCCGTTGCAGTCCCGACTGCTAGCTGATGTTATTTTGCTAGCAGTATATCACATTTAAAAAAAAATATTATATGTTTTCATGGGGACATCACCATAGAAATGAAACTTTGATATAACTCAAAGTAGTCTATATATCTATCATACATTTATCTGTATATATATATATATATAAAAACACTGTTAGCTAATGTATGTGTTCACTAGTAATGTTGGCTAGCGCCAGTAACAGAAATTGTATGTCGCTCCCACACAGCTAATTCAAGTCGAGTTGAGCCGGATAATACATGCATGAGCCGGACACCTGAAGCAGCTACCTCAACCACGGACCAGCCTACAAACGCCCTGGTAAGTTGGCGCAGATCTCAGCTGCCTTGTTAAAGCGGATTATATTGTGTGACACTGAGTACGAGTACGCAGAGTCCGCCCGGTCATCGCGCCTGCCTGCTTTGGGTACACTTCGAGTCCCGGTGTCAAAGTACTCGCGCTCGGTCACACAACAGACTGCTCGGCATGTTTTTAATGTGACACCGAGCTGATGTCCGCTCGACTCTTAAACTATTTTACTCTGTTGCTTCCAGACAGCTAAAGTTGAGCTGAGACGGTGAAGCAGCTAGCCACAAATCTACAAACACCCTGTTAAGTTGGTGCACACCAACTCACATTATTAGTTGGCTAACTAGCTTTAATTTCTTGATTTATTTTGATTTATTCTTTGTTAGTTGGCTATTTTTCCCACTCAATTTCAAATAGTTATTTTCAGAAGCTTTGCACTGTTAGTTAACAGTATTTTTCCTTAGTTCATGTAACTTTAGCTAGCTGAAGATGGAGGGGAAGTGTAAATATCCTTGCTTGCACCAGGACTGTTTGTGCACATTCAAGTCCTTAAACAGCCTTAAAGCACACATATCTCGTGTTCACTCTAAAACTCATGAGGAACAACTAGGAGAAAATGAAGCTGTCAAATTCTGCTGTCAGTTGTGTGAATTCATTGAGCCCTGCTCTGAAACTGAATTTTTCACCCACCTCTGAAGCAGACACTTGAGAGTTAACCAAAAGGTTCAGTGTCCATATGCAGACTGTAGATTTGAAAGCAGTGTGTATTCAACTTTCAATGCACATAAAAGTAAAGCACATAGAGAAGACAACTGGAAGATGTTCAAGAAAGAAATAGTTAATGCTGACATAAATGATGAAAATAAAGAAAGTGATGAGCAAGATGAGCCAAATAATTGGGTCAGGTCTTAAAGCTCTCCAGAAGGCTGAGGACGACCCATTCATTTGAATCAGGTGTGCTGGAGCAGGGAAACATGGAAAACATGCAGTGTGCCTTAAGGACCAGGGTTGGGAAACACTGCTATAGACAGCGTTTGTAGCACTATGTTGTCATAAATGGTAAATGGTAAATGGACTGTATTTGTATAGCAAGCTTTTCTAGTCTAGCTGACCACTCAAAGCGCTTCTAACTACATGCCACATTCACCCATTCACACACACTCATACAGCACATCTATGTCTATACACACACTACGTGCTTTCTAATCATTCACACACACATTCATACACCAATGGATTTATCAGTAGGCAACGTGGGGTTCAGTGTCTTGCCCAAGGACACTTCGACATGTAGCCCAGGGAAGCCGGAGTCGAACCACCGACCTTCCGATTGGTGGGCGACTGCTCTTCCTCCTGAGCTACAGCCACCCCCATGTGATCATAACATGTTTCTTTTTTCAGGACGTTGATGAGGAGGAACGTTCGTACAATGATGTCCCAGTGGGGATCCTCTGCCATGAACAGGAAAACATCACTCCACACACGCAGTCCCTTCACCACAATGCATCCTCAGTGGGAATCATCTTGGAGGGACACAATTTTTATTTGTAAATGTTAAGATGCCAGTGTTCAGCAGGTCTGAGTTTTATCACTGAGGAAACTACACTAGAAGCCTATTATGCCAACGGTCACTAAAGGAATCCAGGGTAACTTCTTAGCAACTCTCTCATATCACCTAATGTTTGTGAGGCTACTGTGAGGAAAGCACTGCAGCTTTCCATAAAGAGCATTGCTGCCTGTCTGAAGGTTTCTAAAGATCATGTGGGAAAGCCAGAAGGATTCTGTGGAGAAAATGGTTTTATTGACCAAGACCAAAATAGAATTCTTAAGCGAAGAAAAGAAGCATCATATTTGAAAGGGGGGAAGAAAAGCAAGAAAACACTGCAGTTCAGCTCAGGAACAACCCACCTGAGAATCAGGAATTGGGCCTGTTTGGTTTGACAGGACAGATTTTCATAATTGAGGCAATAAATTCTCAATTCAAACAGTTTGTACAGTTGCATGCACAGCTGAGATGAGCTACAGTTATAGCTCGACCAGGCCATTTAATGCGACTACCATCCTCATCCCAGTGCACATGCACTGCAATACAGTTCTTGAGCGAATATGTCCCCCACTGCGATGCTGCGGAGTGTGGGAATACATTTAAAACATTGTGCTGCTTCAAAATGTCTTTTTTAGAAATGATCGTGTGTGTAAGCGGAGCCATATTCACTGCACTGATGTCTTCAGGTTTCTTGAATGATGGATTTCTCCATGTCACCGTACCTGCTTTTCATTCTATATATACATTTTACTATAATCGTGTCAATGCCGACTGATGCAGATTTTTAGGCCACTCTCTACTGGGTAAACCCTATTCATCACAGTTCTGGATTTTCATGTCATGTCAGCCATCAACTACATTTATGCATCAAATGTCAAATTTCATAGTCGAATATATTCATTCAAATGGGTCTGAAACATAATTTAGTTTTATCTTAACAAGATCTACTATTAATTGTGGCTCATGACGGATCCCAATGTTTTTTGTTGAGTGTCTTCCTTTTAAGAGGCATATATGTGTTTTTTTTTTTGTTTTTTTTTGTTTTTTTTAAATAAAAATTATTTTGCATTTTGTGCTCACAATTTATTTTTCCTATCTTTTATTTTTGTATATTTCTGAACATTTCAGTGAACATTTGAGTATTGCGCAGCACATTTCTGTCTTCCTCTGGTTGTAATGGGCCTTTTAAATAGGCTTTAAATGCTGAAACACTCAGGCTGCTGTGTTGGGGTCTCTAGCTTTGTTACAGTGTTTATGTGTGTCTGCCTACATGTTTACATTTCAGCTAATGTTTTTCATTCAGTCTAAACCATGTTAGTGTGTGTTTTTACATCCACTCATGACTTTTGGTGTGTATAGCAAAGGTCCCCTACCCACCATGTACAGTAAAGGCAGCTCCCACAGTCCACTAATGATCCCCTCAAGGCTTAATGGTGCCGCTTAACACGAACACATGTCTGAGGTCACACACACACACACACACACACACACACACATTCTCACACACGAAACACCTTCAGGCGCACCGGAACACCAAATCCCTGCTAATATACATTCCAACATACAGCAACTTGCAAAACAGGTCAAAGGTTGCAGCCGTTGGCACCTTGTATAGAGTTTTACAGCGGCACTGTTTTTTTTTTTTTTTTTTCTTCCTTCGTTAATCTCTCTTTTCTACATTTTCTCACCTTTTTTATTTTTTTTCATTTTACACTGCCACTCTGTCTCTCTGCCGACACACACATACCTGTAAGGTCTGTTTTAATAGGAGTGTGTGTTCTCAGTTGTGTGTCCAGGCCAGTGTTTTACAGTTCTGTTCCCATGGCTTTACCATAACACAGAGCAGAGCTGCAGACCAAATCCAGTGGCTGCCCCGCCATGCAGTGCCATGGTAAAACACAAAGAGCCTGTGGCAGCAGGAGCAGTTCAGGATAAGATGACAGAATGACTGTGTTTTTTTTTTTGTTTTTTTAAGTTTGGTTAGAAATGATAAGAGCGAGCCACACTCTGGAACTGTCTGGTTGGATTAATCTGTTTATATAGATCTCAGCTGTTTGCTCCTCTTCAGCTAGATCGAACCTCCTCCAATAGTACAAAGGTTCAGGAATTTGTAGCTGAAAATCAAATCCTTATTAGTCCATAGCTCCGTCAAACATCAAACAGACTATGAGAACATATGCTCAGCTCACTTTTGCTGGAATCAAGGGGTTTCTTACCGGGATGTTCTGTTGCCTGCTACATAACCATCTGGTGAGCTAAAACTGAATGAAGTTCACAGATCAATAGTGCTGTGTAGAATTACAAAGAAGGTGCAGTTATAGACTATCAAAGCCTTGGAAGATTAAATATTCCCAGTGCGATCTATAAAAGGATTCATAATTCCGGTCTCTAAGGCTTTTATGATTTTCTTTTTAAATGTTTTTTTTTTTAGTCTGGAATTTTTTTCTTTATTGGCCTGTTTACCATGGAAAGCTTGGACAAACACATGCACAAATACAGATGCGTGTGTGGAGGGGCTGCATTGTAGGCAGCTGATATCACTTACTCATTTGCTGCTCTGAATATTAGTTAGTGCTGGCAGTCATTTAATCTTAGATGTTGAAGTGATCCTGGACTTTTATTCTCAATCAAGTCGGTCAAGTTTTTTTGTCCATCCAAAAAGAATTGCATTTACAAGCTCAGTCAATAGGAAATGTCCCAGAAATAGGCCTTGGATAGGCTACAAGACAACATTTGCTATTGGTCCCCACCACAATGTTCTCAGTGAGACTTTGGCAGGACTTTACTGACGTCTGTAACAAGTTGTTGTTTGGTCTTGGTGTGATTTTCTGAATGAGATGTAAATCGGGGCTTTCCCTTCCCCTCCCTTGCTAATCTTCCCTTCCTTCACCACCAATGTAGAGGAATGTGAGGACTTTTTTGGAAGGGTAATTGGACATAAAATTTGTGTGTTTGTATTTATAAACGTAAAATCACTCATTGTAACAATCGCTTTTGAGTGGATTTTTACAGCTGACAGTAATACTGTAATTATATAATTATGAGTTACTAATTTCCCATAAAAAATGTGTCTTTATTGTAACAACAGAGAGTTCAGATGTGAGAATTATGTGCACTCCTGCATATCTTTCCTACAGTGCCTTCTCATTGGCTCCAGATGAGACATGAAGCCCTTGAAGTAGAACTCTCTAGAGTTGAACCCGATTGAATCTCTATGTTTTGAGCAGATGTGGTGTCTCTGGTTTCTTAATATTTCATATCAAAATCCTGGAAGCAGCAACAAACAATGGTCCGGACCTTACGTGAGATATAAAGCCCTTGACGACAATGTCACTGGCTGCATTTCAGACCAGCAACCTTTTTTTTAAGTCCAAGCCTCATATGTAAAACATCATTTTAATATAGCTATGTCTTTATTTTTCTTACAGATCCTTAAACTATGATCCTAAATCTCACAGATGTTGGCTGTTTCACCGTCAAGGCGGAAAATCTTTCATATCAAACCATTGGCACTTGGATCAAGCATTACAGGTCTATCACCAAGGCCTGGCATGTCCTTTTAAAATGACCAATAAAAGAATTATTGGGTTCGTTTCATCCCGTCTTGCCAAAACTCTGATCTCTTTTTAGTGGAGAAAATGAGATATCTTAAAAGCTGTGGATAACTCTACTACTACTACTGAACAGTGTTTCTAAGATGTAAAAGGAGTTTGATAGTTCATGATCAAGCTATGTGTAATTCTGTCAGTCTAAGACTTATTTTTACAGGATATAATATGTAATCTTTTACAACCTTATTGGCCCAGTTTGATGATCTATGAGAGAGTAAATGGCAAAGCTAAAGGTATATCGTATTCTTTACTTTTCAATGCCTGTTAGACATCTGGCAACTTAAATTATTGCAGGTCAAACATATAAATTCCTTTTGCCTTCATCTGGAGAATCAAGGAATGGATACATACAAAGCCCATAGTGGCAGTGAATCCCACCTGTTTTTCTGAATTAAAGGTAGGGTAGGAGATCCTGGATTTTGAGTCCAGCGAAGCTGCATTTTGAAAATACACAGGTCAAAAGTCCCAACCCTTTTCTTCACTTTCCCCCCGAAGCCACGCCTCTAGAGTACATGAACGCGCACGAGCACGAAGGTGCACAAGCACTGTTCTGACAGCAAGCATCGATCGTTGCCGTATTTAGTATTTAGTATATGATAACTATATGTTTAATAATGCTAGGTGCTAGCCAAGCTGGCTCTACTTTAGCTTCCTGCCAACTGCTTCTGGATGTGTAATTCGTTCACGGAGCAGGGTACGCGCACAGGGGGAAGGAGGAGCAGATTGCAGTTTGATAGACGCATCAGAATCCAATCATTGTGAACGGTCTGTTCAGTATGATTGGATAGTGTTTTTCCTAGATTGTACGTTCTAGAGGCCACTAAAACTTTACATATTTGTGTCAAAACTTTTAATTAATTGGTTGCAATGGGGGTGTGAAGAGTATTTCAAGCAATATGTAAAAACATGTTCCAGAAAAAGAACCCCTACCCCACCTTTAAATGAAACAATCTAAATTAAGCGGAGTGCATAAATTTAACTGTTAAATTTGGACAAAGCTTTCCCACTCACCATGTTTAGCAAGTAAGTTTGAGTGAATCGGGAGCGCTCTAAGGAAAACGGAATCAAAGCAGACAGAATTGGAGATTTGAACAAATGAAAGAGTCATGAGAAATCTGAAAAGAAATGACATTTTCCAAACTGAACCACATTCTTTTTTTTGTGCCTAAACCTAAACAAATGGCAAGTAAGAATAGAATAAATTGTGTGCGTATGTTTAATTCCAATTTAATCTTAAAAGGTGCAGGAAGCGTTAATTGTTGCTTTTCCTGCAAATAATTAGCCTCTTCGCTGCTTTGTTTGTTCAACTTTCTGGCTTACAGCGTGGTCTCTCTCTACAATCCACAATAAAACGTTTTTCAGCATACTTGAGGAAGATTGTGGAGAAGAAAAAAAAAAACGCAACAGGGTTTCTCACTCTTGCCCTGATTGTTCAGCTCCCCCATAGGAATGAATAGTTATCCGGGTAAACATATGAACATACAGGTGGGTGGAAACAAGGCGCAAGTGTTTATGTGCACTGTACCAGATTTCTTTTTTTTAAGGAATTAAAATAACTTAATAAAGTAATATGATCGTTATACTAAGAGGAAAATTTGAAATAATGGCCTACTTCTAATAGAGGTCTGGTACCTTGAAGTGTTGAGGTAATAAAAGCCTCTGCTTCTATTTGAGGTAGGGTATACAGTTTCCCTGCTGGTGCTTTCATACAGACTTTATTTAAAAAAGAAAAGAAAAATCTGGATCAAACTTGCTGTGTGGACATTATTAAATGTCTCGAAGCGAGAAACTGAAACTCAGACTGACCCAAGAGCCTGCACAAATATTGCCTCTTATGATTTTTGGAATAACTAGATTGCAACTGAGGCTGAACAGCGCCATCAGCAATCAAAACTTTTTTTTTCTTTATAAAAGAACTGTCTAAATAAATGAAAAATACAGCTATTGAAAATATGAAATGCACTTGCTTCTGGGTTGCTTTCCCCATTTGACTGTCACCACCCTTAATTCAGCTTTTATTTTCAAAACTAATTTGGGGGTCCACTCATCATTTTTATTAATTAATTAATTAATTAATTAATTTATTTTTTAAAAGCTATTCAAAAAGCCAGAGCAAAAATAACCAGTATGATCTAGATTTCATGCTAACAGAGACATAATAGGCTGAGGAAGCAGATTCTTGGCATCTCAAACAGCAACCCAAACACAATAAACACCGTTCGTGCATCTCTGTCTCACTGGCTGATTTTTATAGCTTTTTGGCACCTCAGGTTGCACTTGAAGTAACCCAGAAAATCGAATGTAGTCTGGTGTGGTGTCACGAGTGAAACCCAAGTCCACTTTTAGTGGTGGAGATATTTCTTCTCTTAACGGGGCTGTCAGAAGAAATGACTTTCCACCTTATGAATAATCCTGATGGACTGGTTTTACCATCAACACAGCAACAATGCATGTGTGTGTCTATCAGATGGAGACAGAAGGAAAACGAGAGACCACAGAGTAGCTACAGAGAAACCGATGGAGAGATATTGGTGAATGAGAGACCTACGGTAGAGGAAGCCAGAGGGTGTGTACATGTCTGGGGTTTTGTCCTTAGTTTTGAAAGGTTATTGTGAGTCCTCAGACTGACTGGCCACTGTAGTAATAATCTGCTCATACATATCTGGGCGGCTGCAGATCAGGAGGGAAAGTGGCTGTCCACCAATTAGAAGATTGGTCCTTTGATCCCTGGTTTCGCTTAACCACAAGTCAAAGTGTCCTCAGGCAAGACACTGAACCCCACATTGCCACTGATGCATCCATCAGTGGGTGAATGTGTGTAGAAAAAGCACTTTGTGGTTGTTTGATGGTGTGTGTGTATGTGAATATGGCTTGTAGTGTAAAGCACTTTTAATGGTCAGCAAGTGCTATATAAGTACAGTCCATTTGCAATTCATCTGTCTTTTCTTATCTCGTCTTTTTCTTTAATATTTCTTTCAACAACCTTGTTTCCAAAAATGTTTGAACGCTGCCTAAAAACTAAATATAAACGGAATGCAATTATTTTAAAATCATTTAAACCTTACATTTAATTGACAATAGTGTAATGATATTCTGTCAATGCTATCATTTTAGAAAGATTTTTTTTTATGATGCCAGTAACATACCTTCAGTATTTGGTAGAGATGTGCACAGCAACAGCGTACATAGTTGACTACTTTTTTTTTTTTTTTTTTTAAAGTTGACCCATTTTTGCTTGGGGCAGTAGGGGAGACTTATGTTTCAATATGCAGAGACGCGGAACTAACTTTTATGGTATCTGCTGGAGTTTGCACACATAGCAGAAGCAGCATGCTGGAGTAGATGTCAGAAAGTAAACGAAGCAAAGCATGGCGATATTTCACTCAACTGGACAACAAAGCTGAATGCACACTATTCAGGATGAAGCTTGCTTTCCACGCTTCTACCAGATAAAAGCGTCTGCAAAATGACTGTAATGTAATAAGGACTCGCTTACTGAACCGTCACAAAAATGTTGTGCTTCAGGAGCAAAAAGACCAGATGGACAAACCGTGAAACATGACTGGTGTGACGGCAAACAACAGGAACAAATAACTGCCTTGGTGATTAATGTTAGCTGGATGATGACGTCATGATGATGATGTCACGGCTAATCGACTGTAATTGGCTGGATTAGTCGACTTCAAACATCACTTAAAATGCCCATCCTTAGTATTTAGAAAAGCTAAATAATTTCCCTTATTGTTTCTAAAGGAAGCAGGACAGTCCAGCACTTGGACTCTCTCACTACAGAGTTATGCTGTTGGAATAAGGGTAGAATGTGGTTGGCTTTGTCTTGCTGAAATAAGTAAAGCTCAACTATGTTTTATTTATATAACATTATATAGCATTTATCATACACACAAATGCAACTCAAAGTAAAAACAAAACAAGAAAGGGCACGACCACTGGAGACTGAATGTTAATAAAAAAACAGAAAAAATGCAAATTACAACGTTAGAAATAAGTGAAACTTTCCTTGAGAAAGATGCTGTCGTGATGGGCAGCATATGTTGCTCCACAACTGTTTATTTTGTTCAGTGTTTATTGGGCCAAGACATAAAAGTTACCCGTGCAATGTGCGCTCATACGCTCCCATACCTTCACATGTGTGGATTTAACTGTGTCGTGACAACAAGCCATTTAGCTGCTCCTGCCTACAGGCTGTCAGAAAATGGCATCCATGACTTTCTTGAAGAATTAAAACGGGTTTTGCCTGACCCCCAGAATATTTCCCCACTTCAGCTCAGGCTTTCTGGATCTTGGTCATACATGTTTATTTTTCTTTGTGTGGTAGACTTCTGACTTTCATTCATCCATGCAGTATTGAACCGTATTCACTAGGAGTGATTTTCAGGAGAGTCTTTGAACCAATGCTGATGTCTATTACACAATCAAGTCGGTTTTTAATGCGGTCTAAGAATTTGAAAATCTTGTCAGTTAAAAAACGTAATATTCTTTAAACTATCAATGTTTTTAAGGTATTGTGTGCTGTGGATGTGACACAATATGGTACAACTTTGTTGTTGTTTACAGTGAAATTAATTTAGCATCAGTAGGTCACAAGGTAAACCTCCCAAATGAATGCATGATCTCAACACAAGAGTAACCTTTATGACAAACAGTATAACAATCCCACAATGACATATTGGCCAAAATATCCAAAAAGTAATGTAGTCCATGGAATGCTAATGTATTTTCATAACCAATCATGTTGCTGACATGTTACCAGTTCGTGCACGTAAATAGTTGGCTGATGTTCTACCAGATGTTTATTTTTAACATTACACAACTCTGTCAGTCTTTGACTGCCCATGTTGCACTTTTAATTTTTTTAAATTTTTTTTAAAGGTGCCGATGGTGTTTAAAGCAGCCAGAGTGAGCAATTAAATACAAGATGCCAGGTAAAAGCGGGGAAAGTGTGGTACCAATAATGAACGGATACGTTCTCTAACTGAGGGGAAATCAATCAAACAGCCAAGTATTCACAATTTGTTGTTTACACTTGTTTACACACTGAAGATACAATGTAGAAGCATATGTATACAAGAATCCTTGCATGTTATCTTCACGATTTATTTTTTAAATTTTTTTTTGGACAAATACTTTTAAGAGAATTTTGAAGAATTTGAGACGTCACTGAGGTTTTGCACACAGATTGCAGTTTACACATGCTGCCATCTAACAAATCATCACCCTTTTAGAATATGATCATATCTATCTGAAAAGTAATGACGGCTCAGCTGTCAAGTAATTGCAGCAAAATAAATGTCTTTGCTCTTGAGATGGAAAGGACAAGTATCGGTAAACTCAAGCACTTTCCGCTGCCGTCTTAAATAGAGCCACACACATTCCTACTTCTCCCATTTTGCCTCATCTGTTCCACTCAATATCTCTTTAGTGTCTTTCAATATTTCCTTTTAGTCTTTTAAATCTCTCGGACTCTCTATCGTTTCTGTGAAACAGATTTTGAAAGGCCACTGGCTCACTGTTAAAAGAGAATCGCTGGCTGGAAGGATACATTGGAAGATCAAGAAAGTCACATGGAGGGGTCGATGACAGACTGGGCTGATTTATGAAACAAAAGATGAAATGGTCAGGATAAAGAGTCTGACAAAAGGCAAGAGAATGAAAAGGTATATTTAGGATGGACAGAGAAAAAAGGTAAATAATGAGGAGAAGAGGGACAAAAAGGAGGAGGAAACCTTTTAAACATGAGAAGGTCTTTGAAGAGAGCTGCAGTGAATCCCATCAACCTTTAATTCACACTGATGTGAATTTTATAGGCATTTCTGAGGTTACTTCATTGGCTGAGAAAAAGATAGAATATTTGAAGCGATCCAGGGCTTTATATAATGAGGGAGAACAGAATGCGTGCGTTTCAGAAGAAAAGTTGAGGTGAAGGTCAGGGAAAGGGGCATAGACTTGTTGGCCGCCTTTCTCCTCTGTGTTGATGAAACCCAGAAACCAGACCCCGACATTTTTTTCTTTGGCTCCCATTTGGTGAAACCAGCAATTGAGAGATGGAAGAGCTTGATTCCCCTAAAAGCTGATATTCGTCTGTAGAAAGCAAAGCAGAACTGAACACTCAAAATATTAACAGCATGTTGAATTAAGCTGATATTTCATTGTAAGTTTGTAGGCTGTTTTGGGTTTCTGACAGAAAATGAACTGAAATTAGTTTGGTTCTTATCAAGAATTTGGATAAGTCAGTAGACTACTGTTCCAGGGTGCAATATATCAAAAGCCTAAAATACTGTGTTTTGGTTCAACTTTATTCATATTTGAATAAATGATGTCAGGCATGGTAAAAACAACAAAATGTTAATTAGATTTTATTGAAATTTGCCTACTTTTACTTTTTTTTTTTTATATTTACCAATTTAATAATATCAAACATCGTGTTCAGGAGAAAACAACAACGTATTGATTTTGGTCATGCAGACATTAAGCTTGACCTACAGATGTTCAGTCTAGCTTAGCCTAAATGCTAAAATCGGGCACAATTCTGAAGTTAAGTCATCTGAAGTTCAAAATCCAACACTAGAACTTATGTACCCATAATGAAATGGGAAAAGTTTTAATTTTATTAATGGTTTTGAGATATAACTACTGCCTTTCTTGGCTGGGTATGGACTTCAGTCTGTTTGGATAATATTTTCATCAACAGTTAGCACCTCAGTCATCAACCTATGTTGCTATACTATTATGTGAAAGAATTGCAGGTGTTTTTGTGACATCTTTGGCTACAGTGCCAAATGATAACAGCATGCAGCAGTGATGGTTAAGTATTTTAATTTATTAGAAATTAAAGTCAACATAATGAACAATTCTTGAATATCAATTATTTGATATTTTGAACCTTGATAGCTTTTAGCGTTCTAGTCATTTCAATATCGGAGGAACAAGTGTGTGTGTGTGTGTGTTCTAGGCCAGGCTGTTGCGCAGAATGGACTCTGGAACCTTGTTTGTCTAGGGGACAAACGGATCATTTTAAACGCTGGACTGAAAATAACAATACAAAGCTCATGAGCTGGAAATACAAGGATAACAGATGCAGACTCTCTGGTAAGAACATCACTGCACGACTATAATTTGCTGCTGCATAGAGGTTTAGAAAAGCATATATTTATTCAAACTTTTAACTTAACAGAAGCTATGTGTGTTCAATTAATCTGAAATACTGATTTTTTTTCTAATTTATTTAAAAAAAAAAAGTCTCCTATTTAACAGTGAGTGCTTACAATTTACAAATGAGTTTTTTTTGTTTTCCATCTCCTTTTTTAGGAATTTCAAGCTACAGCTAAAAAGAAATCCTATGACTTTACTCTGACGGTGTGTAAAGGCAGTGCAAGCAGACATAGGAATCCTATTAAGAACATCAGTGAATGAACAGAAACACTTCAGTAAGGTGTTTAATAATTTCAATGTTGGTAAAAGCATGCTGTTGGTCTTAAATATTTCTTTTTTTAATTCAGAGTTCAAGAAAGTGCAAAGCGCTCAGTTGATGTTCCCTTAAAAATATATATATATATTTATTCCAAAATATTTTAAGGGATATGTGATTGTTTGTTTTACTGCTAAAATGGGGATTCAAGTGAACAAAGTTCAGCCAGATTTAAAGTTGAAAGGTTAAGGGTTTTAAGAAGTATTTTCTCCAGATGATTAACCAAGATTCCTTGCAGGATGTCCAAAAAGGGTTTCTATGAGAATCTGGCAGCTGTCCGATGTTAACATTTGTTAGCAATGCTAGTCCAAGCCAACGGGGAACTAAACCAATTCTCTCAAAATTACATGCAAGCTGTTTCACTCAGCTCTATAAACTCTAGTAAGACTTTAAGAGAAAGAATCAGTAACAGAGCAGTTTGGATGGATTCGTGTTTCATTTTAACAGAAAAGGCATGTCCCCTTGATAGTTTTCATAAAGCTGCTGCCAGGTTCTGAAAGACTGCAACACAGAAATGAAAACCCGTTTCTGTAGTTAAGCATCTCGCATGTAGGTGGAGAAACAAAGCCATTTCCAGTCAGGACTTGGTGCCGCTTTATCTACAGGAGCGTGAGACTGACAGTGAAACTGAGAAGTTATATTATAAGTTTAAACTGAACACTGTGGCCAGTTTTTTGTTTTTTTTTCTTGAGGTTTCCGGGAGTTGAACTCTACATCTAACTGATCAGGCATGGCTGCTGAAAACAGAATTACAACATTTGCATTCATTGAAACTCGATGTTGCAGGTCTTTTATCTACTTGGGGGTTTACTGTTATCCATGTCATGCCTGTGCATTTGGCTATTTAACTCTGTTTCCACTTGAAGTTGTTCATGTTTTGTCTCTTAAGTGAATCAAAGTATTTCACATAGAGCTTTCCTTAAGCCCAAATTGCATTCATGGGGAAAATACAAAGCCCATTTTCATGGCAATGAAAAGAGCAGCGCAAGCAGTTCTCAAAACATTTGGCACTTCCTTGATCTTTACAAGGCCTCAGAAATGAAAATGGGCTGAAATTAAACTAAGACATCAAATGTGGCAGTTTTGTCAAAGCTGATGGCGTCTGTTGTGCAATTTGGTTTCGATGCTGTGACGAATTTACCATGAAAAATTTGACTCGAATCCGCTGTGAATCCATTGTTTTTCCAGTTTTGCTATTTCTCTCTGGTTAGGTTTAGGCACCAAACATAACTGGTTGCGGTTAGTAAAGGATTATGGTTTGTCCTCCTCAAACCGGCAATGACAGGCGATGCTAAAGTGATCTCAAAAAATCTGGTAGTGAGACCAGGCTTGTTTTTTTTTTCTTACTCAGACCTGTAAACATCGTGTTCAAATTATATCCATTTCTGGACATTTGGCCGAAAGTCACATTTGTGTGTGTGTTAAACTGTTTGAAGACCAGATTAGTTTCAGTGAGTTGTTGCCGTTTTTAATTGTCTTTGCCTTAGAGCATAATCAATGTTGTTTATGAACTATTCCTTTAATACAGCTTAAAGTGAACAGAGTTATAGGGTGGATAATAATCGTGCGACGACTGAGACAAAAAAAGCAGGAGTAAAACTCAGTATGTTTAAAAGTTCAGTACTGCAAGGATTGCCTCGAAGGTTCTGGGTCCTTACCCTGGCAGTTTTGATTGTGACCTTTCTCCCCATTCAGCCCCTGTTTGAAGATTGTGTTACTTGATAATATGAAGTACTTAACAATCACCCATTAAATTCCTGAATTAAGAGGATGCAGCAAAATAACCACAGAGGCCTTAACACTCACAATACTGTCTCCTCAAGCACTGGGACTCATAATTTTGTGTATCACAGCCTCCCCTCCAGCTCTGCTTGTCCAATTTGAAGTATCAGTGTGAGTTTTAGTGCCGACGCTTCCTATCAGACAATCGGGATCATACAAAAAATTATTATTATTATTTTTTTATTATTATTATTATTGTTGCAGGAAAGAGCACACAGATGGAAGCAGTAACACTTAGTCAGGCCCAAAGTATATTTCAGCTTCCCAACTTGTTCTTCCGCAAAGCTTCCTGTCTGGCATCAAATGAACAATATCGAGTCAAAAACCACCTAACGGCGCCGGAGCTGCCGGGATCAAGTTCTGAGCTTGTTTAGCTTTAGTTTGCCATGCAGGCACAGGGTTGGACAAAATGTCTCCAGTGACGGATCGCTTGTTTAGTGTCCCACAAGCAGCCAAATAAACAGTGTGGCAGAGAGGGATAAACCGCTGCCTGCACTCCCACCCGTTTGGTTAAAGAGTAAAAAAGGAAACAGTGTCTGCATCTGGTTGTTGTGTCTCACTTGTTTGACAAAACACAAAATGTCTGCTCCGGTTTTGTCCTTCCTTTGAACAGGTTTTGTGGGCTGAAACCGACCCTACCTGTCAAAGACCACGTAAGCCTACATGTGAAAGGATGTTTTATTGCAGCATGGTCAGAAATTGTAACTTTAGTCATGAATGATAAGATAAGCCATATAACTTTAGTCCAAGTTATTGTTGCAGTTACACATTTATAGCTGTCCGGGGAAATATCTTCTGCATTTCTGACCCCCACAAAAATCAAAGAAGAAAACCACCAGCTTTACTTCATATATTTTTTTTACAATAGAAAAGTACAACATCGCCAAGCAAAGACAGCAGTTGCTATATTCGATTCGCATATCTGAAATGTTGCCACTGATGGTAAATGAAAAGATAATGGATCACCAATCTACTGCAATTCACCCTGAGGGTAACATTAACAAAGTTAAACATGTTACATTTGCAACTTTTATTTAAGCCACATTCCTGGACCATGTGGTGGCACTAGTATCTGTGTTTGTTTCAGAGGAAAGCATAATTACTGTGCGTTTCCTGACTTTCCTCTGTTCAGAGAGGAGGTAACAGCTGGCAGGAAGAGGGCCTGACACCACTAATTTCCATCTAGACGCCTGTCTTTGGATTTGTGTGTGTTTGCGTGTAACAAGCTAGAACAACAAATTGGTCCAGTTGGCTGCATATTTTTACTCACAGGTGGTGGCTGACGGTAAATCCTTCTGAGTCATGCTGAGGTTTTCTTTCTGATCTAAATATCTTTTAATGTATAACCCCAAAAATGGAAAAGGACAGCAGAAATTAAATCTGCAATAATTTGTAATTATTGCACTATTATAATAATGAAAAAACAAAAAAACAAAATCTGAAATAAACTTTAGAAAGACTAATATTAAAACCCTGTTCTTATACCAAGAATTCAAATATTCGTGTTTTGTGAGAGCCCATTGGGTCTCTGACATATGGACAAACTTATTTTGGCAATGTTTGCTGAAAGCAAACGCTCACACATCATTCGCAACATACAACAAGGTCTGCAGTTGAAGAAGGTGAGGTGTTGGTCAAGATCAGCAAGACATTTTCTCACTCCATTGATTTCCTTTTTAATTTTTAACCTCCGTTTCCCTTTCAGTCGCTGTTTCACATGCTGTTTAGTTAGATTTATGCAACACAACTAATTGGTTAAGTTTAGGAAATAATAATGGTTAGGTTAAACCTACCATACTGTGCAAAAGTCTTGAGCCACCCCAAAACACTACTCAAAACAAACCACCCAAAAAAAGTGAGAAATAACCACCACAATTACAATAAGATTCTTGATTGTTTTTCTAAAGAACCAGGATGACAAAACAAAAATTCAAAACGACTAAATCGCTAAACTGATATGATCTAAAAATATCTCCAGAAAAGTTAGTCACCTCCATGAGGTCCCCAAACTCTCAAAAGTCTCAGCAAAGTCATGAGTAAAAAAACAAACTTTGAAAGTCTGTAATCCCCAGAAAACTTTAGGATATAATCTTGAAGAACATTCAAAGCTTTAAGAACAGTCAGTTATAATCCCCAAAGAGCATGTCCACGCCATACCTCTCTGTGCTACATTTACTTTGCTTTTCTAGTTCTATTCACCCCCTTGGTCTGCCTAAATTTAAAGATAAAGATGATTGTTAGTTTTTATCGATAGTGTTGCAATAAGGAATTTTTTTCTTTCCCCATCTTCAACACACAGTTGACAGTCGTGGGCAGAGAGACTCATGCAAAGTCATCACTGTGAACTTGACTTTACCGTCACTGACATAAAGTAATAAAAAAAAAAAATGTCCGTGTAAATATATGTGCACCAACACATGTCAGAGAGTGTGTTAAAAGGGGAACCACTGACTGGCTCGGACACATGGGAGCGTCCTTGTCTCTATGTGGGAAAATTGTGCTCACACACTGGAGAGATTTCCCCCACTTTCAACATGAGAGTTGGGAAATAGGGGAAAAAGAGGGAGCGACATCTGCCCAACAGATTTCTATTGTTTCTTTTCTGAACTCGTCTTTCATCCTTCCCCTCGATCTCTCCTCTGTTCATGTGAAGAACATCAAGACCTGGTTCATGGAAATGTCAGAGAGCGATGCCAGCATTGAGAAACATACTACTGCAGATGACTACAACTGCTTTACTCGTGTGATTTACAGTAAAGTACACAAGCAGTCATTTAGCTGGAAGAAAAGATCACGATTCCAATTCTACGGTGAAGAAACCATCCATCTTATTATAATCAGAGGGAGAAAAATCATGTTTCACTTTGTTATAATTCCCACAAAACACGACTGCTACCTTCACCTGTGACAGAGAATGTTACATGTGACATGTTTATATATGTTCTGTGGTGGTCAAATGTGTTCACGTTTATGTCTGTTTACATTTCAGCTAGTGGCCATTATGTTGTCTCTCCGTTGACGTCTTTGCTTTTTGGCCAAGTGGTGCTGCATTGCACAACTAATTTGACAGCAAATCTGGTTTTAAAGAAATGTAAAACTGAACAGATTACATGGCTTTTTGTTGATTTTAAAATATCTGGAATAAAACAAGTTTTTGATAGGGAATGCATCAGGCAACTTATTTCCTTTGTTTTCTTGATAGACACCAAATCTGTAGTCGCTAAATTGTTCATTTTTCTCATGGCAACTTGAGGCTGGCTCCAAAAGTGTTTCAGTCCCCATAGACCTGCACACCAAAGTACACATGAGTGATTTGATCAAGTCATTTAGTAGGATTTCAACTTTTCATTGCTTCTGTCGTGTTTTATTTGACATTTTGTAAATCCCATTGAGTTCTATGGAAGACTGGATGTTCGTTGATATTACTCCGCCATCAAGTGGTGTGGAGTATTAGCCTGATAAACCAGCCTAAATGGATTGGATGTCTAATTTAGTCTGGCACCGATCAATGGATACAACGGAACATTGTTGATGAGCACAACCCGTTGTCTTTCAAACCGCGTCTGTGCCTATAGGCCAACGCTCTGACCAATCAGCGCAACTGACTGTGACGTAGTAAGCGCGACAGAAAGCTTTGGTGGGAGGGGACTCTTCCAAAACTGATGCCAAGCACAGATTCTGGCCGTTTCTCAATACCAAGAATGCAAAGAACAGACTTGTGTTCTTGAGGAGAATGTTCTTGCTAGTCAACCTCGGAAGAATGAACTCGGGAGATCACAAGTACACATTCTCCGTTTTCAGTTTTGAGACGATGCGTTCTTCGTGCCCGAGGCAGCCTGCTCTGATTAAACAGCTGGGCTTTTTCACCCAAGTGCTCTCTCTCGCTCTAATGTGTGTGATATTTGCGCTGACAAGTTTGAGGCGCAGAATTCTTCCGAAAAAAATGGTAAATAGCTGGTATTAAGACAAATTAACGATAAAATCGGGATCTAAAGGGCTACTTTGTCGCCTCAAAATGTTTTAAACGTGGATAAAGTGATATATTTAAAGAGTTTAGAGCTAAAATGAAATCAGCTTCAGCCTGTTGATTTCGGCTCGGGTAGGAGTGCAGTGCATTGTGGGATATTTGCGCTGACAAGTTAGCACAAGTTAGCTACCGATGCATCCTCGGTAAAATGGGCGTGTCGAGAACACATCCGGGAACTTTCACCGTTCTCGGCGAAATGCGAACTTGTGTATTGGGACAGTACTTGGGCTGCGACTGATGACGTTTCACAAGAACACAAGAACACAAGTACGGACAAGAACGTATATTGAGAAACGGCCAATATAATAGGACAGATACGCCACTCACGGTGCATTTCCGGTTTCCAACGAGGCGATTTTGGTTGCAGTTCCACCCTCTTTCCACGTGGGGCGCCCAATTTTGGAGACCAGAATGAATGGAGTCCTATGGAGCTATACGCCCTTTCGTGCCCTTATCTCAAGATATAATTTTTTCTCTAGTAATTCGAATGTTGTTTTCGAAAGAGGGTGTTTAGAAAATACCCATGGCTGAGTTTTAGATTTTTAGAGCCACTCATTTGCTTAAAAAAAGGATTTGAAGTGTATATGACGTCATACATAGCTGGTCGACCAGCTGTCATTAGCACAATGCTAGCGCGTTGTGGACAACAAGAAGCCAACCAGTAAGAAATCAAAGGGATATATGTACTCGTTCAGTAGATTTTTTACTTGAAACCCATGTTGAGCTCTCAGAAACTACATTCAAATCTGAGCGCTCTTGAGGAGACTTAGGTGACACTGACCATTTGTAGCATCTAGCTCCATTGGGCCCCATTCATTCTGGTCTCCACCGACGCTCCCAGTGGAATTCTGGTGGAACTGCAGCCAAAAAGCTGGTACAATGGGGCTTAATACAGAGTGGCAAGGCTGTTCGTTATAATGGCTGTGTGCCAAGGCTGAATCAAACGAGCACTGTTCCATTGCCGCCGCCATCTTTCTTGTTGTGCTTTCGCTTGTCTATGTTCGCTTCCACTGCCCAACGTCGCACTGCTCTGTCGTCACTCCCTCAAAACCCCGCACCAGAACCCTCTGGCCCGCCCGCGTTGATTCAAAACACATCTCTGCGTTGTGATTGGTTTAGTTGCCATCTGCCAGATTCAGGGCAGTATTTTCAAAATGACAAGTGGATCGAGGCCAGACCCAACCGCAGGCAAAACATTTTGCCGTCCAGCAGTTGGCGCTGGTTTTCCAGGCTAGTGGAGTATAGCAAGTCAGATTCAACTGCTGAGCGGAGGTTTATCCACGGCTGTGAGGTGGCTAAGAAAATAGTGCGAGCATGAACGAGCTGCCAAATAAAACACGACAGAAGCAACTTTTCGCAACGAAATTTGATATGGATTACCAGTGCACACCAGTAACCACTCCGGTGAGTTGATGATTTTGAAAACGGACGTTTATGGTACTTTTACGGACCTTTTTGGACATGCACATGACTTGCCATTCTGAAGCAGGTTGAGATGAATCAAAATTAGGCAAATACCGGAGACAGCAGTAAACATCAAAAAAGGCAAGGCAAGGCAAGGCAAGGCAAGGCATCTTTATTTATATAGCGCATTTCATACCACAGGCAACTCAATGTGCTTTACATAAAGACAAGGCATTTAAAAGAACAGCATAAAGCAGCATAAAAACAAGCAATTTAAAGAGAAAAAAAAAATAGAATAAAAATTAAAGCAATCAAAGAAGAGGGGAAAAAGAAAAATACAAACTCAACAATAAGCACACCGAAAGAGAAATGTTTGTGCTTACAGTTGGGGCTGATTTCAGTTCTGCTGGTGAGGGGGGTTCTAAAACATTGCAGACGACTCATAAAAGAGGCATAATGTTGAAAATACCGCGGTTCCCCTTTAAGTTTGCTACAACAAGGGAAGGGGGACAAATTAACATACAAAAAGTGGACACTTCCATTGTGAAAGCCACTGGTTTTAATGAGTTGAAACATGACATGACATGAAAGCTCAAGGTCTTTTTTGGAGCCACCAGTGATTATTGTCCGACAAGAGGATGGAGCTGAATGGCTAAACAAAAATATGTATCTTTGAGGTCTGATATCCATTTAATTTAGTTATTGATTTCTAAATGACCACGAGGACACTGATTAGGAATGAAACTGCATATTGACACACTGACTGGCATGGAAGGCTTGACCATTTAAGCAGGTGAAGCAGTGCAGAATAAACAGAATAAAATTTCTTCTTGATGTCCTTGTGTGTGCAAACGTATCCTGTACATTCATACGGGAGAGATTATGGCGATAAACGGCAGATTTCTACAATCTCCTTGCTCTCAGTAAATGTTAATGCGATGAACACGATCTCCGTTTTG